>NC_133120.1:104449180-104788476 GCF_033568475.1 Henckelia pumila | reverse complement strand
AATAATAGTCATTATAAGACTATAAACAACATTTTTAGTTTGATTATTATTCTCTATTTTAATAGAATCATAAATATCATTTTTCTGTTGTTGAGATAAATAATTATCCCACCAACCTTTAAGTTGGCCTGTAAAACCAGAAATAAGCATTAGGCTAAATTAAATAATTTAGCCTAATGACAGGCTAAATTCTCTTTGCTAGATCATAATTATCCTACGAAATGACCATGGTATTGTAATGGTTTAAGATATTATGGGAATCTAAGAGGAGGTTAAAATTTTTTTATAAGGTTCGAGGTTAATATTAAGTAGATCAGATTCATGTACTACCCTTCAGCTCGTGTTTGCCTTGAATGGCTTTTAGAGCATTGTGGGTATTTGTTTTGAATCTTGATCTACTTAATTAGTCTCGGTAAACTCCTTATATATAATTTTTTTGTAAAAAAAAGAAAAGATTAAAATAAGAATTTTCCTAATCTGTTCGAACCTTCCCATGATTCTCATGTTTCAAGATCCAGAATGGTATCAGAGCCATGGAGTAGTGATATTTATGATTTAGCATATTTTATTCAAATGAATATTTTTCGTTTAAAGAATACTGTTTCAAAACAGTATAACTCAAGAATATGATATTCCTCATAATCTTGATTTATTAAATAAATGGACTATTCCTAAAATAGAACCTAAAATGGTCTATCAATTAGGAACCTTTGAAAAAATTGGTCTTAAACAAATTGTTAAGACTACTGAGTCATCAATTCCTCTTAATAATGAAGAGATGGTTATTCATTTATTAAATGAAAAAGATATTAACATTTTCTAAAGATTATAAATTTCTTCATATAGGTCTAGTACAAATTGCCTTTAGACCTCTTACTTTGGAAGGTTTACCTGAAAGCTTTATTGCAGCTTTAAGAGATGGTAGGAATTTAAATTGGAAACAATCTTTAATCGGAATAATTGAATCCAGTCTGGCTCATGGTCCAGTTTTATTTTGATGTGTATCCAAATCTTTCTCTATCATTAACTGATATAAATATTTTAGATTCTTTAACATTAAATGTTAAGACTCATGGTTATAATTATTCTGTTGGAACAGAAGTCATATGTATTTTGTTATCGTATTTATTATAAACCTCTTTATACTTTGAATCCGATGTGTAAAAGAATTGACAAAAAGAAAAATGAAACTGTTCTTATTGAGACTAATTTCAATAAATCTAAAATAACTACACGTAGATCTATTAAATGGGAAGAAATAGACTTTCCATCAAAGTGAGTTTTGAAAATTCTATTCCTAGAAATCCTATTTTGAATATGGATTTACAACAAGTAATACAGACTAATGAAGGATCTGTTAATATACATTTCAAAATAAAATTATTTGCCTATTACTAGATCTCAATCTGTTAGATCTTATATTTCTCCTCTAGATTATATAATTGATATTCCTCAATCTTCTAGAGCTTCTACTTCTCAAATTCGAGAAGAAGTTAGATCTGATTTCTCTAAAAATAAAAATATTGAAGAGGTTATTATAAACAGAAATAATATTGTTCATGGAAATGTCCAGAACATTACAGATTCAGATACTATCTCAGAAATGAATTTTGTTTAAATGGATAGTACAATCAAAATAGATTTCAGTAAAGGATCTAGAGCAAGAGCTCAGATTAATAAAGAATTCTGTGATCATAAATGGAAATCTTTTAGAAAATGGTATTTTAAGAGTTTTTCAAAAAGAATTTGAATATATAATTAATACTTTTTATAAAGATTGTGCAGAAAAAAATAAAATGATTTATTTTGTTCCCTGGTTTATAAAAATCTTTCTTGTTGATTATATTTCTGTTATAGAAAGAAATTATAAACTTTCTTCTGGAAATATTCAGAAATCTGTGTATCCTCCACAGAATTCTTTTCAAATAGAAAAGAATGAAAAAGTTTTAAATTTTAATGCGTTTTCAAAAATATTTGAGGATGATATGTCTGTTACTATCAATCATATTAATCAACTTTTTGAAAAGCAAAATTATACTAATTTATATCTTATTCTTTTAGGAGAATGACTTCTTTAAAAAAGAATATCGATAATTTTATTAGCCATACAACAGATCAAGCCTAATGTTCACATTGAAGAAAAGAAAGATAGAAATATAGTTTCCATAGCTTCTTCTTCTATCCAATCTCCCCCAGAAATACAAGATTTTAAATTTAAATCTTCTGTTTCTGAATTTGAAAAAATATATCAGAAAAATTTAAAAATATGAATATTTCTGTTATTAATAATAATGAATCATTTAGTAATAATAATACTGATGATGATGATACAGATAAAATTCAAAAATGAAATGGGCTGATAGGCCAACTCAAAATCGTTACTACTATTCTCGTCCTACTCCTTTGGATGTTCTTAATGAAGAACAAGAGTACATTATAACAAATAGTTATAATGGGAAAAGCATTTATGAATGGAATGCTGATAGTTTAACAGATAAGCAGATTTATAATCTTGCTCATAGAATGCTTATGTATAGTACTGTTTGTAAAAGTGCTGGTAATACTGATAAGAATATAGCAAAAATGCTTATTTCTGGTTTTACAGGCCAACTTAAAGGTTGGTGGGATAATTATTTATCTCAACAACAGAAAACTGATATTTATGATTTCTATTAAAATAGAGAATAATAATCAAACTGAAAAATGTTGTTTATAGTCTTATAATGACTATTATTGAACATTTTACTGGTCGTTTTACTGATAATAGTGAAAATATTAGAACTCTTCTGAGTAATATGAAATGTAAGACTCTTACTGATTTCAGATGGTATAAAGATACTTTTCTTTCTAGAATTTATGAATTACCGGATTGTAATAACAATCAATGGAAAGCCAAATTTATTGATGGTCTTCCTCATCTCTTTGCTGAAAGAGTTAGAAAAATTCTTCGTAAAGATAATATTTCTATTCAGTATGATAATTATACTTATGGTAACTTAATAAGTACTTGTATTCAGGAAGGATTATCTTTATGTAATGATTTAAAATTAAATAATCAGTTAAAAAGACAAAATATTTTTGAAAGAAAACAGCTTGGTCATTTCTGTGATCAATTTGGGATTGATATACCCAAGAAGAAAATTCATAAATCTTTAGATAAACCTCATAAGAAGAGACATTTGTCTGAAAGACAAATATTGAAAAAACAAAAACGAAAAGAATTTCGGAATACTAAAAAAGATGCGAAGAAAAGACAATTTTGGAAAAAAGATAAGGATAAAAAGCCTTTAATTACTTGTCATAAATGTGGTAGACCTGGTCATTATGCTAATCAATGTTGGGCTAAGGAGAAATTAAATCTCTTGATATCTCTGATGATATTAAAAATACTTTATATGAAATTGTCATGAAAAATTATTCTGAAGATTCTCATACTTCTGATTCTAGTCCAGATACTGATGATATTATTAATCTTGATAATGATTCTTTAAATTCTTCAGAAGATTGTGATAATTGCATTCAAGGTCAGTCTTCTAATTGTTGCAATTATATTAGTAACAATGATGATGATAATGATGAATTTTATAAGTTAAAATCTCAATTTGAAGATTTAAGTATTAATGTTTTATCTGATGATAAAATTATTGAATTTTTAAAATTAATTAAAGATCCTAATCTTCGTACTTCTATAATTGATCATATTGATAACAAAACTTCTACTAGTTATACTGATTTTTGAAAAATGATCAGACTTATTCTTTTAAAAGAAATAAGAAAACTTTTAAAAGAAAAACACAGTGTTAGTACTCCTGTAACTTTAGATAATTTAAAAATTGAAATTGATCAACTTAAACAGCAAGTTGTTATTTTACAACATGAGAATATTCGTTTTAATAGAAGGATTTCTGATTTAGAAATGCCTGAGTTAGAAAATAGTTCTAATAATGTTTCAGACCAAGAACAACATTTATCTGTTCTTAGTAAAATAAAATCTCAAAAGTGGTATACAAAAATAACCTTATTAATTGATAATAATTATAAAAAAGACTTTATTGCCTTAATTGATAGTGGAGCAGATTTAAATGTTATTCAAGAAGGAATAATACCTTCAAAATATTTTCATAAAACTTCACATTCTCTTTCTCATGCAGGAGGTGAAAAATTACAGGTTAATTATAAATTACCAAAAGCCTATATTTGTAAAAAAAGACTTGTATTCAAACAAGTTTCTTCTTAATAAAAAACCTTTCTACCCAAATCATTCTTGGTTTACCTTTTCTTTATAAAATCTATCCTATTATTTCTATAAATCCTACAGGTATAATTGGTACTTATGAAGGTAAGAATATTCACTTTCAGTTTATTACTAAACCTTATTTAAAAATTTTAAATTCTATTCAAGATCATATTGATAGAAAAATCTTTCATATTAATTCTTTAAAAGAAGAGATAAATTCTTTAACTATTGATGATACTTTGAAAAATCATAAACTACAAGATAAAATTAAATTGCTTCATAACCAATTCTCTTTAGAAATTTGTAATGATTTTCCCAATGCTTTTTGGAATCGTAAGAAACACATTGTTTCTCTTCCTTATGAAGAAAGTTTTGATGAAAAGAATATTCCTACCAAGGCAAGACCTTGTCAGATGAATTTTGAATATTTAGATTTATGTAAGAAAGAAATTCAATCTCTTCTAGATAAAAAGTTAATAACTCCTTCTCAATCTCCTTGGTCTTGTACTGCTTTTTATGTCAATAAACATTCTGAGATTGAAAGAGGTGTTCCTCGTCTAGTAATAAATTATAAACCTTTAAATAAAGTTTTAAAATGGATTAGGCATCCTATTCCTAATAAAAAAGATCTTCTTGATAGACTTTTACATGCCTTAATATTTTCTAAATTTGATTTAAAGTCAGGATTTTGGCAGATCCAAATTAATAAGGATGATAGATATAAAACTGCTTTTAATGTTCCGATAGGACATTATGAATGGAATGTTATGCCTTTTGGTCTGAAGAATGCTCCTTCAGAATTTCAGCAGATTATGAATGATATCTTTACCCCTTATAGTGACTTTATTATTGTTTACATAGATGATATTCTTATATTCTCAAAAAATATTGAAACTCATTTTAAACATTTAAACATATTTAAAACTCTTATTATTCAAAATGGATTAGTTATTTCTAAACCCAAAATGGTTTTATTTCAAACCAATATTAAATTTTTAGGTCATAATATTGATAAAGGTAATATTATTCCTATTCAAAGAAGTATAGAATTTGGTAATAAATTTCCAGATATTATTACTGATAAGACTCAATTACAAAGATTTTTAGGTAGTTTAAATTATATATCTGCCTATATTAAAAATTTAGCCAATGATACTGCTATCTTATATGATAGACTTAAGAAAAATCCTTCCCCTTGGACTGATCAGCATACTAATTCTGTCAAGAAAATTAAAGAAAAAATTAAACATATTCCTTGCTTAATGATTTCTAATCCTAGTTGGGAAAAAAATTGTTGAAACAGATGCTTCTGATATAGGCTTTGGCGGTATTTTAAAACAATTAAAACCCCAAAGTAAAGAAGAATATCTTGTTAGATTTCATTCAGGGAAGTGGAATTCTGCTCAGAAAAATTACTCTACAGTTGCAAAAGAAATTCTTTCTATTGTCAAATGCATTCTGAAATTTCAGGATGAACTTTACAATCAAAAATTCATTATTAAAACAGATTGCAAGTCTGCAAAATATATGTTTAATAAAGATTTTAAACATGATGTTTCTAAACAAATGTTTGCTAGATGGCAAGCTAATTTAGCTCCTTTTGATTTTGAAATTATTTATAAAAAAGGAGAAGAAAATTATCTTCCTGATTTCTTAACCCGTGAATATTTATCTAATGATGGCAGGAATGAATAGGGGTCGTGGTGAATTTTCCTCTTATAGAGGAAGAGGAGGAAGAGGAAAACCCCCAAATTATATTGCCAATGCTCCAAGGCTGATAGCTCAATTTGGAAATCAACGCCTCATAGGCCAACAAATTTCTAGTTCTTCTGATAGTAATACTATCCAAAAAAATGATCCTTTATATGATGAATTTCAAGAATTCTTAAAACAAAAAGGTAAGAATAAGGTAATTCCTGATTATGAAGAATCTTATGCAAATATTGCAAAAGAAAATGAAAATGATTCAGTATTATATACTGAGAATAAAAATAGAGAAATCATTCTTCTTGTAGAAGAAAAAGATGAACAATGGAAAAATACTCCTTGGATTATCATGGATAGATATCTATCACATACATCATATGTTCATGGTGCTTATAAGCCAAGAGGATATTATGAAACCCTCTTAATTTCTACAAAAACGGTGGAAATTACCCATTTTCAGAGTAATACTCAGCAAACGGAAAGTTATAACTTTTCCAAATTTATTATTAAGAAAATTATTTCTATTGAAGAATGGGGAATTTCTCCACTAGCAGAAAAAGAATTCTATTCTATTCAAAAACAAATTACTTTTAAATATAACTACTGGGATTATATACAGAGTTTTTATACAACTCTATTCTATGAAAATTCAAAAAGAAAACATTCTTGGTTCTTGAAAATATGTGAAAATAATTCACATGATAATATTCCCAACTGGTTCATACACTGGTGGCAATTCTTTGGGCCTTCATCAAAAATTTTACCTGAAGAATTCAAAAATTACTTTGAAGATTGGATCCGATTCTCTCCAAGAGTTATACAGAACATGACTACAAATTGGGTCAACAATAATTTATCCTGCAATTTCTTTATTCAATTCGGTATCCCATGGATCTGGAAATGGCAACCAGAATTTGGTTATAATGATCATGGAATTCCTTGCTTATGGAGGAAGAGTTTATCAAAGTTTTGGGAAAAATTGCTCAGAAATGATCCTGAAACTGGAAAACCACATGGCATAGAGATATTACAAAAAATGGAAGAAAATATCTCTCAATACAAGAATGATTTTGCACAACAGGAGAAGGGAAAACAATCTGATGTGATAAGTCCCTTCAAAATTATCACTCAGAAATATCAAGAAATCTACTCAAAAGAACAAATGATCGACTTATATGTTGAAGAAATGAAAAAAGATTTGTTTAAAAATATTGGTAATACTGATACAAAATCTGATCAGTCCATGACTTCAACTGACAGCCACAATCAGTTTATCAAATTAATGCATATGCAAGATGGACAGGATCCCGAAGATGATGATCTTGAAGAAAATCAAATTGATGAAACTTTTGAAAAATTAAAAGCATCGCTAAAGTCCAAGATTGGATGAAAAAGGAATCCTATTAGATAATATCACTATCAACTTTTATAAAGTTTGGCGGAAGTTATTCAAGATGTAATAATGCATCTTTTTATTATTTTAATAAAAGTAGTTTTATAAGTTTAGCTTGGAATCCGGGGTTGATGTCCGGCTCTTCCTATTTATAGGTATATTTTGTAAGTTTGGGGGCACGCTGGAGTTTGCTCGCCTCTCTATCTTCTCCCTTTTTCTCTCTCTCTCTCTCTCTTGTAATAAAAGCCTTTCAGAAAATAAAAGCTTGAGGTTTCTGTTTACAATCTTTGTAAGTATTTCTCTTTTTATTTTGTCTATTTCTATTTTCTTATTTAATTTAGCCTAATGACAGGCTAAATTCTCTTTGCTAGATCATAATTATCCTACGAAATGACCATGGTATTGTAATGGTTTAAGATATTATGGGAATCTAAGAGGAGGTTAAAAAATTTTTATAAGGTTCGAGGTTAATATTAAGTAGATCAGATTCATGTACTACCCTTCAGCTCGTGTTTGCCTTGAATGGCTTTTAGAGCATTGTGGGTATTTGTTTTGAATCTTGATCTACTTAATTAGTCTCGGTAAACTCCTTATATATAATTTTTTTGTAAAAAAAAGAAAAGATTAAAATAAGAATTTTCCTAATCTGTTCGAACCTTCCCATGATTCTCATGTTTCAAGATCCAGAATGGTATCAGAGCCATGGAGTAGTGATATTTATGATTTAGCATATTTTATTCAAATGAATATTTTTCGTTTAAAGAATACTGTTCAAAACAGTATAACTCAAGAATATGATATTCCTCATAATCTTGATTTATTAAATAAATGGACTATTCCTAAAATAGAACCTAAAATGGTCTATCAATTAGGAACCTTTGAAAAAATTGGTCTTAAACAAATTGTTAAGACTACTGAGTCATCAATTCCTCTTAATAATGAAGAGATGGTTATTCATTTATTAAATGAAAAAGATATATTAACATTTTCTAAAGATTATAAATTTCTTCATATAGGTCTAGTACAAATTGCCTTTAGACCTCTTACTTTGGAAGGTTTACCTGAAAGCTTTATTGCAGCTTTAAGAGATGGTAGAAATTTAAATTGGAAACAATCTTTAATCGGAATAATTGAATCCAGTCTGGCTCATGGTCCAGTTTATTTTGATGTGTATCCAAATCTTTCTCTATCATTAACTGATATAAATATTTTAGATTCTTTAACATTAAATGTTAAGACTCATGGTTATAATTATTCTGTTGGAACAGAAGTCATATGTATTTGTTATCGTATTTATTATAAACCTCTTTATACTTTGAATCCGATGTGTAAAAGAATTGACAAAAAGAAAAATGAAACTGTTCTTATTGAGACTAATTTCAATAAATCTAAAATAACTACACGTAGATCTATTAAATGGGAAGAAATAGACTTTCCATCAAAGTGGACTTTTGAAAATTCTATTCCTAGAAATCCTATTTTGAATATGGATTTACAACAAGTAATACAGACTAATGAAGGATCTGTTAATATACAATTTCAAAATAAAAATTATTTGCCTATTACTAGATCTCAATCTGTTAGATCTTATATTTCTCCTCTAGATTATATAATTGATATTCCTCAATCTTCTAGAGCTTCTACTTCTCAAATTCGAGAAGAAGTTAGATCTGATTTCTCTAAAAATAAAAATATTGAAGAGGTTATTATAAACAGAAATAATATTGTTCATGGAAATGTCCAGAACATTACAGATTCAGATACTATCTCAGAAATGAATTTTGTTTAAATGGATAGTACAATCAAAATAGATTTCAGTAAAGGATCTAGAGCAAGAGCTCAGATTAATAAAGAATTCTGTGATCATAAATGGAAATCTTTTAGAAAATGGTATTTTAAGAGTTTTTCCAAAAAAGAATTTGAATATATAATTAATAATTTTTATAAAGATTGTGCAGAAAAAAATAAAATGATTTATTTTGTTCCCTGGTTTATAAAAATCTTTCTTGTTGATTATATTTCTGTTATAGAAAGAAATTATAAACTTTCTTCTGGAAATATTCAGAAATCTGTGTATCCTCCACAGAATTCTTTTCAAATAGAAAAGAATGAAAAAGTTTTAAATTTTAATGCGTTTTCAAAAATATTTGAGGATGATATGTTGTCTGTTACTATCAATCATATTAATCAACTTTTTGAAAAGCAAAATTATACTAATTTATATCTTATTCTTTTAGGAGAAGAATTGACTTCTTTAAAAAAGAATATCGATAATATTTTATTAGCCATACAACAGATCAAGCCTAATGTTCACATTGAAGAAAAGAAAGATAGAAATATAGTTTCCATAGCTTCTTCTTCTATCCAATCTCCCCCAGAAATACAAGATTTTAAATTTAAATCTTCTGTTTCTGAATTTGAAAAAATTTTATCAGAAAAATTTAAAAATATGAATATTTCTGTTATTAATAATAATGAATCATTTAGTAATAATAATACTGATGATGATACAGATAAAATTCAAAAAATGAAATGGGCTGATAGGCCAACTCAAAATCGTTACTACTATTCTCGTCCTACTCCTTTGGATGTTCTTAATGAAGAACAAGAGTACATTATAACAAATAGTTATAATGGGAAAAGCATTTACGAATGGAATGCTGATAGTTTAACAGATAAGCAGATTTATAATCTTGCTCATATAATGCTTATGTATAGTACTGTTTGTAAAAGTGCTGGTAATACTGATAAGAATATAGCAAAAATGCTTATTTCTGGTTTTACAGGCCAACTTAAAGGTTGGTGGGATAATTATTTATCTCAACAACAGAAAAATGATATTTATGATTCTATTAAAATAGAGAATAAGAATCAAACTGAAAATGTTGTTTATAGTCTTATAATGACTATTATTGAACATTTTACTGGTCGTTTTACTGATAATAGTGAAAATATTAGAACTCTTCTGAGTAATATGAAATGTAAGACTCTTACTGATTTCAGATGGTATAAAGATACTTTTCTTTCTAGAATTTATGAATTACCGGATTGTAATAACAATCAATGGAAAGCCAAATTTATTGATGGTCTTCCTCATCTCTTTGCTGAAAGAGTTAGAAAAATTCTTCGTAAAGATAATATTTCTATTCAGTATGATAATTATACTTATGGTAACTTAATAAGTACTTGTATTCAGGAAGGATTATCTTTATGTAATGATTTAAAATTAAATAATCAGTTAAAAAGACAAAATATTTTTGAAAGAAAACAGCTTGGTCATTTCTGTGATCAATTTGGGATTGATATACCCAAGAAGAAAATTCATAAATCTTTAGATAAACCTCATAAGAAGAGACATTTGTCTGAAAGACAAATATTGAAAAAACAAAAACGAAAAGAATTTCGGAATACTAAAAAAGATGCGAAGAAAAGACAATTTTGGAAAAAAGATAAGGATAAAAAGCCTTTAATTACTTGTCATAAATGTGGTAGACCTGGTCATTATGCTAATCAATGTTGGGCTAAGGAGAAAATTAAATCTCTTGATATCTCTGATGATATTAAAAATACTTTATATGAAATTGTCATGAAAAATTATTCTGAAGATTCTCATACTTCTGATTCTAGTCCAGATACTGATGATATTATTAATCTTGATAATGATTCTTTAAATTCTTCAGAAGATTGTGATAATTGCATTCAAGGTCAGTCTTCTAATTGTTGCAATTATATTAGTAACAATGATGATGATAATGATGAATTTTATAAGTTAAAATCTCAATTTGAAGATTTAAGTATTAATGTTTTATCTGATGATAAAATTATTGAATTTTTAAAATTAATTAAAGATCCTAATCTTCGTACTTCTATAATTGATCATATTGATAACAAAACTTCTACTAGTTATACTGATCTTTTGAAAAATGATCAGACTTATTCTTTAAAAGAAATAAGAAAACTTTTAAAAGAAAAACACAGTGTTAGTACTCCTGTAACTTTAGATAATTTAAAAATTGAAATTGATCAACTTAAACAGCAAGTTGTTATTTTACAACATGAGAATATTCATTTTAATAGAAGGATTTCTGATTTAGAAATGCCTGAGTTAGAGAATAGTTCTAATAATGTTTCAGACCAAGAACAACATTTATCTGTTCTTAGTAAAATAAAATCTCAAAAGTGGTATACAAAAATAACCTTATTAATTGATAATAATTATAAAAAAGACTTTATTGCCTTAATTGATAGTGGAGCAGATTTAAATGTTATTCAAGAAGGAATAATACCTTCAAAATATTTTCATAAAACTTCACATTCTCTTTCTCATGCAGGAGGTGAAAAATTACAGGTTAATTATAAATTACCAAAAGCCTATATTTGTAAAAATAAGACTTGTATTCAAACAAGTTTCTTCTTAATAAAAAACCTTTCTACCCAAATCATTCTTGGTTTACCTTTTCTTTATAAAATCTATCCTATTATTTCTATAAATCCTACAGGTATAATTGGTACTTATGAAGGTAAGAATATTCACTTTCAGTTTATTACTAAACCTTATTTAAAAATTTTAAATTCTATTCAAGATCATATTGATAGAAAAATCTTTCATATTAATTCTTTAAAAGAAGAGATAAATTCTTTAACTATTGATGATACTTTGAAAAATCATAAACTACAAGATAAAATTAAATTGCTTCATAACCAATTCTCTTTAGAAATTTGTAATGATTTTCCCAATGCTTTTTGGAATCGTAAGAAACACATTGTTTCTCTTCCTTATGAAGAAAGTTTTGATGAAAAGAATATTCCTACCAAGGCAAGACCTTGTCAGATGAATTTTGAATATTTAGATTTATGTAAGAAAGAAATTCAATCTCTTCTAGATAAAAAGTTAATAACTCCTTCTCAATCTCCTTGGTCTTGTACTGCTTTTTATGTCAATAAACATTCTGAGATTGAAAGAGGTGTTCCTCGTCTAGTAATAAATTATAAACCTTTAAATAAAGTTTTAAAATGGATTAGGCATCCTATTCCTAATAAAAAAGATCTTCTTGATAGACTTTTACATGCCTTAATATTTTCTAAATTTGATTTAAAGTCAGGATTTTGGCAGATCCAAATTAATAAGGATGATAGATATAAAACTGCTTTTAATGTTCCGATAGGACATTATGAATGGAATGTTATGCCTTTTGGTCTGAAGAATGCTCCTTCAGAATTTCAGCAGATTATGAATGATATCTTTACCCCTTATAGTGACTTTATTATTGTTTACATAGATGATATTCTTATATTCTCAAAAAATATTGAAACTCATTTTAAACATTTAAACATATTTAAAACTCTTATTATTCAAAATGGATTAGTTATTTCTAAACCCAAAATGGTTTTATTTCAAACCAATATTAAATTTTTAGGTCATAATATTGATAAAGGTAATATTATTCCTATTCAAAGAAGTATAGAATTTGGTAATAAATTTCCAGATATTATTACTGATAAGACTCAATTACAAAGATTTTTAGGTAGTTTAAATTATATATCTGCCTATATTAAAAATTTAGCCAATGATACTGCTATTTTATATGATAGACTTAAGAAAAATCCTTCCCCTTGGACTGATCAGCATACTAATTCTGTCAAGAAAATTAAAGAAAAAATTAAACATATTCCTTGCTTAATGATTTCTAATCCTAGTTGGGAAAAAATTGTTGAAACATATGCTTCTGATATAGGCTTTGGCGGTATTTTAAAACAATTAAAACCCCAAAGTAAAGAAGAATATCTTGTTAGATTTCATTCAGGGAAGTGGAATTCTGCTCAGAAAAATTACTCTACAGTTGCAAAAGAAATTCTTTCTATTGTCAAATGCATTCTGAAATTTCAGGATGAACTTTACAATCAAAAATTCATTATTAAAACAGATTGCAAGTCTGCAAAATATATGTTTAATAAAGATTTTAAACATGATGTTTCTAAACAAATGTTTGCTAGATGGCAAGCTAATTTAGCTCCTTTTGATTTTGAAATTATTTATAAAAAGGAGAAGAAAATTATCTTCCTGATTTCTTAACCCGTGAATATTTATCTAATGATGGCAGGAATGAATAGGGGTCGTGGTGAATTTTCCTCTTATAGAGGAAGAGGAGGAAGAGGAAAACCCCCAAATTATATTGCCAATGCTCCAAGGCTGATAGCTCAATTTGGAAATCAACGCCTCATAGGCCAACAAATTTCTAGTTCTTCTGATAGTAATACTATCCAAAAAAATGATCCTTTATATGATGAATTTCAAGAATTCTTAAAACAAAAAGGTAAGAATAAGGTAATTCCTGATTCTGAAGAATCTTATGCAAATATTGCAAAAGAAAATGAAAATGATTCAGTATTATATACTGAGAATAAAAATAGAGAAATCATTCTTCTTGTAGAAGAAAAAGATGAACAATGGAAAAATACTCCTTGGATTATCATGGATAGATATCTATCACATACATCATATGTTCATGGTGCTTATAAGCCAAGAGGATATTATGAAACCCTCTTAATTTCTACAAAAACGGTGGAAATTACCCATTTTCAGAGTAATACTCAGCAAACGGAAAGTTATAACTTTTCCAAATTTATTATTAAGAAAATTATTTCTATTGAAGAATGGGGAATTTCTCCACTAGCAGAAAAAGAATTCTATTCTACTCAAAAACAAATTACTTTTAAATATAACTACTGGGATTATATACAGAGTTTTTATACAACTCTATTCTATGAAAATTCAAAAAGAAAACATTCTTGGTTCTTGAAAATATGTGAAAATAATTCACATGATAATATTCCCAACTGGTTCATACACTGGTGGCAATTCTTTGGGCCTTCATCAAAAATTTTACCTGAAGAATTCAAAAATTACTTTGAAGATTGGATCCGATTCTCTCCAAGAGTTATACAGAACATGACTACAAATTGGGTCAACAATAATTTATCCTGCAATTTCTTTATTGAATTCGGTATCCCATGGATCTGGAAATGGCAACCAGAATTTGGTTATAATGATCATGGAATTCCTTTCTTATGGAGGAAGAGTTTATCAAAGTTTTGGGAAAAATTGCTCAGAAATGATCCTGAAACTGGAAAACCACATGGCATAGAGATATTACAAAAAATGGAAGAAAATATCTCTCAATACAAGAATGATTTTGCACAACAGGAGAAGGGAAAACAATCTGATGTGATAAGTCCCTTCAAAATTATCACTCAGAAATATCAAGAAATCTACTCAAAAGAACAAATGATCGACTTATATGTTGAAGAAATGAAAAAAGATTTGTTTAAAAATATTGGTAATACTGATACAAAATCTGATCAGTCCATGACTTCAACTGACAGCCACAATCAGTTTATCAAATTAATGCATATGCAAGATGGACAGGATCCCGAAGATGATGATCTTGAAGAAAATCAAATTGATGAAACTTTTGAAAAATTAAAAGCATCGCTAAAGTCCAAGATTGGATGAAAAAGGAATCCTATTAGATAATATATCACTATCAACTTTTATAAAGTTTGGCGGAAGTTATTCAAGATGTAATAATGCATCTTTTTATTATTTTAATAAAAGTAGTTTTATAAGTTTAGCTTGGAATCCGGGGTTGATGTCCGGCTCTTCCTATTTATAGGTATATTTTGTAAGTTTGGGGGCACGCTGGAGTTTGCTCGCCTCTCTATCTTCTCCCTTTTTCTCTCTCTCTCTCTCTCTTGTAATAAAAGCCTTTCAGAAAATAAAAGCTTGAGGTTTCTGTTTACAATCTTTGTAAGTATTTCTCTTTTTATTTTGTCTATTTCTATTTTCTTATTTAATTTAGCCTAATGACAGGCTAAATTCTCTTTGCTAGATCATAATTATCCTACGAAATGACCATGGTATTGTAATGGTTTAAGATATTATGGGAATCTAAGAGGAGGTTAAAAAATTTTTATAAGGTTCGAGGTTAATATTAAGTAGATCAGATTCATGTACTACCCTTCAGCTCGTGTTTGCCTTGAATGGCTTTTAGAGCATTGTGGGTATTTGTTTTGAATCTTGATCTACTTAATTAGTCTCGGTAAACTCCTTATATATAAAGTTTTTGTAAAAAAGATTAAAATAATAATTCCTAATCTGTTCGAACCTGTTCGAACCTTCCCATGATTCTCATGTTTCAAGCCATTCTGGATCTTGAAACATGAGAATCATGGGAAGGTTCGAACAGGTTCGAACAGATTAGGAATTATTATTTTAATCTTTTTTACAAAAAATTTATATATAAGGAGTTTACCGAGACTAATTAAGTAGATCAGATTCATGTACTACCCTTCAGCTCGTGTTTGCCTTGAATGGCTTTTAGCCACAATGCTCTAAAAGCCATTTCAAGGCAAACACGAGCTGAAGGGTAGTACATGAATCTGATCTACTTAATATTAGTCTCGGTAAACTCCTTATATATAGTTTTTTTGTAAAAAAAAGAAAAGATTAAAATAAGAATTTTCCTAATCTGTTCGAACCTTTCCATGATTCTCATGTTTCAAGATCCAGAATGGTATCAGAGCCATGGAGTAGTGATATTTATGATTTAGCATATTTTATTCAAATGAATATTTTTCGTTTAAAGAATACTGTTCAAAACAGTATAACTCAAGAATATGATATTCCTCATAATCTTGATTTATTAAATAAATGGACTATTCCTAAAATAGAACCTAAAATGGTCTATCAATTAGGAACCTTTGAAAAAATTGGTCTTAAACAAATTGTTAAGACTACTGAGTCATCAATTCCTCTTAATAATGAAGAGATGGTTATTCATTTATTAAATGAAAAAGATATATTAACATTTTCTAAAGATTATAAATTTCTTCATATAGGTCTAGTACAAATTGCCTTTAGACCTCTTACTTTGGAAGGTTTACCTGAAAGCTTTATTGCAGCTTTAAGAGATGGTAGAAATTTAAATTGGAAACAATCTTTAATCGGAATAATTGAATCCAGTCTGGCTCATGGTCCAGTTTATTTTGATGTGTATCCAAATCTTTCTCTATCATTAACTGATATAAATATTTTAGATTCTTTAACATTAAATGTTAAGACTCATGGTTATAATTATTCTGTTGGAACAGAAGTCATATGTATTTGTTATCGTATTTATTATAAACCTCTTTATACTTTGAATCCGATGTGTAAAAGAATTGACAAAAAGAAAAATGAAACTGTTCTTATTGAGACTAATTTCAATAAATCTAAAATAACTACACGTAGATCTATTAAATGGGAAGAAATAGACTTTCCATCAAAGTGGACTTTTGAAAATTCTATTCCTAGAAATCCTATTTTGAATATGGATTTACAACAAGTAATACAGACTAATGAAGGATCTGTTAATATACAATTTCAAAATAAAAATTATTTGCCTATTACTAGATCTCAATCTGTTAGATCTTATATTTCTCCTCTAGATTATATAATTGATATTCCTCAATCTTCTAGAGCTTCTACTTCTCAAATTCGAGAAGAAGTTAGATCTGATTTCTCTAAAAATAAAAATATTGAAGAGGTTATTATAAACAGAAATAATATTGTTCATGGAAATGTCCAGAACATTACAGATTCAGATACTATCTCAGAAATGAATTTTGTTTAAATGGATAGTACAATCAAAATAGATTTCAGTAAAGGATCTAGAGCAAGAGCTCAGATTAATAAAGAATTCTGTGATCATAAATGGAAATCTTTTAGAAAATGGTATTTTAAGAGTTTTTCCAAAAAAGAATTTGAATATATAATTAATACTTTTTATAAAGATTGTGCAGAAAAAAATAAAATGATTTATTTTGTTCCCTGGTTTATAAAAATCTTTCTTGTTGATTATATTTCTGTTATAGAAAGAAATTATAAACTTTCTTCTGGAAATATTCAGAAATCTGTGTATCCTCCACAGAATTCTTTTCAAATAGAAAAGAATGAAAAAGTTTTAAATTTTAATGCGTTTTCAAAAATATTTGAGGATGATATGTTGTCTGTTACTATCAATCATATTAATCAACTTTTTGAAAAGCAAAATTATACTAATTTATATCTTATTCTTTTAGGAGAAGAATTGACTTCTTTAAAAAAGAATATCGATAATATTTTATTAGCCATACAACAGATCAAGCCTAATGTTCACATTGAAGAAAAGAAAGATAGAAATATAGTTTCCATAGCTTCTTCTTCTATCCAATCTCCCCCAGAAATACAAGATTTTAAATTTAAATCTTCTGTTTCTGAATTTGAAAAAATTTTATCAGAAAAATTTAAAAATATGAATATTTCTGTTATTAATAATAATGAATCATTTAGTAATAATAATACTGATGATGATGATACAGATAAAATTCAAAAAATGAAATGGGCTGATAGGCCAACTCAAAATCGTTACTACTATTCTCGTCCTACTCCTTTGGATGTTCTTAATGAAGAACAAGAGTACATTATAACAAATAGTTATAATGGGAAAAGCATTTATGAATGGAATGCTGATAGTTTAACAGATAAGCAGATTTATAATCTTGCTCATAGAATGCTTATGTATAGTACTGTTTGTAAAAGTGCTGGTAATACTGATAAGAATATAGCAAAAATGCTTATTTCTGGTTTTACAGGCCAACTTAAAGGTTGGTGGGATAATTATTTATCTCAACAACAGAAAAATGATATTTATGATTCTATTAAAATAGAGAATAATAATCAAACTGAAAATGTTGTTTATAGTCTTATAATGACTATTATTGAACATTTTACTGGTCGTTTTACTGATAATAGTGAAAATATTAGAACTCTTCTGAGTAATATGAAATGTAAGACTCTTACTGATTTCAGATGGTATAAAGATACTTTTCTTTCTAGAATTTATGAATTACCGGATTGTAATAACAATCAATGGAAAGCCAAATTTATTGATGGTCTTCCTCATCTCTTTGCTGAAAGAGTTAGAAAAATTCTTCGTAAAGATAATATTTCTATTCAGTATGATAATTATACTTATGGTAACTTAATAAGTACTTGTATTCAGGAAGGATTATCTTTATGTAATGATTTAAAATTAAATAATCAGTTAAAAAGACAAAATATTTTTGAAAGAAAACAGCTTGGTCATTTCTGTGATCAATTTGGGATTGATATACCCAAGAAGAAAATTCATAAATCTTTAGATAAACCTCATAAGAAGAGACATTTGTCTGAAAGACAAATATTGAAAAAACAAAAACGAAAAGAATTTCGGAATACTAAAAAAGATGCGAAGAAAAGACAATTTTGGAAAAAAGATAAGGATAAAAAGCCTTTAATTACTTGTCATAAATGTGGTAGACCTGGTCATTATGCTAATCAATATTGGGCTAAGGAGAAAATTAAATCTCTTGATAGCTCTGATACCATTCTGGATCTTGAAACATGAGAATCATGGGAAGGTTCGAACAGATTAGGAAAATTCTTATTTTAATCTTTTCTTTTTTTTACAAAAAAATTATATATAAGGAGTTTACCGAGACTAATTAAGTAGATCAAGATTCAAAACAAATACCCACAATGCTCTAAAAGCCATTTCAAGGCATGGAGTAGTGATATTTATGATTTAGCATATTTTATTCAAATGAATATTTTTCGTTTAAAGAATACTGTTCAAAACAGTATAACTCAAGAATATGATATTCCTCATAATCTTGATTTATTAAATAAATGGACTATTCCTAAAATAGAACCTAAAATGGTCTATCAATTAGGAACCTTTGAAAAAATTGGTCTTAAACAAATTGTTAAGACTACTGAGTCATCAATTCCTCTTAATAATGAAGAGATGGTTATTCATTTATTAAATGAAAAAGATATATTAACATTTTCTAAAGATTATAAATTTCTTCATATAGGTCTAGTACAAATTGCCTTTAGACCTCTTACTTTGGAAGGTTTACCTGAAAGCTTTATTGCAGCTTTAAGAGATGGTAGAAATTTAAATTGGAAACAATCTTTAATCGGAATAATTGAATCCAGTCTGGCTCATGGTCCAGTTTATTTTGATGTGTATCCAAATCTTTCTCTATCATTAACTGATATAAATATTTTAGATTCTTTAACATTAAATGTTAAGACTCATGGTTATAATTATTCTGTTGGAACAGAAGTCATATGTATTTGTTATCGTATTTATTATAAACCTCTTTATACTTTGAATCCGATGTGTAAAAGAATTGACAAAAAGAAAAATGAAACTGTTCTTATTGAGACTAATTTCAATAAATCTAAAATAACTACACGTAGATCTATTAAATGGGAAGAAATAGACTTTCCATCAAAGTGGACTTTTGAAAATTCTATTCCTAGAAATCCTATTTTGAATATGGATTTACAACAAGTAATACAGACTAATGAAGGATCTGTTAATATACAATTTCAAAATAAAAATTATTTGCCTATTACTAGATCTCAATCTGTTAGATCTTATATTTCTCCTCTAGATTATATAATTGATATTCCTCAATCTTCTAGAGCTTCTACTTCTCAAATTCGAGAAGAAGTTAGATCTGATTTCTCTAAAAATAAAAATATTGAAGAGGTTATTATAAACAGAAATAATATTGTTCATGGAAATGTCCAGAACATTACAGATTCAGATACTATCTCAGAAATGAATTTTGTTTAAATGGATAGTACAATCAAAATAGATTTCAGTAAAGGATCTAGAGCAAGAGCTCAGATTAATAAAGAATTCTGTGATCATAAATGGAAATCTTTTAGAAAATGGTATTTTAAGAGTTTTTCCAAAAAAGAATTTGAATATATAATTAATACTTTTTATAAAGATTGTGCAGAAAAAAATAAAATGATTTATTTTGTTCCCTGGTTTATAAAAATCTTTCTTGTTGATTATATTTCTGTTATAGAAAGAAATTATAAACTTTCTTCTGGAAATATTCAGAAATCTGTGTATCCTCCACAGAATTCTTTTCAAATAGAAAAGAATGAAAAAGTTTTAAATTTTAATGCGTTTTCAAAAATATTTGAGGATGATATGTTGTCTGTTACTATCAATCATATTAATCAACTTTTTGAAAAGCAAAATTATACTAATTTATATCTTATTCTTTTAGGAGAAGAATTGACTTCTTTAAAAAAGAATATCGATAATATTTTATTAGCCATACAACAGATCAAGCCTAATGTTCACATTGAAGAAAAGAAAGATAGAAATATAGTTTCCATAGCTTCTTCTTCTATCCAATCTCCCCCAGAAATACAAGATTTTAAATTTAAATCTTCTGTTTCTGAATTTGAAAAAATTTTATCAGAAAAATTTAAAAATATGAATATTTCTGTTATTAATAATAATGAATCATTTAGTAATAATAATACTGATGATGATGATACAGATAAAATTCAAAAAATGAAATGGGCTGATAGGCCAACTCAAAATCGTTACTACTATTCTCGTCCTACTCCTTTGGATGTTCTTAATGAAGAACAAGAGTACATTATAACAAATAGTTATAATGGGAAAAGCATTTATGAATGGAATGCTGATAGTTTAACAGATAAGCAGATTTATAATCTTGCTCATAGAATGCTTATGTATAGTACTGTTTGTAAAAGTGCTGGTAATACTGATAAGAATATAGCAAAAATGCTTATTTCTGGTTTTACAGGCCAACTTAAAGGTTGGTGGGATAATTATTTATCTCAACAACAGAAAAATGATATTTATGATTCTATTAAAATAGAGAATAATAATCAAACTGAAAATGTTGTTTATAGTCTTATAATGACTATTATTGAACATTTTACTGGTCGTTTTACTGATAATAGTGAAAATATTAGAACTCTTCTGAGTAATATGAAATGTAAGACTCTTACTGATTTCAGATGGTATAAAGATACTTTTCTTTCTAAAATTTATGAATTACCGGATTGTAATAACAATCAATGGAAAGCCAAATTTATTGATGGTCTTCCTCATCTCTTTGCTGAAAGAGTTAGAAAAATTCTTCGTAAAGATAATATTTCTATTCAGTATGATAATTATACTTATGGTAACTTAATAAGTACTTGTATTCAGGAAGGATTATCTTTATGTAATGATTTAAAATTAAATAATCAGTTAAAAAGACAAAATATTTTTGAAAGAAAACAGCTTGGTCATTTCTGTGATCAATTTGGGATTGATATACCCAAGAAGAAAATTCATAAATCTTTAGATAAACCTCATAAGAAGAGACATTTGTCTGAAAGACAAATATTGAAAAAACAAAAACGAAAAGAATTTCGGAATACTAAAAAAGATGCGAAGAAAAGACAATTTTGGAAAAAAGATAAGGATAAAAAGCCTTTAATTACTTGTCATAAATGTGGTAGACCTGGTCATTATGCTAATCAATGTTGGGCTAAGGAGAAAATTAAATCTCTTGATATCTCTGATGATATTAAAAATACTTTATATGAAATTGTCATGAAAAATTATTCTGAAGATTCTCATACTTCTGATTCTAGTCCAGATACTGATGATATTATTAATCTTGATAATGATTCTTTAAATTCTTCAGAAGATTGTGATAATTGCATTCAAGGTCAGTCTTCTAATTGTTGCAATTATATTAGTAACAATGATGATGATAATGATGAATTTTATAAGTTAAAATCTCAATTTGAAGATTTAAGTATTAATGTTTTATCTGATGATAAAATTATTGAATTTTTAAAATTAATTAAAGATCCTAATCTTCGTACTTCTATAATTGATCATATTGATAACAAAACTTCTACTAGTTATACTGATCTTTTGAAAAATGATCAGACTTATTCTTTAAAAGAAATAAGAAAACTTTTAAAAGAAAAACACAGTGTTAGTACTCCTGTAACTTTAGATAATTTAAAAATTGAAATTGATCAACTTAAACAGCAAGTTGTTATTTTACAACATGAGAATATTCGTTTTAATAGAAGGATTTCTGATTTAGAAATGCCTGAGTTAGAAAATAGTTCTAATAATGTTTCAGACCAAGAACAACATTTATCTGTTCTTAGTAAAATAAAATCTCAAAAGTGGTATACAAAAATAACCTTATTAATTGATAATAATTATAAAAAAGACTTTATTGCCTTAATTGATAGTGGAGCAGATTTAAATGTTATTCAAGAAGGAATAATACCTTCAAAATATTTTCATAAAACTTCACATTCTCTTTCTCATGCAGGAGGTGAAAAATTACAGGTTAATTATAAATTACCAAAAGCCTATATTTGTAAAAATAAGACTTGTATTCAAACAAGTTTCTTCTTAATAAAAAACCTTTCTACCCAAATCATTCTTGGTTTACCTTTTCTTTATAAAATCTATCCTATTATTTCTATAAATCCTACAGGTATAATTGGTACTTATGAAGGTAAGAATATTCACTTTCAGTTTATTACTAAACCTTATTTAAAAATTTTAAATTCTATTCAAGATCATATTGATAGAAAAATCTTTCATATTAATTCTTTAAAAGAAGAGATAAATTCTTTAACTATTGATGATACTTTGAAAAATCATAAACTACAAGATAAAATTAAATTGCTTCATAACCAATTCTCTTTAGAAATTTGTAATGATTTTCCCAATGCTTTTTGGAATCGTAAGAAACACATTGTTTCTCTTCCTTATGAAGAAAGTTTTGATGAAAAGAATATTCCTACCAAGGCAAGACCTTGTCAGATGAATTTTGAATATTTAGATTTATGTAAGAAAGAAATTCAATCTCTTCTAGATAAAAAGTTAATAACTCCTTCTCAATCTCCTTGGTCTTGTACTGCTTTTTATGTCAATAAACATTCTGAGATTGAAAGAGGTGTTCCTCGTCTAGTAATAAATTATAAACCTTTAAATAAAGTTTTAAAATGGATTAGGCATCCTATTCCTAATAAAAAAGATCTTCTTGATAGACTTTTACATGCCTTAATATTTTCTAAATTTGATTTAAAGTCAGGATTTTGGCAGATCCAAATTAATAAGGATGATAGATATAAAACTGCTTTTAATGTTCCGATAGGACATTATGAATGGAATGTTATGCCTTTTGGTCTGAAGAATGCTCCTTCAGAATTTCAGCAGATTATGAATGATATCTTTACCCCTTATAGTGACTTTATTATTGTTTACATAGATGATATTCTTATATTCTCAAAAAATATTGAAACTCATTTTAAACATTTAAACATATTTAAAACTCTTATTATTCAAAATGGATTAGTTATTTCTAAACCCAAAATGGTTTTATTTCAAACCAATATTAAATTTTTAGGTCATAATATTGATAAAGGTAATATTATTCCTATTCAAAGAAGTATAGAATTTGGTAATAAATTTCCAGATATTATTACTGATAAGACTCAATTACAAAGATTTTTAGGTAGTTTAAATTATATATCTGCCTATATTAAAAATTTAGCCAATGATACTGCTATCTTATATGATAGACTTAAGAAAAATCCTTCCCCTTGGACTGATCAACATACTAATTCTGTCAAGAAAATTAAAGAAAAAATTAAACATATTCCTTGCTTAATGATTTCTAATCCTAGTTGGGAAAAAATTGTTGAAACATATGCTTCTGATATAGGCTTTGGCGGTATTTTAAAACAATTAAAACCCCAAAGTAAAGAAGAATATCTTGTTAGATTTCATTCAGGGAAGTGGAATTCTGCTCAGAAAAATTACTCTACAGTTGCAAAAGAAATTCTTTCTATTGTCAAATGCATTCTGAAATTTCAGGATGAACTTTACAATCAAAAATTCATTATTAAAACAGATTGCAAGTCTGCAAAATATATGTTTAATAAAGATTTTAAACATGATGTTTCTAAACAAATGTTTGCTAGATGGCAAGCTAATTTAGCTCCTTTTGATT
The DNA here is from genome assembly GCF_033568475.1 of Henckelia pumila. Classification (NCBI taxonomy): domain Eukaryota; kingdom Viridiplantae; phylum Streptophyta; class Magnoliopsida; order Lamiales; family Gesneriaceae; genus Henckelia; species Henckelia pumila. The sequence goes on along the minus strand of NC_133120.1, from coordinate 104,764,195 downwards.
TTGAAATTATTTATAAAAAAGGAGAAGAAAATTATCTTCCTGATTTCTTAACCCGTGAATATTTATCTAATGATGGCAGGAATGAATAGGGGTCGTGGTGAATTTTCCTCTTATAGAGGAAGAGGAGGAAGAGGAAAACCCCCAAATTATATTGCCAATGCTCCAAGGCTGATAGCTCAATTTGGAAATCAACGCCTCATAGGCCAACAAATTTCTAGTTCTTCTGATAGTAATACTATCCAAAAAAATGATCCTTTATATGATGAATTTCAAGAATTCTTAAAACAAAAAGGTAAGAATAAGGTAATTCCTGATTCTGAAGAATCTTATGCAAATATTGCAAAAGAAAATGAAAATGATTCAGTATTATATACTGAGAATAAAAATAGAGAAATCATTCTTCTTGTAGAAGAAAAAGATGAACAATGGAAAAATACTCCTTGGATTATCATGGATAGATATCTATCACATACATCATATGTTCATGGTGCTTATAAGCCAAGAGGATATTATGAAACCCTCTTAATTTCTACAAAAACGGTGGAAATTACCCATTTTCAGAGTAATACTCAGCAAACGGAAAGTTATAACTTTTCCAAATTTATTATTAAGAAAATTATTTCTATTGAAGAATGGGGAATTTCTCCACTAGCAGAAAAAGAATTCTATTCTACTCAAAAACAAATTACTTTTAAATATAACTACTGGGATTATATACAGAGTTTTTATACAACTCTATTCTATGAAAATTCAAAAAGAAAACATTCTTGGTTCTTGAAAATATGTGAAAATAATTCACATGATAATATTCCCAACTGGTTCATACACTGGTGGCAATTCTTTGGGCCTTCATCAAAAATTTTACCTGAAGAATTCAAAAATTACTTTGAAGATTGGATCCGATTCTCTCCAAGAGTTATACAGAACATGACTACAAATTGGGTCAACAATAATTTATCCTGCAATTTCTTTATTCAATTCGGTATCCCATGGATCTGGAAATGGCAACCAGAATTTGGTTATAATGATCATGGAATTCCTTGCTTATGGAGGAAGAGTTTATCAAAGTTTTGGGAAAAATTGCTCAGAAATGATCCTGAAACTGGAAAACCACATGGCATAGAGATATTACAAAAAATGGAAGAAAATATCTCTCAATACAAGAATGATTTTGCACAACAGGAGAAGGGAAAACAATCTGATGTGATAAGTCCCTTCAAAATTATCACTCAGAAATATCAAGAAATCTACTCAAAAGAACAAATGATCGACTTATATGTTGAAGAAATGAAAAAAGATTTGTTTAAAAATATTGGTAATACTGATACAAAATCTGATCAGTCCATGACTTCAACTGACAGCCACAATCAGTTTATCAAATTAATGCATATGCAAGATGGACAGGATCCCGAAGATGATGATCTTGAAGAAAATCAAATTGATGAAACTTTTGAAAAATTAAAAGCATCGCTAAAGTCCAAGATTGGATGAAAAAGGAATCCTATTAGATAATATATCACTATCAACTTTTATAAAGTTTGGCGGAAGTTATTCAAGATGTAATAATGCATCTTTTTATTATTTTAATAAAAGTAGTTTTATAAGTTTAGCTTGGAATCCGGGGTTGATGTCCGGCTCTTCCTATTTATAGGTATATTTTGTAAGTTTGGGGGCACGCTGGAGTTTGCTCGCCTCTCTATCTTCTCCCTTTTTCTCTCTCTCTCTCTCTCTTGTAATAAAAGCCTTTCAGAAAATAAAAGCTTGAGGTTTCTGTTTACAATCTTTGTAAGTATTTCTCTTTTTATTTTGTCTATTTCTATTTTCTTATTTAATTTAGCCTAATGACAGGCTAAATTCTCTTTGCTAGATCATAATTATCCTACGAAATGACCATGGTATTGTAATGGTTTAAGATATTATGGGAATCTAAGAGGAGGTTAAAAAATTTTTATAAGGTTCGAGGTTAATATTAAGTAGATCAGATTCATGTACTACCCTTCAGCTCGTGTTTGCCTTGAATGGCTTTTAGAGCATTGTGGGTATTTGTTTTGAATCTTGATCTACTTAATTAGTCTCGGTAAACTCCTTATATATAAATTTTTTGTAAAAAAGATTAAAATAATAATTCCTAATCTGTTCGAACCTGTTCGAACCTTCCCATGATTCTCATGTTTCAAGATCCAGAATGTATAATTCCTAATCTGTTCGAACCTGTTCGAACCTTCCCATGATTCTCATGTTTCAAGATCCAGAATGGTATCAGAGCCATGGAGTAGTGATATTTATGATTTAGCATATTTTATTCAAATGAATATTTTTCGTTTAAAGAATACTGTTCAAAACAGTATAACTCAAGAATATGATATTCCTCATAATCTTGATTTATTAAATAAATGGACTATTCCTAAAATAGAACCTAAAATGGTCTATCAATTAGGAACCTTTGAAAAAATTGGTCTTAAACAAATTGTTAAGACTACTGAGTCATCAATTCCTCTTAATAATGAAGAGATGGTTATTCATTTATTAAATGAAAAAGATATATTAACATTTTCTAAAGATTATAAATTTCTTCATATAGGTCTAGTACAAATTGCCTTTAGACCTCTTACTTTGGAAGGTTTACCTGAAAGCTTTATTGCAGCTTTAAGAGATGGTAGAAATTTAAATTGGAAACAATCTTTAATCGGAATAATTGAATCCAGTCTGGCTCATGGTCCAGTTTATTTTGATGTGTATCCAAATCTTTCTCTATCATTAACTGATATAAATATTTTAGATTCTTTAACATTAAATGTTAAGACTCATGGTTATAATTATTCTGTTGGAACAGAAGTCATATGTATTTGTTATCGTATTTATTATAAACCTCTTTATACTTTGAATCCGATGTGTAAAAGAATTGACAAAAAGAAAAATGAAACTGTTCTTATTGAGACTAATTTCAATAAATCTAAAATAACTACACGTAGATCTATTAAATGGGAAGAAATAGACTTTCCATCAAAGTGGAATTTTGAAAATTCTATTCCTAGAAATCCTATTTTGAATATGGATTTACAACAAGTAATACAGACTAATGAAGGATCTGTTAATATACAATTTCAAAATAAAAATTATTTGCCTATTACTAGATCTCAATCTGTTAGATCTTATATTTCTCCTCTAGATTATATAATTGATATTCCTCAATCTTCTAGAGCTTCTACTTCTCAAATTCGAGAAGAAGTTAGATCTGATTTCTCTAAAAATAAAAATATTGAAGAGGTTATTATAAACAGAAATAATATTGTTCATGGAAATGTCCAGAACATTACAGATTCAGATACTATCTCAGAAATGAATTTTGTTTAAATGGATAGTACAATCAAAATAGATTTCAGTAAAGGATCTAGAGCAAGAGCTCAGATTAATAAAGAATTCTGTGATCATAAATGGAAATCTTTTAGAAAATGGTATTTTAAGAGTTTTTCCAAAAAAGAATTTGAATATATAATTAATACTTTTTATAAAGATTGTGCAGAAAAAAATAAAATGATTTATTTTGTTCCCTGGTTTATAAAAATCTTTCTTGTTGATTATATTTCTGTTATAGAAAGAAATTATAAACTTTCTTCTGGAAATATTCAGAAATCTGTGTATCCTCCACAGAATTCTTTTCAAATAGAAAAGAATGAAAAAGTTTTAAATTTTAATGCGTTTTCAAAAATATTTGAGGATGATATGTTGTCTGTTACTATCAATCATATTAATCAACTTTTTGAAAAGCAAAATTATACTAATTTATATCTTATTCTTTTAGGAGAAGAATTGACTTCTTTAAAAAAGAATATCGATAATATTTTATTAGCCATACAACAGATCAAGCCTAATGTTCACATTGAAGAAAAGAAAGATAGAAATATAGTTTCCATAGCTTCTTCTTCTATCCAATCTCCCCCAGAAATACAAGATTTTAAATTTAAATCTTCTGTTTCTGAATTTGAAAAAATTTTATCAGAAAAATTTAAAAATATGAATATTTCTGTTATTAATAATAATGAATCATTTAGTAATAATAATACTGATGATGATGATACAGATAAAATTCAAAAAATGAAATGGGCTGATAGGCCAACTCAAAATCGTTACTACTATTCTCGTCCTACTCCTTTGGATGTTCTTAATGAAGAACAAGAGTACATTATAACAAATAGTTATAATGGGAAAAGCATTTATGAATGGAATGCTGATAGTTTAACAGATAAGCAGATTTATAATCTTGCTCATAGAATGCTTATGTATAGTACTGTTTGTAAAAGTGCTGGTAATACTGATAAGAATATAGCAAAAATGCTTATTTCTGGTTTTACAGGCCAACTTAAAGGTTGGTGGGATAATTATTTATCTCAACAACAGAAAAATGATATTTATGATTCTATTAAAATAGAGAATAATAATCAAACTGAAAATGTTGTTTATAGTCTTATAATGACTATTATTGAACATTTTACTGGTCGTTTTACTGATAATAGTGAAAATATTAGAACTCTTCTGAGTAATATGAAATGTAAGACTCTTACTGATTTCAGATGGTATAAAGATACTTTTCTTTCTAGAATTTATGAATTACCGGATTGTAATAACAATCAATGGAAAGCCAAATTTATTGATGGTCTTCCTCATCTCTTTGCTGAAAGAGTTAGAAAAATTCTTCGTAAAGATAATATTTCTATTCAGTATGATAATTATACTTATGGTAACTTAATAAGTACTTGTATTCAGGAAGGATTATCTTTATGTAATGATTTAAAATTAAATAATCAGTTAAAAAGACAAAATATTTTTGAAAGAAAACAGCTTGGTCATTTCTGTGATCAATTTGGGATTGATATACCCAAGAAGAAAATTCATAAATCTTTAGATAAACCTCATAAGAAGAGACATTTGTCTGAAAGACAAATATTGAAAAAACAAAAACGAAAAGAATTTCGGAATACTAAAAAAGATGCGAAGAAAAGACAATTTTGGAAAAAAGATAAGGATAAAAAGCCTTTAATTACTTGTCATAAATGTGGTAGACCTGGTCATTATGCTAATCAATGTTGGGCTAAAGAGAAAATTAAATCTCTTGATATCTCTGATGATATTAAAAATACTTTATATGAAATTGTCATGAAAAATTATTCTGAAGATTCTCATACTTCTGATTCTAGTCCAGATACTGATGATATTATTAATCTTGATAATGATTCTTTAAATTCTTCAGAAGATTGTGATAATTGCATTCAAGGTCAGTCTTCTAATTGTTGCAATTATATTAGTAACAATGATGATGATAATGATGAATTTTATAAGTTAAAATCTCAATTTGAAGATTTAAGTATTAATGTTTTATCTGATGATAAAATTATTGAATTTTTAAAATTAATTAAAGATCCTAATCTTCGTACTTCTATAATTGATCATATTGATAACAAAACTTCTACTAGTTATACTGATCTTTTGAAAAATGATCAGACTTATTCTTTAAAAGAAATAAGAAAACTTTTAAAAGAAAAACACAGTGTTAGTACTCCTGTAACTTTAGATAATTTAAAAATTGAAATTGATCAACTTAAACAGCAAGTTGTTATTTTACAACATGAGAATATTCGTTTTAATAGAAGGATTTCTGATTTAGAAATGCCTGAGTTAGAAAATAGTTCTAATAATGTTTCAGACCAAGAACAACATTTATCTGTTCTTAGTAAAATAAAATCTCAAAAGTGGTATACAAAAATAACCTTATTAATTGATAATAATTATAAAAAAGACTTTATTGCCTTAATTGATAGTGGAGCAGATTTAAATGTTATTCAAGAAGGAATAATACCTTCAAAATATTTTCATAAAACTTCACATTCTCTTTCTCATGCAGGAGGTGAAAAATTACAGGTTAATTATAAATTACCAAAAGCCTATATTTGTAAAAATAAGACTTGTATTCAAACAAGTTTCTTCTTAATAAAAAACCTTTCTACCCAAATCATTCTTGGTTTACCTTTTCTTTATAAAATCTATCCTATTATTTCTATAAATCCTACAGGTATAATTGGTACTTATGAAGGTAAGAATATTCACTTTCAGTTTATTACTAAACCTTATTTAAAAATTTTAAATTCTATTCAAGATCATATTGATAGAAAAATCTTTCATATTAATTCTTTAAAAGAAGAGATAAATTCTTTAACTATTGATGATACTTTGAAAAATCATAAACCACAAGATAAAATTAAATTGCTTCATAACCAATTCTCTTTAGAAATTTGTAATGATTTTCCCAATGCTTTTTGGAATCGTAAGAAACACATTGTTTCTCTTCCTTATGAAGAAAGTTTTGATGAAAAGAATATTCCTACCAAGGCAAGACCTTGTCAGATGAATTTTGAATATTTAGATTTATGTAAGAAAGAAATTCAATCTCTTCTAGATAAAAAGTTAATAACTCCTTCTCAATCTCCTTGGTCTTGTACTGCTTTTTATGTCAATAAACATTCTGAGATTGAAAGAGGTGTTCCTCGTCTAGTAATAAATTATAAACCTTTAAATAAAGTTTTAAAATGGATTAGGCATCCTATTCCTAATAAAAAAGATCTTCTTGATAGACTTTTACATGCCTTAATATTTTCTAAATTTGATTTAAAGTCAGGATTTTGGCAGATCCAAATTAATAAGGATGATAGATATAAAACTGCTTTTAATGTTCCGATAGGACATTATGAATGGAATGTTATGCCTTTTGGTCTGAAGAATGCTCCTTCAGAATTTCAGCAGATTATGAATGATATCTTTACCCCTTATAGTGACTTTATTATTGTTTACATAGATGATATTCTTATATTCTCAAAAAATATTGAAACTCATTTTAAACATTTAAACATATTTAAAACTCTTATTATTCAAAATGGATTAGTTATTTCTAAACCCAAAATGGTTTTATTTCAAACCAATATTAAATTTTTAGGTCATAATATTGATAAAGGTAATATTATTCCTATTCAAAGAAGTATAGAATTTGGTAATAAATTTCCAGATATTATTACTTATAAGACTCAATTACAAAGATTTTTAGGTAGTTTAAATTATATATCTGCCTATATTAAAAATTTAGCCAATGATACTGCTATCTTATATGATAGACTTAAGAAAAATCCTTCCCCTTGGACTGATCAGCATACTAATTCTGTCAAGAAAATTAAAGAAAAAATTAAACATATTCCTTGCTTAATGATTTCTAATCCTAGTTGGGAAAAAATTGTTGAAACAGATGCTTCTGATATAGGCTTTGGCGGTATTTTAAAACAATTAAAACCCCAAAGTAAAGAAGAATATCTTGTTAGATTTCATTCAGGGAAGTGGAATTCTGCTCAGAAAAATTACTCTACAGTTGCAAAAGAAATTCTTTCTATTGTCAAATGCATTCTGAAATTTCAGGATGAACTTTACAATCAAAAATTCATTATTAAAACAGATTGCAAGTCTGCAAAATATATGTTTAATAAAGATTTTAAACATGATGTTTCTAAACAAATGTTTGCTAGATGGCAAGCTAATTTAGCTCCTTTTGATTTTGAAATTATTTATAAAAAAGGAGAAGAAAATTATCTTCCTGATTTCTTAACCCGTGAATATTTATCTAATGATGGCAGGAATGAATAGGGGTCGTGGTGAATTTTCCTCTTATAGAGGAAGAGGAGGAAGAGGAAAACCCCCAAATTATATTGCCAATGCTCCAAGGCTGATAGCTCAATTTGGAAATCAACGCCTCATAGGCCAACAAATTTCTAGTTCTTCTGATAGTAATACTATCCAAAAAAATGATCCTTTATATGATGAATTTCAAGAATTCTTAAAACAAAAAGGTAAGAATAAGGTAATTCCTGATTCTGAAGAATCTTATGCAAATATTGCAAAAGAAAATGAAAATGATTCAGTATTATATACTGAGAATAAAAATAGAGAAATCATTCTTCTTGTAGAAGAAAAAGATGAACAATGGAAAAATACTCCTTGGATTATCATGGATAGATATCTATCACATACATCATATGTTCATGGTGCTTATAAGCCAAGAGGATATTATGAAACCCTCTTAATTTCTACAAAAACGGTGGAAATTACCCATTTTCAGAGTAATACTCAGCAAACGGAAAGTTATAACTTTTCCAAATTTATTATTAAGAAAATTATTTCTATTGAAGAATGGGGAATTTCTCCACTAGCAGAAAAAGAATTCTATTCTACTCAAAAACAAATTACTTTTAAATATAACTACTGGGATTATATACAGAGTTTTTATACAACTCTATTCTATGAAAATTCAAAAAGAAAACATTCTTGGTTCTTGAAAATATGTGAAAATAATTCACATGATAATATTCCCAACTGGTTCATACACTGGTGGCAATTCTTTGGGCCTTCATCAAAAATTTTACCTGAAGAATTCAAAAATTACTTTGAAGATTGGATCCGATTCTCTCCAAGAGTTATACAGAACATGACTACAAATTGGGTCAACAATAATTTATCCTGCAATTTCTTTATTCAATTCGGTATCCCATGGATCTGGAAATGGCAACCAGAATTTGGTTATAATGATCATGGAATTCCTTGCTTATGGAGGAAGAGTTTATCAAAGTTTTGGGAAAAATTGCTCAGAAATGATCCTGAAACTGGAAAACCACATGGCATAGAGATATTACAAAAAATGGAAGAAAATATCTCTCAATACAAGAATGATTTTGCACAACAGGAGAAGGGAAAACAATCTGATGTGATAAGTCCCTTCAAAATTATCACTCAGAAATATCAAGAAATCTACTCAAAAGAACAAATGATCGACTTATATGTTGAAGAAATGAAAAAAGATTTGTTTAAAAATATTGGTAATACTGATACAAAATCTGATCAGTCCATGACTTCAACTGACAGCCACAATCAGTTTATCAAATTAATGCATATGCAAGATGGACAGGATCCCGAAGATGATGATCTTGAAGAAAATCAAATTGATGAAACTTTTGAAAAATTAAAAGCATCGCTAAAGTCCAAGATTGGATGAAAAAGGAATCCTATTAGATAATATATCACTATCAACTTTTATAAAGTTTGGCGGAAGATTATTCAAGATGTAATAATGCATCTTTTTATTATTTTAATAAAAGTAGTTTTATAAGTTTAGCTTGGAATCCGGGGTTGATGTCCGGCTCTTCCTATTTATAGGTATATTTTGTAAGTTTGGGGGCACGCTGGAGTTTGCTCGCCTCTCTATCTTCTCCCTTTTTCTCTCTCTCTCTCTCTCTTGTAATAAAAGCCTTTCAGAAAATAAAAGCTTGAGGTTTCTGTTTACAATCTTTGTAAGTATTTCTCTTTTTATTTTGTCTATTTCTATTTTCTTATTTAATTTAGCCTAATGACAGGCTAAATTCTCTTTGCTAGATCATAATTATCCTACGAAATGACCATGGTATTGTAATGGTTTAAGATATTATGGGAATCTAAGAGGAGGTTAAAAAATTTTTATAAGGTTCGAGGTTAATATTAAGTAGATCAGATTCATGTACTACCCTTCAGCTCGTGTTTGCCTTGAATGGCTTTTAGAGCATTGTGGGTATTTGTTTTGAATCTTGATCTACTTAATTAGTCTCGGTAAACTCCTTATATATAAATTTTTTGTAAAAAAGATTAAAATAATAATTTCTAATCTGTTCGAACCTGTTCGAACCTTCCCATGATTCTCATGTTTCAAGATCCAGAATGGCTTCTTGAATAGAATTTAAAATTTTTAAATAAGGTTTAGTAATAAACTGAAAGTGAATATTCTTACCTTCATAAGTACCAATTATACCTGTAGGATTTATAGAAATAATAGGATAGATTTTATATAGAAAAGGTAAACCAAGAATGATTTGGGTAGAAAGGTTTTTTATTAAGAAGAAACTTGTTTGAATACAAGTCTTATTTTTACAAATATAGGCTTTTGGTAATTTATAATTAACCTGTAATTTTTCACCTCCTGCATGAGAAAGAGAATGTGAAGTTTTATGAAAATATTTTGAAGGTATTATTCCTTCTTGAATAACATTTAAATCTGCTCCACTATCAATTAAGGCAATAAAGTCTTTTTTATAATTATTATCAATTAATAAGGTTATTTTTGTATACCACTTTTGAGATTTTATTTTACTAAGAACAGATAAATGTTGTTCTTGGTCTGAAACATTATTAGAACTATTTTCTAACTCAGGCATTTCTAAATCAGAAATCCTTCTATTAAAACGAATATTCTCATGTTGTAAAATAACAACTTGCTGTTTAAGTTGATCAATTTCAATTTTTAAATTATCTAAAGTTACAGGAGTACTAACACTGTGTTTTTCTTTTAAAAGTTTTCTTATTTCTTTTAAAGAATAAGTCTGATCATTTTTCAAAAGATCAGTATAACTAGTAGAAGTTTTGTTATCAATATGATCAATTATAGAAGTACGAAGATTAGGATCTTTAATTAATTTTAAAAATTCAATAATTTTATCATCAGATAAAACATTAATACTTAAATCTTCAAATTGAGATTTTAACTTATAAAATTCATCATTATCATCATCATTGTTACTAATATAATTGCAACAATTAGAAGACTGACCTTGAATGCAATTATCACAATCTTCTGAAGAATTTAAAGAATCATTATCAAGATTAATAATATCATCAGTATCTGGACTAGAATCAGAAGTATGAGAATCTTCAGAATAATTTTTCATGACAATTTCATATAAAGTATTTTTAATATCATCAGAGATATCAAGAGATTTAATTTTCTCCTTAGCCCAACATTGATTAGCATAATGACCAGGTCTACCACATTTATGACAAGTAATTAAAGGCTTTTTATCCTTATCTTTTTTCCAAAATTGTCTTTTCTTCGCATCTTTTTTAGTATTCCGAAATTCTTTTCGTTTTTGTTTTTTCAATATTTGTCTTTCAGACAAATGTCTCTTCTTATGAGGTTTATCTAAAGATTTATGAATTTTCTTCTTGGGTATATCAATCCCAAATTGATCACAGAAATGACCAAGCTGTTTTCTTTCAAAAATATTTTGTCTTTTTAACTGATTATTTAATTTTAAATCATTACATAAAGATAATCCTTCCTGAATACAAGTACTTATTAAGTTACCATAAGTATAATTATCATACTGAATAGAAATATTATCTTTACGAAGAATTTTTCTAACTCTTTCAGCAAAGAGATGAGGAAGACCATCAATAAATTTGGCTTTCCATTGATTGTTATTACAATCCGGTAATTCATAAATTCTAGAAAGAAAAGTATCTTTATACCATCTGAAATCAGTAAGAGTCTTACATTTCATATTACTCAGAAGAGTTCTAATATTTTCACTACTATAAGTAAAACGACCAGTAAAATGTTCAATAATAGTCATTATAAGACTATAAACAACATTTTCAGTTTGATTATTATTCTCTATTTTAATAGAATCATAAATATCATTTTTCTGTTGTTGAGATAAATAATTATCCCACCAACCTTTAAGTTGGCCTGTAAAACCAGAAATAAGCATTTTTGCTATATTCTTATCAGTATTACCAGCACTTTTACAAACAGTACTATACATAAGCATTCTATGAGCAAGATTATAAATCTGCTTATCTGTTAAACTATCAGCATTCCATTCATAAATGCTTTTCCCATTATAACTATTTGTTATAATGTACTCTTGTTCTTCATTAAGAACATCCAAAGGAGTAGGACGAGAATAGTAGTAACGATTTTGAGTTGGCCTATCAGCCCATTTCATTTTTTGAATTTTATCTGTATCATCATCATCAGTATTATTATTACTAAATGATTCATTATTATTAATAACAGAAATATTCATATTTTTAAATTTTTCTGATAAAATTTTTTCAAATTCAGAAACAGAAGATTTAAATTTAAAATCTTGTATTTCTGGGGGAGATTGGATAGAAGAAGAAGCTATGGAAACTATATTTCTATCTTTCTTTTCTTCAATGTGAACATTAGGCTTGATCTGTTGTATGGCTAATAAAATATTATCGATATTCTTTTTTAAAGAAGTCAATTCTTCTCCTAAAAGAATAAGATATAAATTAGTATAATTTTGCTTTTCAAAAAGTTGATTAATATGATTGATAGTAACAGACAACATATCATCCTCAAATATTTTTGAAAACGCATTAAAATTTAAAACTTTTTCATTCTTTTCTATTTGAAAAGAATTCTGTGGAGGATACACAGATTTCTGAATATTTCCAGAAGAAAGTTTATAATTTCTTTCTATAACAGAAATATAATCAACAAGAAAGATTTTTATAAACCAGGGAACAAAATAAATCATTTTATTTTTTTCTGCACAATCTTTATAAAAAGTATTAATTATATATTCAAATTCTTTTTTGGAAAAACTCTTAAAATACCATTTTCTAAAAGATTTCCATTTATGATCACAGAATTCTTTATTAATCTGAGCTCTTGCTCTAGATCCTTTACTGAAATCTATTTTGATTGTACTATCCATTTAAACAAAATTCATTTCTGAGATAGTATCTGAATCTGTAATGTTCTGGACATTTCCATGAACAATATTATTTCTGTTTATAATAACCTCTTCAATATTTTTATTTTTAGAGAAATCAGATCTAACTTCTTCTCGAATTTGAGAAGTAGAAGCTCTAGAAGATTGAGGAATATCAATTATATAATCTAGAGGAGAAATATAAGATCTAACAGATTGAGATCTAGTAATAGGCAAATAATTTTTATTTTGAAATTGTATATTAACAGATCCTTCATTAGTCTGTATTACTTGTTGTAAATCCATATTCAAAATAGGATTTCTAGGAATAGAATTTTCAAAATTCCACTTTGATGGAAAGTCTATTTCTTCCCATTTAATAGATCTACGTGTAGTTATTTTAGATTTATTGAAATTAGTCTCAATAAGAACAGTTTCATTTTTCTTTTTGTCAATTCTTTTACACATCGGATTCAAAGTATAAAGAGGTTTATAATAAATACGATAACAAATACATATGACTTCTGTTCCAACAGAATAATTATAACCATGAGTCTTAACATTTAATGTTAAAGAATCTAAAATATTTATATCAGTTAATGATAGAGAAAGATTTGGATACACATCAAAATAAACTGGACCATGAGCCAGACTGGATTCAATTATTCCGATTAAAGATTGTTTCCAATTTAAATTTCTACCATCTCTTAAAGCTGCAATAAAGCTTTCAGGTAAACCTTCCAAAGTAAGAGGTCTAAAGGCAATTTGTACTAGACCTATATGAAGAAATTTATAATCTTTAGAAAATGTTAATATATCTTTTTCATTTAATAAATGAATAACCATCTCTTCATTATTAAGAGGAATTGATGACTCAGTAGTCTTAACAATTTGTTTAAGACCAATTTTTTCAAAGGTTCCTAATTGATAGACCATTTTAGGTTCTATTTTAGGAATAGTCCATTTATTTAATAAATCAAGATTATGAGGAATATCATATTCTTGAGTTATACTGTTTTGAACAGTATTCTTTAAACGAAAAATATTCATTTGAATAAAATATGCTAAATCATAAATATCACTACTCCATGGCTCTGATACCATTCTGGATCTTGAAACATGAGAATCATGGGAAGGTTCGAACAGGTTCGAACAGATTAGGAATTATTATTTTAATCTTTTTTTACAAAAAATTTATATATAAGGAGTTTACCGAGACTAATTAAGTAGATCAAGATTCAAAACAAATACCCACAATGCTCTAAAAGCCATTCAAGGCAAACACGAGCTGAAGGGTAGTACATGAATCTGATCTACTTAATATTAACCTCGAACCTTATAAAAAAATTTTAACCTCCTCTTAGATTCCCATAATATCTTAAACCATTACAATACCATGGTCATTTCGTAGGATAATTATGATCTAGCAAAGAGAATTTAGCCTGTCATTAGGCTAAATTAAATAAGAAAATAGAAATAGACAAAATAAAAAGAGAAATACTTACAAAGATTGTAAACAGAAACCTCAAGCTTTTATTTTCTGAAAGGCTTTTATTACAAGAGAGAGAGAGAGAGAGAAAGGGAGAAGATAGAGAGGCGAGCAAACTCCAGCGTCCCCCCAAACTTACAAAATATACCTATAAATAGGAAGAGCCGGACATCAACCCCGGATTCCAAGCTAAACTTATAAAACTACTTTTATTAAAATAATAAAAAGATGCATTATTACATCTTGAATAACTTCCGCCAAACTTTATAAAAGTTGATAGTGATATATTATCTAATAGGATTCCTTTTTCATCCAATCTTGGACTTTAGCGATGCTTTTAATTTTTCAAAAGTTTCATCAATTTGATTTTCTTCAAGATCATCATCTTCGGGATCCTGTCCATCTTGCATATGCATTAATTTGATAAACTGATTGTGGCTGTCAGTTGAAGTCATGGACTGATCAGATTTTGTATCAGTATTACCAATATTTTTAAACAAATCTTTTTTCATTTCTTCAACATATAAGTCGATCATTTGTTCTTTTGAGTAGATTTCTTGATATTTCTGAGTGATAATTTTGAAGGGACTTATCACATCAGATTGTTTTCCCTTCTCCTGTTGTGCAAAATCATTCTTGTATTGAGAGATATTTTCTTCCATGGAGTAGTGATATTTATGATTTAGCATATTTTATTCAAATGAATATTTTTCGTTTAAAGAATACTGTTCAAAACAGTATAACTCAAGAATATGATATTCCTCATAATCTTGATTTATTAAATAAATGGACTATTCCTAAAATAGAACCTAAAATGGTCTATCAATTAGGAACCTTTGAAAAAATTGGTCTTAAACAAATTGTTAAGACTACTGAGTCATCAATTCCTCTTAATAATGAAGAGATGGTTATTCATTTATTAAATGAAAAAGATATATTAACATTTTCTAAAGATTATAAATTTCTTCATATAGGTCTAGTACAAATTGCCTTTAGACCTCTTACTTTGGAAGGTTTACCTGAAAGCTTTATTGCAGCTTTAAGAGATGGTAGAAATTTAAATTGGAAACAATCTTTAATCGGAATAATTGAATCCAGTCTGGCTCATGGTCCAGTTTATTTTGATGTGTATCCAAATCTTTCTCTATCATTAACTGATATAAATATTTTAGATTCTTTAACATTAAATGTTAAGACTCATGGTTATAATTATTCTGTTGGAACAGAAGTCATATGTATTTGTTATCGTATTTATTATAAACCTCTTTATACTTTGAATCCGATGTGTAAAAGAATTGACAAAAAGAAAAATGAAACTGTTCTTATTGAGACTAATTTCAATAAATCTAAAATAACTACACGTAGATCTATTAAATGGGAAGAAATAGACTTTCCATCAAAGTGGACTTTTGAAAATTCTATTCCTAGAAATCCTATTTTGAATATGGATTTACAACAAGTAATACAGACTAATGAAGGATCTGTTAATATACAATTTCAAAATAAAAATTATTTGCCTATTACTAGATCTCAATCTGTTAGATCTTATATTTCTCCTCTAGATTATATAATTGATATTCCTCAATCTTCTAGAGCTTCTACTTCTCAAATTCGAGAAGAAGTTAGATCTGATTTCTCTAAAAATAAAAATATTGAAGAGGTTATTATAAACAGAAATAATATTGTTCATGGAAATGTCCAGAACATTACAGATTCAGATACTATCTCAGAAATGAATTTTGTTTAAATGGATAGTACAATCAAAATAGATTTCAGTAAAGGATCTAGAGCAAGAGCTCAGATTAATAAAGAATTCTGTGATCATAAATGGAAATCTTTTAGAAAATGGTATTTTAAGAGTTTTTCCAAAAAAGAATTTGAATATATAATTAATACTTTTTATAAAGATTGTGCAGAAAAAAATAAAATGATTTATTTTGTTCCCTGGTTTATAAAAATCTTTCTTGTTTATTATATTTCTGTTATAGAAAGAAATTATAAACTTTCTTCTGGAAATATTCAGAAATCTGTGTATCCTCCACAGAATTCTTTTCAAATAGAAAAGAATGAAAAAGTTTTAAATTTTAATGCGTTTTCAAAAATATTTGAGGATGATATGTTGTCTGTTACTATCAATCATATTAATCAACTTTTTGAAAAGCAAAATTATACTAATTTATATCTTATTCTTTTAGGAGAAGAATTGACTTCTTTAAAAAAGAATATCGATAATATTTTATTAGCCATACAACAGATCAAGCCTAATGTTCACATTGAAGAAAAGAAAGATAGAAATATAGTTTCCATAGCTTCTTCTTCTATCCAATCTCCCCCAGAAATACAAGATTTTAAATTTAAATCTTCTGTTTCTGAATTTGAAAAAATTTTATCAGAAAAATTTAAAAATATGAATATTTCTGTTATTAATAATAATGAATCATTTAGTAATAATAATACTGATGATGATGATACAGATAAAATTCAAAAAATGAAATGGGCTGATAGGCCAACTCAAAATCGTTACTACTATTCTCGTCCTACTCCTTTGGATGTTCTTAATGAAGAACAAGAGTACATTATAACAAATAGTTATAATGGGAAAAGCATTTATGAATGGAATGCTGATAGTTTAACAGATAAGCAGATTTATAATCTTGCTCATAGAATGCTTATGTATAGTACTGTTTGTAAAAGTGCTGGTAATACTGATAAGAATATAGCAAAAATGCTTATTTCTGGTTTTACAGGCCATCTTAAAGGTTGGTGGGATAATTATTTATCTCAACAACAGAAAAATAATATTTATGATTCTATTAAAATAGAGAATAATAATCAAACTGAAAATGTTGTTTATAGTCTTATAATGACTATTATTGAACATTTTACTGGTCGTTTTACTGATAATAGTGAAAATATTAAAACTCTTCTGAGTAATATGAAATGTAAGACTCTTACTGATTTCAGATGGTATAAAGATACTTTTCTTTCTAGAATTTATGAATTACCGGATTGTAATAACAATCAATGGAAAGCCAAATTTATTGATGGTCTTCCTCATCTCTTTGCTGAAAGAGTTAGAAAAATTCTTCGTAAAGATAATATTTCTATTCAGTATGATAATTATACTTATGGTAACTTAATAAGTACTTGTATTCAGGAAGGATTATCTTTATGTAATGATTTAAAATTAAATAATCAGTTAAAAAGACAAAATATTTTTGAAAGAAAACAGCTTGGTCATTTCTGTGATCAATTTGGGATTGATATACCCAAGAAGAAAATTCATAAATCTTTAGATAAACCTCATAAGAAGAGACATTTGTCTGAAAGACAAATATTGAAAAAACAAAAACGAAAAGAATTTCGGAATACTAAAAAAGATGCGAAGAAAAGACAATTTTGGAAAAAAGATAAGGATAAAAAGCCTTTAATTACTTGTCATAAATGTGGTAGACCTGGTCATTATGCTAATCAATGTTGGGCTAAGGAGAAAATTAAATCTCTTGATATCTCTGATGATATTAAAAATACTTTATATGAAATTGTCATGAAAAATTATTCTGAAGATTCTCATACTTCTGATTCTAGTCCAGATACTGATGATATTATTAATCTTGATAATGATTCTTTAAATTCTTCAGAAGATTGTGATAATTGCATTCAAGGTCAGTCTTCTAATTGTTGCAATTATATTAGTAACAATGATGATGATAATGATGAATTTTATAAGTTAAAATCTCAATTTGAAGATTTAAGTATTAATGTTTTATCTGATGATAAAATTATTGAATTTTTAAAATTAATTAAAGATCCTAATCTTCGTACTTCTATAATTGATCATATTGATAACAAAACTTCTACTAGTTATACTGATCTTTTGAAAAATGATCAGACTTATTCTTTAAAAGAAATAAGAAAACTTTTAAAAGAAAAACACAGTGTTAGTACTCCTGTAACTTTAGATAATTTAAAAATTGAAATTGATCAACTTAAACAGCAAGTTGTTATTTTACAACATGAGAATATTCGTTTTAATAGAAGGATTTCTGATTTAGAAATGCCTGAGTTAGAAAATAGTTCTAATAATGTTTCAGACCAAGAACAACATTTATCTGTTCTTAGTAAAATAAAATCTCAAAAGTGGTATACAAAAATAACCTTATTAATTGATAATAATTATAAAAAAGACTTTATTGCCTTAATTGATAGTGGAGCAGATTTAAATGTTATTCAAGAAGGAATAATACCTTCAAAATATTTTCATAAAACTTCACATTCTCTTTCTCATGCAGGAGGTGAAAAATTACAGGTTAATTATAAATTACCAAAAGCCTATATTTGTAAAAATAAGACTTGTATTCAAACAAGTTTCTTCTTAATAAAAAACCTTTCTACCCAAATCATTCTTGGTTTACCTTTTCTTTATAAAATCTATCCTATTATTTCTATAAATCCTACAGGTATAATTGGTACTTATGAAGGTAAGAATATTCACTTTCAGTTTATTACTAAACCTTATTTAAAAATTTTAAATTCTATTCAAGATCATATTGATAGAAAAATCTTTCATATTAATTCTTTAAAAGAAGAGATAAATTCTTTAACTATTGATGATACTTTGAAAAATCATAAACTACAAGATAAAATTAAATTGCTTCATAACCAATTCTCTTTAGAAATTTGTAATGATTTTCCCAATGCTTTTTGGAATCGTAAGAAACACATTGTTTCTCTTCCTTATGAAGAAAGTTTTGATGAAAAGAATATTCCTACCAAGGCAAGACCTTGTCAGATGAATTTTGAATATTTAGATTTATGTAAGAAAGAAATTCAATCTCTTCTAGATAAAAAGTTAATAACTCCTTCTCAATCTCCTTGGTCTTGTACTGCTTTTTATGTCAATAAACATTCTGAGATTGAAAGAGGTGTTCCTCGTCTAGTAATAAATTATAAACCTTTAAATAAAGTTTTAAAATGGATTAGGCATCCTATTCCTAATAAAAAAGATCTTCTTGATAGACTTTTACATGCCTTAATATTTTCTAAATTTGATTTAAAGTCAGGATTTTGGCAGATCCAAATTAATAAGGATGATAGATATAAAACTGCTTTTAATGTTCCGATAGGACATTATGAATGGAATGTTATGCCTTTTGGTCTGAAGAATGCTCCTTCAGAATTTCAGCAGATTATGAATGATATCTTTACCCCTTATAGTGACTTTATTATTGTTTACATAGATGATATTCTTATATTCTCAAAAAATATTGAAACTCATTTTAAACATTTAAACATATTTAAAACTCTTATTATTCAAAATGGATTAGTTATTTCTAAACCCAAAATGGTTTTATTTCAAACCAATATTAAATTTTTAGGTCATAATATTGATAAAGGTAATATTATTCCTATTCAAAGAAGTATAGAATTTGGTAATAAATTTCCAGATATTATTACTTATAAGACTCAATTACAAAGATTTTTAGGTAGTTTAAATTATATATCTGCCTATATTAAAAATTTAGCCAATGATACTGCTATCTTATATGATAGACTTAAGAAAAATCCTTCCCCTTGGACTGATCAGCATACTAATTCTGTCAAGAAAATTAAAGAAAAAATTAAACATATTCCTTGCTTAATGATTTCTAATCCTAGTTGGGAAAAAATTGTTGAAACAGATGCTTCTGATATAGGCTTTGGCGGTATTTTAAAACAATTAAAACCCCAAAGTAAAGAAGAATATCTTGTTAGATTTCATTCAGGGAAGTGGAATTCTGCTCAGAAAAATTACTCTACAGTTGCAAAAGAAATTCTTTCTATTGTCAAATGCATTCTGAAATTTCAGGATGAACTTTACAATCAAAAATTCATTATTAAAACAGATTGCAAGTCTGCAAAATATATGTTTAATAAAGATTTTAAACATGATGTTTCTAAACAAATGTTTGCTAGATGGCAAGCTAATTTAGCTCCTTTTGATTTTGAAATTATTTATAAAAAAGGAGAAGAAAATTATCTTCCTGATTTCTTAACCCGTGAATATTTATCTAATGATGGCAGGAATGAATAGGGGTCGTGGTGAATTTTCCTCTTATAGAGGAAGAGGAGGAAGAGGAAAACCCCCAAATTATATTGCCAATGCTCCAAGGCTGATAGCTCAATTTGGTAATCAACGCCTCATAGGCCAACAAATTTCTAGTTCTTCTGATAGTAATACTATCCAAAAAAATGATCCTTTATATGATGAATTTCAAGAATTCTTAAAACAAAAAGGTAAGAATAAGGTAATTCCTGATTCTGAAGAATCTTATGCAAATATTGCAAAAGAAAATGAAAATGATTCAGTATTATATACTGAGAATAAAAATAGAGAAATCATTCTTCTTGTAGAAGAAAAAGATGAACAATGGAAAAATACTCCTTGGATTATCATGGATAGATATCTATCACATACATCATATGTTCATGGTGCTTATAAGCCAAGAGGATATTATGAAACCCTCTTAATTTCTACAAAAACGGTGGAAATTACCCATTTTCAGAGTAATACTCAGCAAACGGAAAGTTATAACTTTTCCAAATTTATTATTAAGAAAATTATTTCTATTGAAGAATGGGGAATTTCTCCACTAGCAGAAAAAGAATTCTATTCTACTCAAAAACAAATTACTTTTAAATATAACTACTGGGATTATATACAGAGTTTTTATACAACTCTATTCTATGAAAATTCAAAAAGAAAACATTCTTGGTTCTTGAAAATATGTGAAAATAATTCACATGATAATATTCCCAACTGGTTCATACACTGGTGGCAATTCTTTGGGCCTTCATCAAAAATTTTACCTGAAGAATTCAAAAATTACTTTGAAGATTGGATCCGATTCTCTCCAAGAGTTATACAGAACATGACTACAAATTGGGTCAACAATAATTTATCCTGCAATTTCTTTATTCAATTCGGTATCCCATGGATCTGGAAATGGCAACCAGAATTTGGTTATAATGATCATGGAATTCCTTGCTTATGGAGGAAGAGTTTATCAAAGTTTTGGGAAAAATTGCTCAGAAATGATCCTGAAACTGGAAAACCACATGGCATAGAGATATTACAAAAAATGGAAGAAAATATCTCTCAATACAAGAATGATTTTGCACAACAGGAGAAGGGAAAACAATCTGATGTGATAAGTCCCTTCAAAATTATCACTCAGAAATATCAAGAAATCTACTCAAAAGAACAAATGATCGACTTATATGTTGAAGAAATGAAAAAAGATTTGTTTAAAAATATTGGTAATACTGATACAAAATCTGATCAGTCCATGACTTCAACTGACAGCCACAATCAGTTTATCAAATTAATGCATATGCAAGATGGACAGGATCCCGAAGATGATGATCTTGAAGAAAATCAAATTGATGAAACTTTTGAAAAATTAAAAGCATCGCTAAAGTCCAAGATTGGATGAAAAAGGAATCCTATTAGATAATATATCACTATCAACTTTTATAAAGTTTGGCGGAAGTTATTCAAGATGTAATAATGCATCTTTTTATTATTTTAATAAAAGTAGTTTTATAAGTTTAGCTTGGAATCCGGGGTTGATGTCCGGCTCTTCCTATTTATAGGTATATTTTGTAAGTTTGGGGGCACGCTGGAGTTTGCTCGCCTCTCTATCTTCTCCCTTTCTCTCTTTCTCTCTCTTGTAATAAAAGCCTTTCAGAAAATAAAAGCTTGAGGTTTCTGTTTACAATCTTTGTAAGTATTTCTCTTTTTATTTTGTCTATTTCTATTTTCTTATTTAATTTAGCCTAATGACAGGCTAAATTCTCTTTGCTAGATCATAATTATCCTACTAAATGACCATGGTATTGTAATGGTTTAAGATATTATGGGAATCTAAGAAGAGGTTAAAAAATTTTTATAAGGTTCGAGGTTAATATTAAGTAGATCAGATTCATGTACTACCCTTCAGCTCGTGTTTGCCTTGAATGGCTTTTAGAGCATTGTGGGTATTTGTTTTGAATCTTGATCTACTTAATTAGTCTCGGTAAACTCCTTATATATAAATTTTTTGTAAAAAAGATTAAAATAATAATTCCTAATCTGTTCGAACCTGTTCGAACCTTCCCATGATTCTCATGTTTCAAGATCCAGAATTCTGGATCTTGAAACATGAGAATCATGGGAAGGTTCGAACAGATTAGGAAAATTCTTATTTTAATCTTTTCTTTTTTTTACAAAAAAATTATATATAAGGAGTTTACCGAGACTAATTAAGTAGATCAAGATTCAAAACAAATACCCACAATGCTCTAAAAGCCATTTCAAGGCAAACACGAGCTGAAGGGTAGTACATGAATCTGATCTACTTAATATTAACCTCGAACCTTATAAAAATTTTTTAACCTCCTCTTAGATTCCCATAATATCTTAAACCATTACAATACCATGGTCATTTCGTAGGATAATTATGATCTAGCAAAGAGAATTTAGCCTGTCATTAGGCTAAATTAAATAAGAAAATAGAAATAGACAAAATAAAAAGAGAAATACTTACAAAGATTGTAAACAGAAACCTCAAGCTTTTATTTTCTGAAAGGCTTTTATTACAAGAGAGAGAGAGAGAGAGAAAGGGAGAAGATAGAGAGGCGAGCAAACTCCAGCGTCCCCCCAAACTTACAAAATATACCTATAAATAGGAAGAGCCGGACATCAACCCCGGATTCCAAGCTAAACTTATAAAACTACTTTTATTAAAATAATAAAAAGATGCATTATTACATCTTGAATAACTTCCGCCAAACTTTATAAAAGTTGATAGTGATATATTATCTAATAGGATTCCTTTTTCATCCAATCTTGGACTTTAGCGATGCTTTTAATTTTTCAAAAATTTCATCAATTTGATTTTCTTCAAGATCATCATCTTCGGGATCCTGTCCATCTTGCATATGCATTAATTTGATAAACTGATTGTGGCTGTCAGTTGAAGTCATGGACTGATCAGATTTTGTATCAGTATTACCAATATTTTTAAACAAATCTTTTTTCATTTCTTCAACATATAAGTCGATCATTTGTTCTTTTGAGTAGATTTCTTGATATTTCTGAGTGATAATTTTGAAGGGACTTATCACATCAGATTGTTTTCCCTTCTCCTGTTGTGCAAAATCATTCTTGTATTGAGAGATATTTTCTTCCATTTTTTGTAATATCTCTATGTCATGTGGTTTTCCAGTTTCAGGATCATTTCTGAGCAATTTTTCCCAAAACTTTGATAAACTCTTCCTCCATAAGCAAGGAATTCCATGATCATTATAACCAAATTCTGGTTGCCATTTCCAGATCCATGGGATACCGAATTCAATAAAGAAATTGCAGGATAAATTATTGTTGACCCAATTTGTAGTCATGTTCTGTATAACTCTTGGAGAGAATCGGATCCAATCTTCAAAGTAATTTTTGAATTCTTCAGGTAAAATTTTTGATGAAGGCCCAAAGAATTGCCACCAGTGTATGAACCAGTTGGGAATATTATCATGTGAATTATTTTCACATATTTTCAAGAACCAAGAATGTTTTCTTTTTGAATTTTCATAGAATAGAGTTGTATAAAAACTCTGTATATAATCCCAGTAGTTATATTTAAAAGTAATTTGTTTTTGAGTAGAATAGAATTCTTTTTCTGCTAGTGGAGAAATTCCCCATTCTTCAATAGAAATAATTTTCTTAATAATAAATTTGGAAAAGTTATAACTTTCCGTTTGCTGAGTATTACTCTGAAAATGGGTAATTTCCACCGTTTTTGTAGAAATTAAGAGGGTTTCATAATATCCTCTTGGCTTATAAGCACCATGAACATATGATGTATGTGATAGATATCTATCCATGATAATCCAAGGAGTATTTTTCCATTGTTCATCTTTTTCTTCTACAAGAAGAATGATTTCTCTATTTTTATTCTCAGTATATAATACTGAATCATTTTCATTTTCTTTTGCAATATTTGCATAAGATTCTTCAGAATCAGGAATTACCTTATTCTTACCTTTTTGTTTTAAGAATTCTTGAAATTCATCATATAAAGGATCATTTTTTTGGATAGTATTACTATCAGAAGAACTAGAAATTTGTTGGCCTATGAGGCGTTGATTTCCAAATTGAGCTATCAGCCTTGGAGCATTGGCAATATAATTTGGGGGTTTTCCTCTTCCTCCTCTTCCTCTATAAGAGGAAAATTCACCACGACCCCTATTCATTCCTGCCATCATTAGATAAATATTCACGGGTTAAGAAATCAGGAAGATAATTTTCTTCTCCTTTTTTATAAATAATTTCAAAATCAAAAGGAGCTAAATTAGCTTGCCATCTAGCAAACATTTGTTTAGAAACATCATGTTTAAAATCTTTATTAAACATATATTTTGCAGACTTGCAATCTGTTTTAATAATGAATTTTTGATTGTAAAGTTCATCCTGAAATTTCAGAATGCATTTGACAATAGAAAGAATTTCTTTTGCAACTGTAGAGTAATTTTTCTGAGCAGAATTCCACTTCCCTGAATGAAATCTAACAAGATATTCTTCTTTACTTTGGGGTTTTAATTGTTTTAAAATACCGCCAAAGCCTATATCAGAAGCATCTGTTTCAACAATTTTTTCCCAACTAGGATTAGAAATCATTAAGCAAGGAATATGTTTAATTTTTTCTTTAATTTTCTTGACAGAATTAGTATGCTGATCAGTCCAAGGGGAAGGATTTTTCTTAAGTCTATCATATAAGATAGCAGTATCATTGGCTAAATTTTTAATATAGGCAGATATATAATTTAAACTACCTAAAAATCTTTGTAATTGAGTCTTATAAGTAATAATATCTGGAAATTTATTACCAAATTCTATACTTCTTTGAATAGGAATAATATTACCTTTATCAATATTATGACCTAAAAATTTAATATTGGTTTGAAATAAAACCATTTTGGGTTTAGAAATAACTAATCCATTTTGAATAATAAGAGTTTTAAATATGTTTAAATGTTTAAAATGAGTTTCAATATTTTTTGAGAATATAAAAATATCATCTATGTAAACAATAATAAAGTCACTATAAGGGGTAAAGATATCATTCATAATCTGCTGAAATTCTGAAGGAGCATTCTTCAGACCAAAAGGCATAACATTCCATTCATAATGTCCTATCGGAACATTAAAAGCAGTTTTATATCTATCATCCTTATTAATTTGGATCTGCCAAAATCCTGACTTTAAATCAAATTTAGAAAATATTAAGGCATGTAAAAGTCTATCAAGAAGATCTTTTTTATTAGGAATAGGATGCCTAATCCATTTTAAAACTTTATTTAAAGGTTTATAATTTATTACTAGACGAGGAACACCTCTTTCAATCTCAGAATGTTTATTGACATAAAAAGCAGTACAAGACCAAGGAGATTGAGAAGGAGTTATTAACTTTTTATCTAGAAGAGATTGAATTTCTTTCTTACATAAATCTAAATATTCAAAATTCATCTGACAAGGTCTTGCCTTGGTAGGAATATTCTTTTCATCAAAACTTTCTTCATAAGGAAGAGAAACAATGTGTTTCTTACGATTCCAAAAAGCATTGGGAAAATCATTAAAAATTTCTAAAGAGAATTGGTTATGAAGCAATTTAATTTTATCTTGTGGTTTATGATTTTTCAAAGTATCATCAATAGTTAAAGAATTTATCTCTTCTTTTAAAGAATTAATATGAAAGATTTTTCTATCAATATGATCTTGAATAGAATTTAAAATTTTTAAATAAGGTTTAGTAATAAACTGAAAGTGAATATTCTTACCTTCATAAGTACCAATTATACCTGTAGGATTTATAGAAATAATAGGATAGATTTTATAAAGAAAAGGTAAACCAAGAATGATTTGGGTAGAAAGGTTTTTTATTAAGAAGAAACTTGTTTGAATACAAGTCTTATTTTTACAAATATAGGCTTTTGGTAATTTATAATTAACCTGTAATTTTTCACCTCCTGCATGAGAAAGAGAATGTGAAGTTTTATGAAAATATTTTGAAGGTATTATTCCTTCTTGAATAACATTTAAATCTGCTCCACTATCAATTAAGGCAATAAAGTCTTTTTTATAATTATTATCAATTAATAAGGTTATTTTTGTATACCACTTTTGAGATTTTATTTTACTAAGAACAGATAAATGTTGTTCTTGGTCTGAAACATTATTAGAACTATTTTCTAACTCAGGCATTTCTAAATCAGAAATCCTTCTATTAAAACGAATATTCTCATGTTGTAAAATAACAACTTGCTGTTTAAGTTGATCAATTTCAATTTTTAAATTATCTAAAGTTACAGGAGTACTAACACTGTGTTTTTCTTTTAAAAGTTTTCTTATTTCTTTTAAAGAATAAGTCTGATCATTTTTCAAAAGATCAGTATAACTAGTAGAAGTTTTGTTATCAATATGATCAATTATAGAAGTACGAAGATTAGGATCTTTAATTAATTTTAAAAATTCAATAATTTTATCATCAGATAAAACATTAATACTTAAATCTTCAAATTGAGATTTTAACTTATAAAATTCATCATTATCATCATCATTGTTACTAATATAATTGCAACAATTAGAAGACTGACCTTGAATGCAATTATCACAATCTTCTGAAGAATTTAAAGAATCATTATCAAGATTAATAATATCATCAGTATCTGGACTAGAATCAGAAGTATGAGAATCTTCAGAATAATTTTTCATGACAATTTCATATAAAGTATTTTTAATATCATCAGAGATATCAAGAGATTTAATTTTCTCCTTAGCCCAACATTGATTAGCATAATGACCAGGTCTACCACATTTATGACAAGTAATTAAAGGCTTTTTATCCTTATCTTTTTTCCAAAATTGTCTTTTCTTCGCATCTTTTTTAGTATTCCGAAATTCTTTTCGTTTTTGTTTTTTCAATATTTGTCTTTCAGACAAATGTCTCTTCTTATGAGGTTTATCTAAAGATTTATGAATTTTCTTCTTGGGTATATCAATCCCAAATTGATCACAGAAATGACCAAGCTGTTTTCTTTCAAAAATATTTTGTCTTTTTAACTGATTATTTAATTTTAAATCATTACATAAAGATAATCCTTCCTGAATACAAGTACTTATTAAGTTACCATAAGTATAATTATCATACTGAATAGAAATATTATCTTTACGAAGAATTTTTCTAACTCTTTCAGCAAAGAGATGAGGAAGACCATCAATAAATTTGGCTTTCCATTGATTGTTATTACAATCCGGTAATTCATAAATTCTAGAAAGAAAAGTATCTTTATACCATCTGAAATCAGTAAGAGTCTTACATTTCATATTACTCAGAAGAGTTCTAATATTTTCACTACTATAAGTAAAACGACCAGTAAAATGTTCAATAATAGTCATTATAAGACTATAAACAACATTTTCAGTTTGATTATTATTCTCTATTTTAATAGAATCATAAATATCATTTTTCTGTTGTTGAGATAAATAATTATCCCACCAACCTTTAAGTTGGCCTGTAAAACCAGAAATAAGCATTTTTGCTATATTCTTATCAGTATTACCAGCACTTTTACAAACAGTACTATACATAAGCATTCTATGAGCAAGATTATAAATCTGCTTATCTGTTAAACTATCAGCATTCCATTCATAAATGCTTTTCCCATTATAACTATTTGTTATAATGTACTCTTGTTCTTCATTAAGAACATCCAAAGGAGTAGGACGAGAATAGTAGTAACGATT
Source organism: Henckelia pumila (assembly GCF_033568475.1). Classification (NCBI taxonomy): domain Eukaryota; kingdom Viridiplantae; phylum Streptophyta; class Magnoliopsida; order Lamiales; family Gesneriaceae; genus Henckelia; species Henckelia pumila. The sequence continues at coordinate 104,736,309 of NC_133120.1, read as the reverse complement.
TTGAGTTGGCCTATCAGCCCATTTCATTTTTTGAATTTTATCTGTATCATCATCATCAGTATTATTATTACTAAATGATTCATTATTATTAATAACAGAAATATTCATATTTTTAAATTTTTCTGATAAAATTTTTTCAAATTCAGAAACAGAAGATTTAAATTTAAAATCTTGTATTTCTGGGGGAGATTGGATAGAAGAAGAAGCTATGGAAACTATATTTCTATCTTTCTTTTCTTCAATGTGAACATTAGGCTTGATCTGTTGTATGGCTAATAAAATATTATCGATATTCTTTTTTAAAGAAGTCAATTCTTCTCCTAAAAGAATAAGATATAAATTAGTATAATTTTGCTTTTCAAAAAGTTGATTAATATGATTGATAGTAACAGACAACATATCATCCTCAAATATTTTTGAAAACGCATTAAAATTTAAAACTTTTTCATTCTTTTCTATTTGAAAAGAATTCTGTGGAGGATACACAGATTTCTGAATATTTCCAGAAGAAAGTTTATAATTTCTTTCTATAACAGAAATATAATCAACAAGAAAGATTTTTATAAACCAGGGAACAAAATAAATCATTTTATTTTTTTCTGCACAATCTTTATAAAAAGTATTAATTATATATTCAAATTCTTTTTTGGAAAAACTCTTAAAATACCATTTTCTAAAAGATTTCCATTTATGATCACAGAATTCTTTATTAATCTGAGCTCTTGCTCTAGATCCTTTACTGAAATCTATTTTGATTGTACTATCCATTTAAACAAAATTCATTTCTGAGATAGTATCTGAATCTGTAATGTTCTGGACATTTCCATGAACAATATTATTTCTGTTTATAATAACCTCTTCAATATTTTTATTTTTAGAGAAATCAGATCTAACTTCTTCTCGAATTTGAGAAGTAGAAGCTCTAGAAGATTGAGGAATATCAATTATATAATCTAGAGGAGAAATATAAGATCTAACAGATTGAGATCTAGTAATAGGCAAATAATTTTTATTTTGAAATTGTATATTAACAGATCCTTCATTAGTCTGTATTACTTGTTGTAAATCCATATTCAAAATAGGATTTCTAGGAATAGAATTTTCAAAACTCCACTTTGATGGAAAGTCTATTTCTTCCCATTTAATAGATCTACGTGTAGTTATTTTAGATTTATTGAAATTAGTCTCAATAAGAACAGTTTCATTTTTCTTTTTGTCAATTCTTTTACACATCGGATTCAAAGTATAAAGAGGTTTATAATAAATACGATAACAAATACATATGACTTCTGTTCCAACAGAATAATTATAACCATGAGTCTTAACATTTAATGTTAAAGAATCTAAAATATTTATATCAGTTAATGATAGAGAAAGATTTGGATACACATCAAAATAAACTGGACCATGAGCCAGACTGGATTCAATTATTCCGATTAAAGATTGTTTCCAATTTAAATTTCTACCATCTCTTAAAGCTGCAATAAAGCTTTCAGGTAAACCTTCCAAAGTAAGAGGTCTAAAGGCAATTTGTACTAGACCTATATGAAGAAATTTATAATCTTTATAAAATGTTAATATATCTTTTTCATTTAATAAATGAATAACCATCTCTTCATTATTAAGAGGAATTGATGACTCAGTAGTCTTAACAATTTGTTTAAGACCAATTTTTTCAAAGGTTCCTAATTGATAGACCATTTTAGGTTCTATTTTAGGAATAGTCCATTTATTTAATAAATCAAGATTATGAGGAATATCATATTCTTGAGTTATACTGTTTTGAACAGTATTCTTTAAACGAAAAATATTCATTTGAATAAAATATGCTAAATCATAAATATCACTACTCCATGGCTCTGATACCATTCTAAGAGGAGGTTAAAAAAATTTTATAAGGTTCGAGGTTAATATTAAGTAGATCAGATTCATGTACTACCCTTCAGCTCGTGTTTGCCTTGAATGGCTTTTAGAGCATTGTGGGTATTTGTTTTGAATCTTGATCTACTTAATTAGTCTCGGTATAGTGGTTAAGTTTTAATTTTTTAAAAAAAATATCTTAAAACACCATCTAACCATCCAATTATATATACTTAGTTTTTTAAAAAATTTATTTTTTTCTATCAATTAAATTTCAAATTTTAATAACTTTCATTAATTTTTTTTAAAAAATAAACTACTTCATTATTTAATTTTATATGAAATACAAGCATCGCGTGTGTCATGACTCAGGATCCACTGACTGCTTAGTTATTAGTTAAAGTTGTTGACATGTTTGTGATTTTTTTAAAAATAATTTTTCAAATACTCTTCAACTATCCAACTCCATATATATATATATATATATATATATATATATATATATATATGTAGTTTTGCTATGCTGCTCATCTCCCGTACCCACCTCCATGCCCACCTATGAGGTGACAATCATTCCATGGATGAGATGAATCATATACAAATGGTTCATCAAATGGATGAGTGTCACCTCATAGATGAGCATGAAGGTGGGCACGGGAGATGAGCAGCATAGCAAAACTATATGTATATATATATATACCATCCAATCTTCTTTCACCATTAAAACAAAAACAAATAATTTTTTTTTTAACCGAGCACACATGTAGCCGCCACAGCTTGTTTGGGGTATCTATATATGTATATATACATATATATTGCGATCACACATGTAGGCGTCACAGCTTGTTTGCCTGTTTGGGGTATCTATATATACTATGTTATTATATGATTAAACCCTCGAGACCCTTTAAGATTTAGTATTATGCTCCGCTCATTTTTATTCATTGTTAAATTTATCTTAATTTTATTTAACATTCATTTTCGTATGATAATATATGAGCACAATTTTGTTATGAAAAACTTAAATCATATAAAAATAATATATAATTTTAGAGATGACAATGAGTTGGGTTCGGATAGGATTTCATGTCTTCGTCTTCATCTCTATTTATTGTATCCACCCCCATACACGTCCACATTCTCGTCGGATATTCGACTTTCATCCTCATCTTCATACATGTCGGAAGATCGGATATCTATACCCTACCCAAATACTTTTTATTTTCACCCACAATTGCTTTTTTTTTTTCAAATTTAAATTATTTCGATAAAATTATGTTTATTTATCAAATTATTAAGAAACAATAAGAAAAAAAGTAAATATTAAAAAATAAAAAAAACTAAACATCATATAAGAAATAATAAAATATTATAAATAATTTATTATAATATCATTATTCTAAAAAATAACATTTGCTTCATATATTAATTTTGTTATCTCGAGAAAATATTTCAACCCGAGCCCGTTTATAATGGGTCTACCCGATATGGCATGTCAAGGTCCAGCCCAGTTTGGGCTATGTTGGACTTTGACCAGGGCTGGTCATTAGGGGCCGACCTGAGCTGTTTCTAATAGGCCGCATGTATCCTTTTCTAGTTCAAGTAGAACTCTGATATATATGAGATAAGTTTGGATCTTTTCAAATATTTACAAGATAGAGATAAACTTAATAAGAATCCAATGGATGAAGAGTCCTAGTACATGACATGTTATAATTCGACTAGGTAACTTACTCTATTTATCCCTATAAATATATGTACTATTATGGTTGTGTTCATTCATTACTCACTATTCATAATTCATCATCATTCACTCTCACTTTTACATTCACACATTCATACTCTGCTGTTTTTGTATTCATCATACCCTCTGCCTTCAAGACACTGACCTAGTTGTTGCTTATGCAGAATTCATTGGTACCCGACCCGACCTGCTTCATAAAGGAGTTGGAGGATCCATTCTACCAGACCGAACCCGAGGTAAAAATTTGACATCATCAATTGGCGCCGTCTGTGGGAATTTGAAAACAAAGGGTTAAGATGGTGAGTACAAGAGAAGAAACAAATTTTGGGTTCTCGCATGGCTTGCACATCAGAAACTTGCAAAAATCATAAAAATTAATTGAACCATCGGATCGGGTTTAATTTTTTCAGACATATTTATTAATATGTTTTCTAGGATTTGAACGGTGAAGATTGTAATTGGAATATGTGGGATGAGATTTTTACATCCGAACAGCAGCTGCTCACTCGCACAGTTTCTGTATATTTTTGCATGGCTTGCGCATTAGAACCTAGCAAAAATCATTGGAATTAATTGAACCGTCGGATCGGGTTCAAATTTTGCAGAAATATTTATTAATATGTTTTCTAGAATCTGAACAGTGGAGATCATGAATGCAGTCTTGTACAATGGGATTTTGACATCCGAACAGCAGCTTCTCAATCGCACAGTTTTTGTATATTTTCGCATGACTTGCAAATCAGAACCTTGCGAAAATCATTGGAATTAATTGAACCGTCAGATCGAGTTCAAATTTGGTATGAGTATTTATAATTATGTTATCTAGTATCTGGACAGTGAAGATCATGATCGGAATTTTGGGACTTGGGGAAAGATGGCTCAGACCGCCGAGCTGCAACACAATCTGCTTGCATAGTTTCTGAGCAGTGTTCTTGAAAAAGTCATTCATAAAAATCTAACCGTTTAAATTATTTGAAAATTTTATAACAAGTTCAAAACATCTTGACATACATTCTGTACGATGGAGATCAATTTTCGATCCCTACATCAAGTCGGTTCTTTGATCAAAGAATAGAAGATATTATCTTGTTATACATCCAAAGTCATGTCATCGACAACGCATGAACGAGATAAGTATTTCAATCATCTTTATGTTGGAATTAAATTATTAAATTTTTATTTATTATCATTATTAATAATATTCTGAGGCATCTTCTACTATCAAAATTACATGTTTGTTTCCTTGTGATCAAATTTGTTGGACTTCGCTTCCCATATATTTTTGTTTGGGCTATTTTACGTCATTGGGCATGCAATCTTGCAGTAAGACCCAATTATATCATATCGGACATGCAATATAGCATTAAGGCCTACTCTAAGACTTGACACTTTGTAAGCCCAACACAACTTGGCAAACCACAAAAGCCCGATCAGTTCGGCACTCACCACGTCATTCGTGGTCAAATCAAAACCCAGACAGGTCTGACACTCATAGTCCACTTCAGTGGCCCACATTAGTGGTATCAAAAATCCCGGGCAGGCCCGGCATAAAAAGCCCACATCAGTGGCATCAAAAATCCACATCAGTGGTATTCAAAGCCCAGGCAGGTTTGGCACTCAAAGTCCATCTCAGTGGCCCACATCAGTAGTATTCAAAGCCTAGACAGGTATGACACTCAAAGTCTACGTCAGTGGCCTACATCAGTGGTATTCAAAGCCCAGAAAGGTCTGGCACTCAGTCCACCTCAGTGACCCACATCAGTGGTATTCAAAGCCCAAACAGGTCTGGCACTCAAAGTCTACTTCAGTGGCCCATATCAGTGGTATCAAAAAGCCCGGGCAGGTCCGGCATAAAAAGCCCACATCAGTGGCATCATAAATCCCACATCAGTGGCATAAAAAATCCACATCAGTGGTATTCAAAGCCCAGACAGGTCTGGCACTCAAAGCCCACGTCAGTGGCCCACATCAGTGGTATTCAAAGCCCATGCAGGTCTGGCACTCAAAGTCCACCTCAGTGGCCCACATCAGTGGTATTCAAAGCCCAGACAGGTCTGGCACTCAAAGTCCACCTCAGTGGCCCACATCAGTGGTATTCAAAGCCCAGGCAGGTCTGGCACTCAAAGTCCACCTCAGTGCCCCACATCAGTGGTATTCAAAGCCCAGACCGGTCTGACACTCAAAGTTCACGTAAGTGGCCTACATCAGTGTTATTCAAAGCCCAGACAGGTCTGACATTCAAAGTCCACCTCAGTGGTATTCAAAGTCCAGGTAGGTATGGCACTCAAAGTCCATCTCAGTGGCCCACATCAGTGGTATTCAAAGCCCAGACAGGTATGGCCCTCAAAGTCAACATCAGTGGTATTCAAAGCCCAGGCAGGTCTGGCACTCAAAGTCCACTTCAGTGGCCAACATCAGTGGTATTCAAAGTCCAGGCAGGTCTGGCACTCAAAGTCCACTTCAGTGGCCCACATAAGTGGTATTCAGAGCCCAGGTAGGTCTGGCACTCAAAGTCCACCTCAGTGACCCACATTAATGGCATTCCATGGTATTGCAATCAGTCGGAGGACAGCTCTGGCACGCACGGAGCAACTCGGGCATGTTAAATGTTCATAAGATTATAATGGACTTGCAAATGTGGGCATTATAGCCCGAACATATGGCTTAGTTTTATTTAGTTCGAGAACAGAACTGGGAGTTAGCAAAATTGTTAATCTTAAGCAGGCCTGTAGGTGTTGAGAATATGCAGATCGGACCTTTGATTCAAATTCTGCTTGACCAACCCTGCAGTTAGTGATATCTAACTTTTTATTTAACGTTTGGCTTGATCAAATCCCATTTTGGGATTAGCACATGGCGGATGAGGTCAGGTCTGTACTCATACTCTAAATTCATTCTTCTTTTAGACCAGTTCGGGAGGTACTATTGTTATCCCGAGAAAATATTTTAACCCGAGCCTGTTTATAATGGGTCTACCCGATATGGCCCAACATGTCAAGGTCCAGCCCAGTTTGGGCTATGTTGGACTTTGATCAGGGCTGGTCATTAGGGGCCGACCTGGGCTGTTTCTAATGGGCCGCATGTATCCTTTTCTAGTTCAAGTAGGACTCTGATATATATGAGATAAACTTGGATCTTTTCAAATATTCACAAGATAGAGATAAACTTAAGAAGGATCCAATGGATGAAGAGTCCTAGTACATGACATGTTATAATTCGACTAGTTAACTTACTCTACTTATCCCTATAAATACAGGTACTGTTATGGTTGTGTTCATTCATTACTCACTATTCATTAATCATCATCATTCACTCTCACTTTTACATTCACGCATTCATACTCTGCTGTTTTCGTATTCATCATACCCTCTACCTTCAAGACAATGACTTAGGCATCGGAGGGGTCACACCGAAAACACCTTCGGTGCCCCCCTGACCTAGCTGTTGCTTGTGCAGAGTTCATTGGTACCCGACACGACCTGCTTCATAATGGAGTTGGAGGATCCATTCTACCAGACCGTATCCGAGGTAAAATTTTGACATCATCAAATTTTATTCATTCCATCCAACTACTATATCATTCAACAAAAGTAAATTACAATTAATAATTTTTTAACATAAATGTATATTTATAAATACATACATATATATACATATATATATATATATATATATATATATAATCCAGTATTCAGGTAGGGTATAGATAGACAGGGGATCTCCAGAAAATTGAAACCCCTAGGCTAATTTTTAAGGAAAAGCCTTATATAGATTTTTCTATTAAATATTAAAATATTACATACGAGCTCATAAATAAATGCACATAATTATTATCTATATCTAATTTAATAAACTAATATAATAAGTAAATTTTTTAAATTATAAGAAATGATATATATAAACTAAATTAGTATAAGAGCCGATGAATAAGCGAATTACAAGATTATTTTAGAATTCCGGAGACCAAAAAGTTCAAAAACCAAATCAATTAAAAATAAAAATATCAACCACAACTCACAAACAGACAAAAAAAATTACAAATTCAATAAAAAAAACGAAACGATAGTTGAACCAATTTGAGCAACCTAACTCACCTGATTAGAGCAATTTATCGAAAGAAGAGAGCTTTTTTTTAGGAAGAAAGAGTTTTTTTTTTACGCAAAGAAAGGAAAAGCAAAAAATCAAAATAAAAATACCGGTGCAAATTTTTAACAACATAACTAAGAGGATTTTTATAAGATTTTAAATAAAAAAACCAAATATAAAATTTAAAAAAAAATTAGAGGCCCTAGGCACACGCCTAGGGTGCCTCCTCTTGGAGCCGGGACTGTAGGTAGGATGCTACTACATCTGCGTTCATCCCAACCCGAAAATCTCCATGCCCAATTATTCATATATTTAATCAGGTCCAAAAAATCTTCATAACCTCCTCCATTCGGGTCGGATATCGGATTCTTCATCGATTTCGAAAGAAATTATTATGCTATTTTTATTTACTAATTTTGGAACATTTTATAATTATTTTTGTCTGCACGCTCACATACTTACAATATCCGTAAATACTATAAATAGAGCAGAGGTATCCTACAATAACTAGTTTTGGTTTTTCATAACACACCAAATTTTTTCTTCTAAAATAACTCTTCTCCATAATTCTATTATTTTTTTGAATGAAACAAAATATAATTCAATAAAATAAAACTTGAAATATTAACTTAAAAAAAGTACTTTAACTTCAATATATTTTACATAAATATACATTTTTTTGTACTGAGTTACCGTGCAAAAATTTACTAGTACATGATAGTTCCACGCAGGAATCAATCGTGCCAAAATGGATGATTATATAAAAGGGTTGACCACGAAGGGGACCCCATTCCACATAAGTCAGAGGCCCATTGGCTCATGCGGAGGGTAAATCGAGGGATGTGATTTAGCATACAAGTACACGTTTTGCGTATGTGATATAATATATAAATCTTATGTATTTACATATCTATATATATTTATTTTATTTAAAATATTTGATTTAAAAAACTGACTGAAATTATAGATCAACGTGATTTATTTTCCACGACTACAAAAAAGGTGGTTGTGGAAAGAATATGGAGGAGAAGGTGAGAAAGTGGGGTAGTAATATGCTAGTTTTAATGAATAACTAGTATTCCACCTGTGCGATACACAAATTGTTATTTTTATGTAATTATTGATAAAAATAAATAAATATGATTGAGTACTTGAATAAATAATTAAAATACAAATAGATTAAAGTTGAGTTTTGATAAAAACATTTGAAATTTATGAATTTAAATGTATTTTCATTTTTAGATAACTTAAAAAAGAAATTAAATTCATCTTGACATTTATTCACACTACAATTAAATTAATCACAATGATTTCAAATCCTTAGAATATTGGAATCAATTTAAATTTATTGTGGTTAGATGATGTTTGACAAAACTTATATGCTCTTTAAATTTGTTTGGCAAATTTGAAAAAAAAAACATTTTTAAGCTGTCAAAATAAGCAATTTGACATATTATAAGATATTTTTTTAAAATAAAAAAAGTCGTTACACCTCTATTTTTTTAGAAATGTCTTATTTTAATATTTTATTTTTCCATGTTATCCTTGTATATTTTGTTATGTATTTCGCCCAATTTTTACATTAAACTTAAAAATTAACAACCACTAATTTTTCTCATTAACCTAAGATTAGAAAAAAAATTATTTTTATTTTTTATATAAAATTTTATGATAAAATTCTAAAACTATTTTTGTATATATACAATTACTTATATCACTTTCATAGTATTATATTTTGTTTGGTATTTTTACAATAAAAGATCTCGTAATATTATCTAAAAATATATTATAATGTTTGAAAAATATGAACTTAACATTATTTCGTAAAAGAATTTTGCTGTTTTTTAAATATGCTGATATTGTTTTTGTCTTATTTCATAACATTGTTTTAAATCTGCTGTTGAATATATAGTCTAAAAAAGTCTTATATTGTTAAAAAAAATTAATTTAACCTTATCTCGTAAAATGATTTTGCTGCTTTTTAAGTATTTTGTTATATTTTTGGGTCTTATTACGTAATATGTGTATCTAAAACGATATTGGATTCTGCTATTTTTTAATTATGTTATATATTTTTCGGTCTTATTTGTGTATCATTTTTTTAAATCTATTGTTAGATATATCATCTAAAAAAAATTATAACGTTTATATAATTTAAATTTAACTTTAGTTTTGCGTAATATTATTAAATATGTCGTTGAATATATAATCTAAAAAATGAGTATAAAATTTAAATTTAGCAATATTCTCTTAAAAGGGATTATGTTGTTTTTAAAATATGATGTTATATATTTTTGGTCTTTTTGTGTAACAATTTTTTAAATCTGATGTTGAATATTTTTTTGTGTCATTACGTATCATCGTAAAATTTTAAATTTAATAAATGAATCTATTATTTTCATATTTTTAAAACCAAAATTTGAATTTATTGTTATCTCGGAACTGTTTTTCATATTTTTAAAAGCCAAAATTTGAATTTATTGTTATCTCGTAATACTTTCTGTATTAATGACTAATTATATTTTCACACATAGATTATTTGTTTTTTTTTATAATTGCTTTTTTTTACTTTTAGTAATGAGTTTTAGGCGAAAAAAAATTGAGCTTTCCTTTTTAGCAAACTTTTCTGCACACACACACACACATATATATATATGTATATATATATATTTAAATAATAATGTAAAAAATAAAGGAGTTATGGTTTGAAGTTTTTTTAAATGTGCACCAATAAATATTATATTGAAATTGTTTTTTTTAGGTAGACTCCACAAAAATAAAAGACACAAGAATCTGATAAATTAATTTCAAATTAATCATTGATATTATAAAGGTTTGTTATTAATAATATTTAATAGATATAATAAAAATAAATAAATTATTTATTCTTGAATTATTTTTAATTTTTATTGATTTTTTTCCCAATAGATATCCCATAATTTATAAGGTTTTATTAGGGTAGTTGCACATAAATCGAATAGGCAATCATGAGATATTTTGAAATTACTCAATGAATATGAGAGAGAAAAAGTAATGATATATATTTTTTATTTTTTTAATTTTTTTGATAATACTATTTAAAGTAATTTGTTTGAATATGAGAGAGAAAAAGTAATGATATATATTTTTTATTTTTTAAATTTTTTTGATAATACTATTTAAAGTAATTTATTTTGGGCGGAGAAATTGAAGCTTTTATTTTTGGAAGACTTGTTTGCTTTTATATATATATATAGATAGTAAGTGTAATTTGGTACAATTATTAAAATGATCAAAACGATTACTATAACATTTTTGTGCATTATAATATTGTATAAATATCACGAATTAAGCCACATGTATATTGTATATTTTATAGTAAAACAATATTCTAAAATCTAATGATAAAACTTCATGTTTATTCACCTAAAAACTATTTGAATAAATTAAAAAAGAGCAAAAAAGATTTACCCTATACATATATAGGAATTATTTAAAAAAATCAGGGTTCATTGGATATAATACTTATATATGAAATTACGAGATTGCTAAAAACTTTTGCTGTCATTACTCATTAGCTCATCTTGTTTTCAAATTTTGAGTACACATATCCCTGAAAACACGTACAAACAAGTAAGTGTCTGCTCAAAAGTTGAAAATATAAGTATATGTGTTGTCAAATATATTTGAAAACATAAAGAGTTAATAGATACTGTTTTTTCACAAGAGTTTTAACGATTTCGGGGTTTCAAAAAGATAATATATGAAATTAATTTAAAAAAAATTAATATAAATTTTTGAAGTGGAGATTATCTCTTAAAGGATATCTCTTACTATATTATTAAGTCTAAGCACCCTATACCAACTGATTTTGGTGTCATGGTGAATTTTCACCAATTTATTCCTTTTATACCTCTCATCACTCTCTCTCTCTCAACTTCCTTCCTACTTCTCAGTATTTCCAACAACCTCCATTCTCCGAATTTCCTATCCACTATTTACAATATAGTTTTTTGAATTTATTTTTATTTCTTTTTTGTATTATTTTTAAATTAAATATATAAATACTTTTAAATATCTAATTTTTGTTATTTTCATGTTTTACACACGCATCGCGTGCATGTGCCACGACAAATAGTATATATATTATATATATATATGTGTGTAATTCAATATCTACTGGGAGAATAAAAAAAGAAACCATAAATTTTAATTTAATATTCGTTCACTATTATTTAAAAAAGTAGTGGATGGAATTTAGAACAACGTATGGCGTGCCAAAAAAGGAAAAACATAAAAGAATAAAATAAAGAAATTACTAATTAAATGCCGCAGACATAAAAAGACCCATGTGAGACGTCAAGTGGACGATGACGTGGCGCACCTTCATTGGTTGAAAGTTGTTCGATCGTACGGACAGATATTGACGTGTAGCTAACATCGTACGGACATTTAATTTTTAAAACTACACATTCTTCCCTACTTGCCGGTCCACCACGCAGAGTTGCCCCACTCTCATTTATTTATTTATTGTTACAATTATAATAATTTTTTTTGAAAACTTTATTTATTAGAATTATAATTACAATTATAGATACACACATACACACACGACATGTTTATACGTATACATGCGTAGATATTCATATGCATGTATAATGTGTATATATTTTTATTGGTCTACGTAAATTAATTATATTTTAAAGATATTTCAAAATATCAAACGAATATGCGCGGCTCGAATTAAATAACTTAAAACAATAAAATTATATATCGACGGAATCTCTACATCTGAGCAAAAAGGGGTATTTAATCCTTATTAAGGTACACTTTTAGTACGCAATTACTTATTGTAATTTCAATACTTTTCTTTATTGAATCTTATACTGATTCGAGCTCTCATATTTTGAAATAATAAATAGAAGAGAATTATTATTATTAATATTTGTTTAAAAAAAATCTAGTGTGATAATAATAATAATAAAAAGATTAATATAACATAAGATTATATCTGTGGCAAAAAAAATGAAAATTTATATATCCAACAGTTTAACGTTATAACTCAACCTACCTTAAAGATATTATCTTAACCATTTATCTAATGTCTAATGATTTGTCGATTTATCATCAAGTCAAATCAATGAATATAGATAGACAAACACTCCCATGAGACGGTCACACGGGTTAATTATGTGAGACGGGTCTTCTATTTGGGTCACCCATTGAAAAGTATTACTTTTTATGCCAAAAGTATTGCTTATTATTGTAAATATGGGTAGGATTGACCCGTATCACAGGAGTTTTACTCATATATTTATATATATTAATGAAAATATATATCCAATATACTTTGGTGTCTATATATGGTCACCAAAAGCCCAAACCATGTTTATTTCACTCATCAATGAATAACCCCAAACAAAACTATATAATAATAAAAAAAAAAAAAGAAGAAAAAATCCCATAAAGTTTTCCACTCGATCTTTAATATAATTTGTAACTCTCATATATATTCCCTCAATTCATGAATCTCTCTCTATTTCTATCTTGTCTATATTTAGTGCTTCCGGCGCTGTGTTTACCAAAAGAAGAAAGAGATGAGGTTTCAAGTCTTTCCCAATAAACCAAACAATTTTCCACTGTTCCCATGGTTTTGAATCTTTGAAATCACTTCAAATCCCATATACATGAAAATAATTGCCACCATCATTTCTTGGAGGCCGATTTGTAATCTAGGGTTTCTTATCTCAACGCACTCGATCCATTTCGTGCCCCCCTTTTCCAGCTTAGAAATCCCACAGATCTGAGAAACCCATGTAAAAAGTTTTGTCTGTTGTTTGCTATTTTTGGAGACAATCAACTCCATATCCCTTTCTATATTTGGTATCCCACCTAGGTTTATTGATGTTTTCTTGGTGATTTATATATATTACTTCTAACCCTTTACGGGTATCGGCTCAATATTCCCGGTTACAGATCTGAGAAACCCATGAAAAATCTGTGAATCAACAGCCCAAATTTTTGTGTTCCAATAATCCCGGAAATATATATACATAGAGAAAATGGTGAGGGGGAAAACTCAAATGAAGAGGATCGAGAATGCGAGTAGCAGGCAAGTGACCTTCTCCAAGCGCAGGAGTGGGCTTTTGAAGAAGGCTTTTGAGCTCTCAGTTCTCTGTGATGCTGAAGTCGCTCTTATAATCTTTTCACCTTCTGGTAGACTCTATGAATTTTCAAGCTCCAGGTACAAAATTTTAATTTACAAATAATTTATTTTCGTGATTTTTGATTAATTATCAGGCTGCTTTTTTTTGCATAAGTTTCTGTAGAATGTTCATCACTTCGTACCTGCTTGGACATAGTACTAATATCGTTGACCTTTTTTTTTTTTCTTGAAAAAATTAGAAAAAAAAGTTTTTCTACATTGATCTGATCAGTGTGGATTGTGGAGGGGTTTTTTTTTTTTTTTGGTGAAATTAAAATAAAATTACCATGTTTTCTAAATTTATTTTTTTTCTACCTCCATTGATGTCGCAAGTCGCAATATCCATGAAATGATTACTAATATTCTAATAGTTTTTATTTTCATGATTTCATGTTAAAATTTGAATTTTGCCATGATTAAAATGCCAAACGAATGTGCTTGGGAAACTCAATTTTTTTGGGCTGCCTAACTAGTTTTGACGAAGAAAAAAAAGAAAGAATTTTCTCATTAAATTTTCTTTCGGGCCAGGTGTAAACATGTCCCGTCAGTTTTCATGGGGACATGATGAGATATATAATTGAACTAACTAATTAGTAATTTTTTTTTAGAATACTAAATTAGTAATTTTAAGAATAGTGTGTCTATATATACACACACATCTGTGCCTGTATATACGTACACGTACGATTTATTAGTTTACATTTGTTTTGTAGTGTCATGTAATAGATCGGGCTGAACTCTGAAGTACTGTTTGGGATTTAGATGTGGTGTTGAAATCCCATATTGTACGTAAAAGTGAATATTCTCGCGAAATCCTTTATCCTACGTACGCTAAAATTAAAATTAATTAGTAAACATTTCTGGTAGGAATGACAATGAGTCGGGTATGGGTAGGATATCGTGCCTCCATCCCCATACCCATTTATTAAATCCATACTCATACCCATCGGATATTTAATTTCATCTTCATCCCCATATCCGTCGGATGATCGGATATTCATACCCTACCCATATACCCATTTATTATATATACTCCATAAAAATAATTTTTTTAAAATTTTAATTATTTGATAAAACTATACTTATTTACTAGATTTTTATATCAAAATTTTTAAGATAATAAAAAAATAAAACACCGAAGAAAATTTACAATCAAAGACTTATATAAAAAATAAAAATTCTAAAAAATAGCATTAGTTTTATATTAATAATTTTCATTATTTCATCCAACTAACATAATTCAACCAAAAAAATTTAAATTAGCATTTATTTAATATAAATTAATATTTGTATGTATGTATATATATATATATATATATATATATATATATATAGGAAAAATAAGTTTTTTGGTCCATTAACTTGTCCATGTTTTGGTTTTGGTCCATTAACCTTTTTGATGTGGGTTTTGATAACTAACTTTGCATTTTCAGTGTTTTTTGGTCCAACTGCATACGTGTCAATTTTTTATTGGTCCAAAATGATGACGTGAACCAATCAGAAGCTGACACATATGCAGTTGGACCAAAAAACACTTAAAATGCAAAGTTAGTGTACCAAAATCCACATCGGAAAAGTTAATGGACCAAAACCCAAAGGGGGTAAAGTTACTGGATCAAAAAACTTATTTTTCCATATATATATATATATATATATATATATATATATATATAATTGCGTATGGGTAGGATACCACTACATCCTCCTCCATCCTTATTTAAAAGATCCCCATACCCATTTACCCATTTATTTAATCAGGTCCAAAAAATGTCTCCATACCCTCCTCCGTTCGGGTCGAATATCGGGTTCCCATCGGGTTCGGAGGAAATTGTCATCCCTAATTTCTGGATAGAATTTTAAAGTTAATGCACGGGTACTATTAGCTATATAAACTTCTGATATTTTCTTTGTTCTTTATGTATGCGAGTTTCCTGAAATTATCAATCCCAAAATCTCGAAAATTTTGACACCAACACTGTTTGGTTGAAAGATGATATGTTTCATAATAATATGGTTGATAAATCTATATATATGGCACGATTATTTATAAATTTGATCAGTTCTACAACTCGAGTCAAACGAATTAATTGAACCAGAAAAGGACCATAACTTACAAGCCCTCAAGTAGTCAAGTTTAGTGTGTATTACATATGGAGCTTCATTTATTAATAGTGATTGATTTCTCTTGGTATTCTATTTTATTTTGCAACTGTTGGCAGTCAAATGAACAACACAATTGAACGGTATCAAAAGAATGCCAAGACCCTAGCCAGCTTGAGAATAACCGAAGAAGTATATGTTCAGGTAAGGATTCTTATGTAGTGTTCAAATTTTGTGAAGGAAAAACTCAAAATTGATTCTTAGAAGCAATCACAAACAATATTTTATTCATTTTTAGCTCTATTATATATCTTCAACCGTGTTCCTTCGCATACATACTATGTATGTTTAACCTTTTGGTTGCATTTGGATGAGAAGATTTGGATTTGAGGAGGTATTAGAAAGAAAGATTGAAATGACAATTCAATGATTCAAAAAATAAGTAGTTGGGCCAGTTTTGTCAAATGGATTTATCCAAATATATCAATGCTTTTGTTATTGTAGATTTGTAATCATTAATTTCAATTTCGTTCGTCCAAATGCAACATCGACGAAAGGCTATAAAAATGGGACCATTTTCTTTTCTTATACTTTTGTAAAGTATGTTGAATCATTCCCTTGGTGATGGTCTAAATATGGAGAAAAATATATTCTTGGTTTTGTTGTAACTTGCATCTTTTCTATTTTTTGTTAGGTTATGGTTCAATTTACAATTTTAGTCTATTAATATGTACTTTTTCTTTTCCCAATTTTGGTCATTTTTCACCGGAGTACTGATATGATATCTGACACATCATCAATTTCTGGTGATACGTCATCATTTTCCGTCGACACATGATATTTTTCAGTGTCACTTAAGTACTCCATGAAGAATGACCAAAATATAAAAAAAAATTGCAAATTAATGAACTAAAACTATGAATTTGGTTGACGACATGATCATCAAAAATGAAAAGTAAGGAAAAAAAATTCGTGCACTAAAATATGAATTTTATTTCTCTTCTGAATATATATATTATAAAGAAACTACATGTACCAACCATTGAATGTTTGATTATAATGATCCTAAAAATTGCTTCTTCTTCTTCTTCTTCTTCTTCTTCTTCTTCTTCTTCTTCTTCTTCTTCTTCTTCTTCTTCTTCTTCTTTTTTTTTAAAAAAAAATAATCTTGGAGAAAAAATAATACAATTTTCTTGGCAAACTATACATGCATTATAATGACCGAAGACAGATAATATACCCAAATTATATAATACATAAGATGTGAATTATGCAATATATATCTTACCTTTGGCCATTATTGAATCCTTAGCAGAAACTGAAAGATGAGGCGGCTGATTCGTATAAGAAACTCGAGATCCTTGAAGATGCTAAAAGGTATTCACGAGCCACTCAGCGGTACTTATATACTAATTAAATTTCAAAACTTGATATAATTACCTCAGAATTAATATTGCATAAATTAATATTTACAGAAAGCTCTTGGGAGAAAGTATAGATTCTTGTTCTGTTGCCGAGTTAGTACAGATAGAAGATCAGTTGGAAAAAAGCTTAAGCAAAATCCGGGCTCGAAAGGTAATCTCATTAATGTTTTTAGCATACTTAAATAAATATATTTCTCTAATATGTCTCTTTATCAGTACTGTCCATGTTTAACGTACGTGTATCCGAGCAAGTTAACGTGGGTACTTTACGATCTTTTCATGTTAGTTATGGTATCGATTTGTTTTTGTTTGATACAATAATCAATCCGAGTTATCGGTCATGTATCTGGCTGTGGTAATCAACCATCTAGTAGTACATAGTATCCAACATTCAGTAGTATAATGTTGCATGCATGTATATATATATAGTTGGTTCAATAACTTCCTCTGCCTTTTTCGTCGTTTATTATATGCATGAATTGTCGAATTCTAGTTATCTGATTATATTAAGGGATGTTATTTTTCGAAAATGTTTGGCCAGAACACTCTATTTCAAGAACAGATCCATCAGCTAAAACAGCAGGTATATATATATATATATACATAAGCCGAGTTCGAGGATCAAGAACATGTGATTTCTTGGTACTGTTCTGCTAATGCGCGAACCCCTTAATTGTTTGATGTTGCAGGAGGTGAAGCTGATGAAAGTGAACACTGATTTAAAGGAAAAGGTGAGTATTGAATTAATCAATTATTCTCTGGTTTCTTGTGTTATACTAAAGGGGGTGCATGAAACTTTCATTTTTTTTCCTCCCAAAAAAGACTTCTTTGTGGAAAGTCAACAAAGCTAAAAATTTTCAAAATTTTCAGATCATAGGTTCAACCCCATTAATGAGATGTTGCTACCATCGGGATAGTATCATGAGGGAGCATTACTTAAAATTTTTTTACGGACCTTTTAAATTTTAATGAGATGTTACTCTTGAAATACCAACCAAAGGTTGTATATATATGGGGTGGTTCGGTACGATATACCGCGGTATTCAACGAATACCGCATACCGTACCGAAAATTTCGGTATACCGACATCTCGGTATATCAAAATTTCGGTATGACATAAATCCATACCGATACCGTACCGAATTCCGAAATTCAGTACAGTATCGGTATGATACCATGTATATCGATTTTTTTAAACTATTTTTTTAAAAAAAAATATCGGTATACGCGGTATCATACCGATACCGTGTATACCGAATTTTTTTCGGTAAACCGAAATACCGAAAATTTAAAAATCTTATACCGATACCAAAATTTCGATATATAATGTTTTTTTTTTCGGTACAGTAAAGACGATATGACGACATTTCGATATTTTTCCACAGTCCTATATATATCTAAGAATGAACAATATATGCTTCTTCTAGATGCATCGTTGAGTAGTATCCTGAGAGTGACATGAAATTTTCCGAACCTCACATGGTCAAAAAATTTTGGTTCTTGCATCTATATATATATATATCTTTAAGGATAATTAATAACCTTTGTGAAAGCAAAATTCAACCATTAAACCCACTCGTGATGTTAATTTTTAAATCCTACAAGTGTCATATGCATATATAGATAAGCAAAATCATTTTGAAATTACAATGTCAAATTGAAAAAAATTATTTTCACGTGACGATCATAAAAATATTTCTCAAAGCACTCAAAAATGTCTGAAAGTTTTTACGGAGTTTTTGTGTTTGAAAGGAGGAGGAAATATATTAATTCTTTTATTATGTCAAAATGATATATATATATATATATATATATATATATATATATATATATATATATATATATTTCGAGTATACTAACTTAAATCTTACAGAGATACATAAGCATATAAATGACACGTTCGTTTTTTTAAAAAGATTATAATCGTGAGGGTTTTCGTGGTCGTTATAAACTTATTAGGGAATATGAAGGAAAATATTCAGATAACGTAGAGTTTATATGCAATTTTACCTATTATTTTTTTTGACAGAACATATTATTTTATTTAATTTAAAAGTAGTTACAAATTATTTGAACGTCTTAAAATTTAGATGCAGTTGATCAGTATTTAACCAAATGTATTGAGAAAATTTAAAAAATCATCAAATATCTTGACCTATAAATTTGATTTTGGTTATCTAATATATTGGTCAAAATGTTGTCAGTCATGTCTACTGATTTTCTTTCCCCACATTTATTCCGATTCATTTTGTTCAAGTGATAATGTGACATTGAACATTACTGATATGCTGGAGCCATGTTTGCATTATGATAAAAAAAAAAGGGTTTAATTATAATATTTTAATCAATTAGAGGACCAAAAATAGTTCCCATAGACCAATGTAATGGCCAATCCTACCATTTTTCATGATGCTCAAATTTGATGTGAAATGAAAGCGAATCCCACATATAATTTGAGATGAATTATCAAATTTACATAAAAATGTAGGAAAATTTACTTTTTTTGTTCTTAAATGCTTGCTTTTTTGCGAATTTAATACCTTATGTTATCAAATTTCATTTTATTCAACTATTTTTGTTTTTTAAATTATTTTTCCAACTTGACTCTAACAAGAAACTAATGTAGTACTTATGTGGCGCTGATATTAATTGCGTCACATCAGCATTTTTTATGAAAAAAAGACTAAAATGACAAAAAAAAATTAAATTATAGGACTAAACTGAAATTTAATAACACTAAAGACCACAATCGCAAAGTAAAAAAAATCATAAGACTCTTGATGATAGTAAAGTACTCGAACCCAACTCGATTGAGTAGTGCTTTACGCGAGCTTAAGTTTAAATCAACTAATTCTTTTTTTTTTTTTGACGAATTAAATCAACTAATTCTTGAGTTTGGAAAGATATATATGATTTGTAATATGTATTATGTAAGACTAACGAGTGAATATTGGGGGTGGACATCATATATGCGTGGTATTTGCATATGCAATTGATTTTGATCCACTATGTTATCCGATATTTTATTATTTAATTTGTGTGATAGTGTGAGATGTTGGCGATGTCAAGCATCCCCATAAGCCAACCGTTATCGCCAGATATGGAGGTGGAGACGGGGCTGTTCATCGGACCGCCGAAAACGAAGGCGGCTCATGTTTAGTTTTACGACTGATTAATTACATATATATTACTGTATGTATATCTAACTTGTTCAACATGTTATATCACATGCACGTTTATTATATTTTTCCCTTTTACATGTCAAGTATAGATCAATTGAAGGTTTGCTTTAATGATTTTTCAGTATCAAATTAAAACAAACTGTTATTGATTTGATGGCGGCACATGGGGTACGTCGTACGTACGTGTGGGACTTTGGGAACACATTGTCGTCTCAACCTGTGCAATACTGGACTGAATTAATTAATCGGGGAGGGCCTGTGCCACACCGGGTGTCCTTTACCCGGTGTGATCTTGACCCTTCATTGGCCCGGGATCCAGCCCGAGCTAATTAATCGAACTGTATATATATGTAAAATTTCGTTTCGTTTCGTTTTTTTTTTTTTTTAAAAAGAAGAAGTTTAAATTGATTACTCACAGTGAAAAGAGCAGTGATGATCTAAGATATATATCGATCATAATAAAAATATCTATCTAGTAATAAGCAATTAAACTCTGTACGTACATTACAAACATCACTCTGTACGTACATTTACCACAATACACGCATGGCGTGTTTATACATCATGATCATCGTTATTATTAATAATTAATGTTTCATCCAATTGATTAAAATTTTCTAATCCACTTTCATTTTCAAAGTACATAGGCTCTCATGATTTAATTCAATGGATTTGAGAATAATAAGGTCAAAAAAGGCTGTGCGTGATAGAAATGTGCAAAATTCAGAATGGAGAGTGGGGACAGATATCTTAAAACTTTATATGTGTTTGGACTTTGGTAAAATGCGACAACAAAATTGTACGTGTAATTTGTAAGGTATATATAGCATTACCACCACGTGTTCAATGATAGCTGGACACCTTAAAAAACACGGATTATAAACGCGAAGCACGATGAAAAACTTCGTTTAAGTGAAAAGCGTGAAGAAACGCTCGATAATAAATAAAAAAAAAGTGAGAATACATGAAACACTTATTTTTTTATTATATAAATTAAGGGTTTAAGTTATTTTTTTTAATATAAATGTTAGCTTTTAAATAAATTTTATTTAAGTAAACGAAAAAGATTTAGAAATATAAGATTTTTAGACAAAAGAAACCTTTTCTGAAGCCTAGCTTCCTCCCTCTCTTTGCCACTAATAGACGACACATGACTAACAATTAGGCAAAACTTTTACTCCATGCAATTTAGATTTTGAAATTTATGTTTTTGATAACTTAAAAATTTATGCATTTATTTTAAAATGTGTATATTTATGAGTTATTTAATCTATTAATTAACTTGATATATATAATTACATTATAATAATTGATCATGTATTAAACTCGCTTAAACTTGTAAAGATTAATTGATCATGATATTTTGGCATATTATTTCACAATTTTTATAACCTTGTTCAAAACATAAGATAATTTTCTCTATTTAATTTCAACGAGATATTAATTATATATATATATATAGGGGTGAGAAAAAATACCGAATTTTCGGTATATCAAATATTTCGGTACGAGATCGTAATGTATAATACCGAATTTTCGCTATGGTAACAGTATGAAATTTGGAAATTTTGATATATAACGGTATACTGAAATACCGAAACAATATAAAAATATTTCAAAATATATAATAATTATAATCAATAAATTATAAATTTTTTAAAAATATAAAGTTTTTTTTATACTGTACCGAAATTTTGATATACCGTAAAATTTCGATATGATCGATATACTATTTAATGTACCAAAAATTTCATCATACCGATTTTCGGAATACCGAGAGTGTCGGTACAATATCGGTATAACATTTTCTTATACAGTAATTTTCGTTAAGATATATGATATACGGTTTTCAATACGATACGGTATACCACCCTTAATTATATATACATATAAATTATTTGGATGATGCTACATGTAAATAGAGGATTACAGGTCGAGTCATTTTTTAACGAAACTATAATCACGTGCATTATTTAAAAGAACCGAGTCAACCGACGCGAAGCAAAATTCTTCAAAAAATTTTCGAACCCTTTAACTCTTTGGGACCAAAAAAACCACATTAATATTATTATTAATTTTTTTTTTCTGAGAAGACGACATTAATATTATTATTCAATGTGATTCACGTATACACCGATATATGCGAATATCTGGTCATTTTCGCACGCTGTGGCGAAACTAATCACATCCATATGTTATTTAAAGGAACCCGAGCCAAAGCAAAGTTTCTTCAAGTAATCCGAAGCACTTTGCACCATTATATAATATCTGTCTCTTCTTCTTAGATTAAACGAAAACTTAATTGCACCAAAACTCTGATCAGAGAGAGATCGATCTAGCAATAATAATAATATATAAAAGAACGTCCCACTGAAATGGGAACTTTAGCAGCTGCTTCAGTGTTCCAAACAAAGCTGGAAACCTCTTCATTTCTGAACGGAACTACAAGAAGAGGATTCATGACCAAGAAGAAACAGCCAATTTTCCCTGTAAGAGTATAATTTATTTTTGTTAAAATTTGTTTTTTTTTAATATTGCAATATATATATATGATGTGCAGGTTGCTAGATTAATATTTGGGCCAGCCATATTTGAAGAATCAAAGCTCAAAGTTTTGTTCTTAGGGGCTGACGAAGAGAAGAGTACTACTACTCCAAGAAAACTTCCAAGAACTTATACTCTCACGCATTGTGATATCACCTCTAACCTTACTCTGGCCATTTCTCATACCATAAATAATTCCCAGGTACGTTTTTTTTTTTACCTTTTCCTTGTTCAAATAAAATGAAATCAACAACAAGTTCATGTAATTTTTCCTTCATTAATTAATTAATATATGGGATTTTGGTAACTATATATACAGTTACAAGGATGGTACAAGAGATTTCAAAGGAACGAAGTGGTGGCGGAATGGAAGAAAATAAAAGGGAAGATGTCTCTTCACGTACATTGTCACATTAGTGGTGACCACCTTTGGTTAAATCTTTGTGCTGCCCTTAGATACTACATCTTCTCCAAAGAACTCCCTGTGGTACGTAACACTAACATCTCACTTTTCCCTCCTTGTTTTCCCTACTTTTGGTATTTAACTTTATCCCTACAACCCCATGCCAACTTCATTAATATATATATTAAAACATTATGATTTTTGTCACAATTAATATAATTAACTATTTTTTTGGGAAAATCGTAAATTCGATCTTTCGTGTATGTCTCATGCTTTTTTCTGATTTTGGTTTTCCGTGCTATGTACTTTAGTTTTAGTACTCCTCCATCTTTAGCTTTTTGTAAATTTAATATTTTTTCCCCAAAAACTCTTGTGAGATGTATGGTCTCACGAGTCAATTTCGTAAGACAGATCTTCTATTTGGGTAACTCACTAAAAGATATTATTTTTTATGCTAAAAATATTATTTTTTTATTGTATAAATGTGGACATGATTGTATATCACATAAAACAAGAGACCTATGCAATTATTTTCTATGTGATGCTAGCGTGACACTGATGTGTTTAGTGTCATGTAAACAATTTAATGTAAAAAAAAAAGGTTCTGTTTGGACATTTATCTTAAAAATGATTTTAGTGTTTTATAACTGAAAAAACCTTAAAGTATGTGTTTGAAAAAAATTTGAAATGTTTTTCTTTTTAAAAAGTTTTATCTAAGTATAGTTTTTAAATAATACTTGAAATGTGTTTTTAGATGTTTTTAGAATGAAATTATGAAAGACAATGATAGACATCATTATATTAGAAATACTAATTAAAATGTTTTTTTATAGAATAATTGTTCAAACAAATATTTATTCTTAAAATAACTCTTAAAATATTTTATAAAAGTTTTAAAAAATTACTTTTATAAAAATGTTTTATAAGTACATGTACAAACGGAACCTAAAGTTACAAAACAAAGAACCAAAATTGGGTGAGAAAAAAAATTTGAAAGAAACATTATTAAAACTCAATTGTAATAAGTAATAACATAGATGGTCAAAATCGTATGATAATTGGTATAGCAACCGGAGCCATCGAATTGTCTAGTTAGACCCCACGTGATCATCCAATAATTCATGCTTCACAATATTGCCCGAGAACTTTAAATATGTTGAAAATATATATAAATATATATTATTATTTATTGTTGAATGTTGAAGGTTGAAAGTTGAAAATTGAGTTGTAAAATATTGAAAATTAGTGTGTGATGATGTAATTAATGATGTATTAATTTTTGACTAATTTCCAATTGAGATCTATAAATAGGTCTCTCCATTTGTGTAGAAAAACACAATTGTGAAGAGAGAAAAATTTTATAAAGTGTAGAATTTGATAAATTTTGAGTTTTTGAGTTTTTACTTTTTACCGTAAATTTTTACTTTTTCACAACACGTTATCAGCACGATCGCTCGAAGGTTCTCTATATTTTCCGACGCTCCAAAATACAAGAAGAAGTCAAAAATATTCAACAAGTAAGAATTTTTATTTTACTGTTTATATATTTTTATTGTGTATATATTAATATATAATATCATGTTATGAAAAAATAAGTTTTTTTCAAAACTTGTTATAAATCCTGGGAGGATGTTAAGACGACATCCCACACTCCCGGTAAGGGATACGACAAATATAAAAGCCTCTAAGGTTTTTAAACAATAACGTGATATATATTTATTATGTATATATATATTAACTATATTAATATATAATTTCATGTTATTATATAAAAGGTTGTCTATGACACTGACCTTATAATAACGTGATATGATATATATTATTGTGTATTTATATACTAACCATATTTGTATAATCTCATGTTATTATATAAAAGGTTGTCTACGACACCGATCTTATAATAATGTGATATGATATACTATACCTGACTTTATACTAACTATATTGGTATAATTTCACAACATTATATAAAAGGCTGTCTACGACACTGACCTTATAATAATGTGATATGATATACATAATTATTTAATTATGATTATCATTATATGCATTACATGATTATCACGAATTTTTATTCAACACATACTCAATTTTTTCTTTACCCCCAACGGTCACAAACGGTAACAAAACGGCTAGTTTTTGCCCTATAAATATGTTCACTCAAACTCATTTTCAATCACACCAAATTCATTCTTTCTCTCAAAATATTTTATCCTCGGTTTTTTCGAAGATGGAGATGATGACATTTATAAGGATATTTTTCATAACGACTATGATCATCATGCTCACGAGTCTTTTACTCACCAGCGATTTTCCAACACATATTTTTTTTCTATTTGTATACGCACTTGTAATTTACGTACTTCCATTATTTTGTATTGTCATATTTATGGAAATTAACTAATAAAATGCATTGTTATTTTCTAGTACCACCATGTCGAACTTGGCGAAACTCGAATTCATTGCACTTGATATAACCGGAAAGAATTATATGCCATGGACCCTCGATGTAGAAATGCATCTCGAGTCATTGGGTCTTAACGAAACTATCAAAGAAAATAACATATCATCCTCACAAGATAAAGCAAAAGCGATGATATTTTTACGCAGACATCTTGATGAGGGGTTGAAATGTGAATATTTGACCGAAAAAGACCCAATGATTCTGTGAAAAGGGTTAAAAGAACGTTTTGAGCATATACGGGAAGTTATACTTCCGACCGCACGAGATGAATGGAATACTTTAAGATTCCAAGATTTTAAAAAGGTGAGTGATTATAATTCTGCGATGTATCGAATTGTCTCACAGCTGAAATTTTGTGGGCATAATATTACTGAGATGGAAATGCTTGACAAGACATTTTCCACATTCCACGCATCAAATATAACTCTACAACAGCAATATAGAGTGCGTGAATTTTCAAGATACTCAGAACTCATCGCATGTTTACTCGTGGCGGAAAAAAATAATGAATTGCTCATGAGAAATCATCAGTCCAGACCTACTGGTTCAACGGCATTTCCTGAAGCAAATGTCGTAAGTAAAAATGAAAACCAAAATCAAATATATAGACAAGATTTTGGTCGAGGTCGTGGACGAGGACGTGGGCGTGGACGTGGGCGTAGAAATGATCGCGGTCGTGGTCGAGGCCGTGGATTTGAAAATAAAAGAGATAGTTATTTCAATAACTCATCTCAAAGGAACGTCACGAACCACCCACAAAAGAGGCAGCATGATAATATGGGTGAAAATGAAAATCATCCAAAAAGAACTGAGAGTGTTTGTTATAGATGTGGCACTCCAGGACATTGGTCAAGAACTTGTCGAGCCCCTGAGCATCTGCGTAAGCTCTATAAAGATTCAATAAAGGGGAAAGAAAAAAAGACCAATTTTACTGAAAACATTGACCATACAAGTGGTTCAATGAATTTAGATGCTGCCTACTTTTTGAATGATTTCGAAGATATTGATTAAATGTACTGGTGGGAAAAGAATGTAACAATGTAATTTTTATATTATAAAACATATTATATTTTGCATGTATTGTTTTATTCTGCAATTAAATTGTAACATATTATAATTTGCATGTATCTTTCTTAATTCATTTTATTGCATATTGTTTTTGAAGATCATTATGGAAAATGCTATGATCAAAGATGGAAATAATGCACTGGAAGTTTGCATACCAGATAGTTGTACAACGCACACTATCCTCAGAAATGAAAAATATTTCTTGGAATTAAAACCAACAAAAACAATGGTGAATACAATATCAGGTCATGTAGACTTGATTGAAGGATGTGGCAAAACACAATTTTTGTTACCTAATGGTACAAAATTTTTGATAAATAGTGCTTTATATTCACCACGATCACAAAGAAATTTGTTGAGTTTTAATGATATATATTCTCATGGTTATGATACGGAAACAATAACCGAAGGAAATGAGAAATATATGTGTCTTACTACATATAAATCAGGAAAGAAATATGTAGTTGAGAAATTATCAATGCTCCCTACTGGATTGCATTATACACATATAAGTCCAATCGAATCAAATATGGTTATTGGAAATTCTTCAATACTAACAAATTGGCATGATCGATTGGGACATCCTGGTTCAATAATGATGCGAAGGATTATAGAAAATACAAGTGGTCATCCACTGAAAGACCAGAAGATCTTTCAGAATAATAAGTTTCAGTGTAAGGCATGTTCTCTGGGGAAACTTATTATAAGACCATCACCAGCTAAAATCCAAAAGGAATCACCCATATTTCTTGAACGTATTCAAGGTGATATTTGTGGGCCAATTCATCCACCATGTGGACCATTTCGATACTTTATGGTATTGATCGATGCCTCTAGCAGATGGTCACATGTATGTTTATTGTCCACTCGGAATGTGGCATTTGCAAAATTTATGGCTCAAATAATAAAATTGCGGAATCAATTTCCCGAATATACAATCAAGAAAATAAGACTTGATAATGCTGGAGAATTTACTTCCCAGACTTTTAACGACTATTGTATGTCGATGGGAATTACTGTTGAACATCCTGTAGCTCATGTTCATACACAAAATGGATTAGCTGAATCATTGATTAAACGTCTGCAGTTGATTGCTAGACCAATGATTATGAGAACGAAACTCCCTATTTCTATATGGGGACATGCAATTTTACATGCTGCTGCATTGATTCGCATCAGGCCAAGTGCATATCATAAACACTCCCCATTGCAGCTTGTATTTGGCAAAGAACCAGATATTTCTCATTTGAGAATTTTTGGATGTATGGTATATGTGCCTATTGCACCACCTCAAAGAAAAAAAATGGGACCTCAAAGAAAGAATGGTATTTATATCGGCTATGATAGTCCATCAATCATTAGATATCTTGAGGCTCAGACAGGCGATGTGTTTACAGCACGGTTTGCTGATTGTCATTTTGATGAAAATAACTTCCTAATGTTAGGGGGAGAAAAGAAACACATCGAAAAAGAAATCACATGGTATGTACCATCATTATTACATTTGGATCCTAGAACTAAACAATGTGATAAAGATGTACAACAAATTGTGCATTTGCAAAGAATAGCAAATCAAATGCCAGATGCATTTGCAGACACAAAAGGGGTAACAAAATCATATATACCTGCTGTAAATGCCCCTGCTCGAGTTGAAATTCCAAAGAAACAAAATGAAGACATTCATGATGTCATAAAACGCCTGAAGCGTGGAAGGCCAATCGGTTCAAAGGATAAAAATCCTCGGAAAAGAAAATACATAGAGAAAAATGATGATCAGAAAATAGAAAATGGTGTTCCAGAAGAAACACACGATGATGAAAATATTTTGTCAGAACCACAAACTGACGAGAATCATGAAATCTCTATCAATTATATTAATACTGGAAAAATATGGAACCGAAAGAATGTACAAGATATTGATGAGATATTTTCGTACAATGTGGCATGTGACATCGTAAATGAAGATAATGAACCAAAATCTTTTGGTGAATGCAAAACTCGAAAGGATTGGTCAAAATGGAAAGATGTCATCCAGGTTGAATTAAATTCGCTAAATAAACGTAGTGCTTTTGGACCTATAGTCCTTACACCTAAAGGTGTTAAACCTGTTGGGTACAAATGGGTTTTTATTCGAAAGAGAAATGAGAAAAATGAAATAGTGAGATATAAAGCTCGACTTGTTGCACAAGGTTTTTCTCAAAGACCTGGAATTGATTATGAAGAAACATATTCTCCTGTTATGGATGCAATTACGTTTCGGTATTTGATCAGTTTAGCAGTGTCTGAAAACTTGGACATGCGTCTAATGGATGTTGTTACAGCTTATTTATACGGATCACTTGATAGTGATATATACATGAAAATCCCTGAAGGATTTAAGATGCTAGAAGCACAAAGTTCAGAACCCAGAGAATTTTATTCTGTGAAATTACAAAGATAATTGTATGGGTAAAAGCAATCCGGCCGAATGTGGTATAATCGGCTAAGTGAACACTTGATGAAAAAGGGATATGTAAATGATCCAATATGCCCTTGTGTTTTCATCAAGAAAACAACATCGGGATGTGTGATTATTGCTGTATATGTTGATGATTTAAACATCATTGGAACGAATAAAAAAATTCAAGAAGTGATGTTATACTTGAAGGAAGAATTTGAAATGAAAGACCTTGGAAAAACCAAGTATTGTCTTGGTTTACAAATTGAACAAAAAGAATGTGGAATTTTTGTTCACCAGTCTAATTATACAGAGAAGGTCCTTAAACGTTTCAATATGGATCAATCAAATCCTTTAAGTACTCCAATGGTTGTCAGATCATTGAATATAGAAAAGGATCTATTTCGTCCATGTGAAGATGATGAAGTTGTTCTTGGTCCTGAAGTACCATATCTAAGTGTCATTGGTGCCCTTATGTATCTTGCAAATTGCACTAGACCAGACATATCTTTTGCAGTAAATTTATTGGCAAGATTCAGTTCATGTCCAACGAAGAGGCACTGGAACGGAATTAAACATATATTCCGTTATTTACGAGGAACGACAGATTTGGGACTTTTGTATCCAAAAGATACAAATCAGAGAATAATTGGTTATGCTGATGCTGGATACTTATCTGATCCACATAAGGCACGTTCCCAAACCGGATATGTATTTACTCGTGGAGGCACTGCAATCTCTTGGCGATCACAGAAACAAACACTTGTTACAACTTCATCAAATCATGCCGAGATTATTGCACTACATGAAGCAAGCCGTGAATGTGTCTGGCTTAAATCAATGACTCGGCATATCCAAACTTCTTGCGGATTATCAGTGGACAAGAATCCAATCACACTGTATGAAGATAATGCCGCATGTATTGCCCAAATGAAAGAAGGATACATCAAAAGTGACAGAACTAAACATATTCCTCCTAAATTCTTTGCATACACTCAAGAGCTGGAGAAGAATAAAGATATTGATATCTGTTACATTCAATCAAGTGAGAACTCATCCGATCTCTTCACAAAGGCACTTCCCACGGCGATATTCAGAAAACACATTTATAATATTGGGATGCGCAATCTACGAAATATGTGAAGAATCATTCATGTTGACATCAGGGGGAGTTTACGTGGCTGCACTCTTTTTTCCTTACTATGGTTTTTGTCCCAATGGGTTTTTCCTAGTAAGGTTTTTAACGAGGCAGTATACAACACGTAATGGAGATAGTCATTCTATCATGATCATCATCACAAGGGGGAGTGTTGAAAATATATATAAATATATATTATTATTTATTGTTGAATGTTGAAGGTTGAAAGTTGAAAATTGAGTTGTAAAATATTGAAAATTAGTGTGTGATGATGTAATTAATGATGTATTAATTTTTGACTAATCTCCAATTGAGATCTATAAATAGGTCTCTCCATTTGTGTAGAAAAACACAATTGTGAAGAGAGAAAAATTTTATAAAGTGTAGAATTTGATAAATTTTGAGTTTTTGAGTTTTTACTTTTTACCGTAAATTTTTACTTTTTCACAACAAAATATTTTTTTTTATATTTAGTTTTTTAAATAAAAAGTTTTGGGTGACAAAATTCAAATGATTGATTAGGTGTTGAAGGCCTTTGCCAGTGGAGACGAGAATTTGTTCAACAGCTACCCGGAACTCAAAGAGTCGTTGGTTTGGGTCTATTTCCATTCCCACATCTCACGGTTCAACAAAACCGAGTGCTGGGGCCCATTTAAAGAAAGTTGGGCTGCATCTGGTGGGCCTATTGGGCCAAACGGAGAGCTAAACGGAGAGAATGAAACTTCACTTTCTCCACAAATATGTGTAGAGAAGTGCACATGCTGTTTTCCAGCAATGAGCCTAAACTCCTTGGGCCCAAAATTAGCAGATTCATATATGAGTAAAATTAGTAATTGATTTTATCTCCAAAAAACTTAAAATTAGTAGTGTTTGATATAGTTATTAGAATTTGAAATTGATTTAGAATTTGGAATGCATAGTTTTTGGCGTGATTGTAAATATATAAATTGTAATCTAGTATTTTTCATGAGTTGAATTAATTCCTTTTGTTGTGAGAGTGCAAGTATTTAATTATAGAATCATTTTATTTCGAATTTAATTATTTTTTGATAAGAAATATATATTACTATCTTACTATTTAATTAAAAATGACACCTTATACTAATTAACTTTCAATTAATTCGATGAAACCCAAAATAAATTTACAAAAATGCCAATTTTTTTCTTTTTCACCTAAAAAAATTTGATACTTATTTGTAATTTCCTTTTTTTTTATTGGTAATTTGAAATTTATTTTTATATTTTCTTAAAATATCATATTTTTTTTTTCAATCTTAGTACTATCTCCATCTACATTTTTAAATTTATCCAAATTCCAAATCCATTTTGAAACAAGCCGACCCCAGTTTGTGAAAAAAAAAAATTAACAAAACGACACCAAATACTAAAATGCAATTTTATATCTTTATTATTATTTTTTTTCATATTTCTCTCATTCCAAGTGAAAATTTTCAAATTAATTAAAGAAATGTAGATAATGTTGGATCATAAATCCAACATTGGGCTTATGTAAATAATTATGTATTGTGGATTGTCAAATAAAATTAACCCACAAAAATTATATAAATAAAGTTTCCGATTATTTGGGTTTTAATGTATATAATATGGTGTGAAGCTTTAATGTGTAGTAGATACTTGTGAGATTTTGTATTTGATTGATGTGCTTAAATATAATCTCTACATATAAATAAAAGGTTATGGTCTTCAGATCACATGATGAAGTTCAACCATACAGATCCATATGAGTACCAATTGTTATGGATTTAGATAAGCTTCAGCTTCAGTTTATCGTTTTATATTGTTGATGATTTAATCTTATGGATTACGTTATATGGTTTTTTCCCAACAGACAATTCTTAACAGTATCACAACATAGAACAAGAAAATTCATATATAATTCACACCATATATATACATTGAGAACAAAACGATATCATTTGATGACAGGATAATATATATTTTCGAGGAAAAGAATCAGGATTTCTATTTTGAATACAATTTTTTGATAGAATAAATTTTTATTTTTATTTTTATTTTGATTATCTATGATACAATGAAGCTGGCAGGCGCATTGGAGAACTAAGGAGTCATTGAGCCTTAAATTAACTCCTTGCTGTACAATTTAATCATCAGTGTCCTGCATCGCCTTTGCTAATCCGAGCCACAAGTCATGCTTCTTCTCACCGAGCTGCGCAAGAGCAATCGAATGCTTCTGCATGGATGCAGCATCAAAGGTCATCGAATCTGCGTTCTCCCGAGAGACGATGCTCCGATTTCAGTTTCAGTATTCTGCAGAAGAGAAGGCTTTGAGCTACATGTAAAACGTTTTGAGCACAACAAATCGAAAAATGAATGATCCGTCACGCCATAACCATCATCCGTCATCATGACAAAATTATTGGTTGCTTTTTGGAAAAATGTTGTATTTTCCAAAGCTGAAATAAAACCATTTGCAATTTACACCTTACAAGCAGTTAAGGTTCGAGAATTTGGTGATTTATTTCATGCAGCAGCAGCTGACAATTCACGATTGTCATTAGATCATTACTTTTTATGTCATACACTATCAGACAAGTAGAAATAGTGTTGGAGGAGTTACTAGAAAATGAGCAGCAGCGGCTTAAGTCGCAGCAATACAAAACTAACACATTTTGAAATACAAGTTCTTGCCTGAGACTTGGGAGAAGGGAACACGTTCCAGAATCTAAGCGTTTCATCTCCTGCTCCGGTCACAATAGTCTGCAAAACCCCCCACAAAAAACCACATGTATTTGGTATGGAAAAGCACAAAAATGAATTATAAACTTGTACTTCATTCTTGTTTGCAAACCTGTCCATCTGGAGAAATGGCAAGGTAAAGTACCCGGTATGTATGGCCTGTAAGAGTTGCCAACTGCATCGGTCGATAAATACTAGTCAAATATTAGACCATAGAAACATGCAAAAAAAGGCTAAAATTCAAATCCCGAGTCCAATTTTTTTCTACATCAGGGTAGTTTATGGTACCTTCGACATAGTAGGATATCTCCATACAATAATTTGGTTTTGAGAGTATCCATGGGTGCTCACGAGTTCATTGACATTCTTCGACCACACAAGATTGCATACCTGCAATTAATATATTTCAATTCAGGGAATCTTAAAACTCCACCTTCAAAATTTAAGTACTTCGCACAAAGTTATTTCTCAGAATATTTTTAAAGTTGTAACCAGAAAATTCCTCCATTAGAACATGCAGCACGAGATAGTAAAATAGTTAGAAAAGGAAAGGAAGAGCACATTTTCTTAATCACAAACATCACACAATATTCAATCCAACGTAGGGTAAACAAACAACAAAATGAACGATGAAATGTCTCAACGCAGTCTCTGCCACTCCTTCCGTCAACAAAGCAATATCAAAGTTCCGAGAAAGATCTAACAATAGCCCTTCAATAACAAGAATGAGACCTGCCATTACAGCATTATTATCATAGAGTCATGAGCTATAGTATTTTACTTCATGATCACAAGCAAAAGATGCAAATTGTGTCATTCACAAACTTAAAAAGCAAAAAGGACGGGAGGTTTACCTGGCTTCCGGTATCCATACGACCCAATTGTGAATTTGTAGTGGTGTTCCAGAACCGAATGCATCGATCAGCAGTGCCACCTCCAGATGCAAGGACTCCATGAATATGAGGAGACCACGCAATTGCTTTTACGGCAGCAGTGTGTTCAGAGAATTTTAACACTGGCTGAGCTGAATGATGGTTCCATACGAAAAGCTACAAAAGATAAAGGCACATGCAATTTGAAGAAAAGGTATCTAAAAATTGGTAATCACAAATATTTAAGCGAAATATACTAACTTACCCGATTGTCATTTCCACCTGATGCTAATTCACGGTTGTCGCAAGACCACTTCAATCCACAGACCTAAAAACATGTGTCATTGGCCATAAGATTATCTCCAAATAATATATGAATCCAAGAAAAGATGAAGGCTTTGTAAAGGCCAGACCTCAGATTTATGCCCACTTAACCTGCTAACATAGTCATCCCGAGCTCGTACGTCATGCTGAAGAATACTCTTGTCCCGGCTTCCGGAAGATAAAAGAGATGAACTCCAGGCAAGGGCACCGACACGAAACTGGTGCCCCTCCATAGTTTTTATTCTCTTGCAACAAGAGGCATCCCATAACTGCATGGAAGAGGCTATTACAGTACCATGGGAGCACAAAAGTGCGACACGATAACAAGATCCCACTAATTGAGATATAATTTCAAAAACTGGTTCAAGTTTTTCGTCAGGCCAATCAAAATTGATGCAAACTGAACTCATTTTCCATGGGATAAGTGCACAGCTTTGGCTAAATCAAAAGCGAGTTTTTGTGTGCTCATAATCACAAATAAAAATAAAGTAAAATAATTGGGAAACTCAGGATTCAAAAACACTAAAATGTCAAAGGAACTGCAAAATTGTACAAAGAAAGGGCTACAGAATGAGATGCCGCCCATATCCTATGAACTAATGCAAAAGCTTAGAAGAAAACGAAAAGCATACCTGTAGCTTTCCACTGTTAGTACCGACAGCCAGATTCCTACCACAATATGCCCAGCCAACCGAACACACGCTATCATCAAGCCCCAATTCACACAACTTCACTACCTGCATAATCATCGGAAAAACATATTTCATCATCTCTGGAAATCATAACAGAATAAAGAGGTAGAGAGAACGAAGTCCAACCTTGCAGCTAGAAGCATGCCATAGATAAACACAGTTTCCCAACCCGACGGCCAACACATTTTGCGAAGACCAGTCTACAAGGTTCAGATAAAAATCATCTTGTAGTGCAGGTGCATCCAAAACCTAAGCCAAATGCAATAAAAACCCATTAATTTTAAGCTTTTCAAGAGCACAGGCGTTCGAAACAAGAGAAAACTACGCACACGAACACGCAATCTGGACAAATTTCACCACAAACGAGAAAAAGGTTTGGTTAACACATAATCAAGAATATAAATCGATGTGCCGGAGCCAAATTCAAACAGATATTAATGACGCAGCAACAAAACCATAAATACGATTCCACGATAAACAATAAATTAAGGAGACTACATAATCTGACAACAGCTAAAGAAAAGAAACTGAAAAACTATGCCACCGGAACTGAATCTAATACCCCACGTTACATCAACAAACAAATCAATAAATCAATAGTAACATCTCCTCCCGACAAAAGAACAGTCCTGAAATATCAAGACGCAAATTCCAAAACAATGAACCAAAAGCAAAACCCATAAACGTAAGAACAAATTAATTAAAATTGAATAAATCAATTATTTCAGAATTACAGACGTGAGGATACCTAAGAATCGGTAAAAAAATCTTACTTTGCATGGAGACCTCGGGACTTTTCTGGGAACCTTAACAGAACTATGAGAAATCCCAGGAAGGTGATCATCAAACCCGAACGGCAAAAGCGAATGCAAAGATTTCCGGGTCTCTGTTTTGTACTTGAAAATGTTGCAATTTGTAGGACTAGCATGCAGATAGTTACTATGACTACTACCGCCAAATCTTCCCGGGAGAAAAGATTTATCCGGAGTCGATGGATGAAACCCAGTAGCAGCACCCACGCATTCTGGGCCAAAAAGGGCAGACTTCAAAAGGGAAACATAAGCAGAATTCGAATCATCAGAAGAGGGATCGGAATTAGAATTCGGGAGATCAAAGAGGGCAAAATAAGAAGAGGATCGGCTCGGGATGAAGCGGTCACCGCATATTGTGCGGGAGGATGAGGGACGGCGATAAGACGAGTGGAGAAGCTCGGTGGCCGCGGTTTTCGCTGGAGTTTTGGGCTCTGTGAAGGATGTGCTCGTACTTGCGGTTTCCATAATTCATAATTATCCGGGAGAAATCAGATTCCTCCTTCAGAAGTGACGGAACCAAATCTCCGGCAGTGGTCGTAGTTCGTGCCGGCAGCAGCGGGCGGAGAAGCTGCGGCGGATGGTGGGTGTTTGTCGAGTGCTGTACTTTTTTGTATTTACCGGGAATTGTAATAGAAACGTGTGAACATTGCGGGAATTTATACAGCATCAGACATTTTTATATATAATATAATATAATATAATATAATAAATAATAAAGTCTAAAATTGATAATCGAATTATTGATAAAATATTAAATTTATATATGAATTATTAAAAATAAATTAATTATTACATGATCCAACTAAAAGTTTGATTTTATTTTTTTAATAAAATTTCTTTTAAGTTTAATTATTTTTAATAAATTCAACTCAATACATAGTTTATTTTTCAAAATAATTTTATTGATTAAATTTATAAAAATAAATTTATAATTATTTAAAAATTATAAGAAATAAGTCTCTTACTATTTTTACCAATTAATAAATTATTTATTCAAATATAATATTTTATCAAAATATTAATATATATATATATATATAATAAAATGTTATTTTTCTATCTATATATCATTCATTTTTTTGGAAAAAAACAATATAAAAAGTATATATTAATAAAATCACACTCAATAAATAAATCATATACACGACTGATAGATATTTAATATATCGCTAAAAATAAAATAAAAACTATTTATTTATTTATCTTTAAATTCAAGAGTAAAAAAATACAAACTTACACATTATTAAATTAAGTGGAGAAATTTTATGTCATTAGAATCACTAAGTCGAGATAACTAGTGATATTTTTGTTCTATGACATTTGTTTTTTCATTATTTAAAACGTTATGTTAAACTTTTGAATTTCCAACAAAACAACATGAAAAACTAGAATGTCCATTATGTTTGCTTCAACAGTCTAAACACAAGATCAATGAGCTCCAGTGACATATATTTATTTTATTATATTTTCATCAATATATTACAATATTTTTTTCTTGTATAATTTGAGTTGACAATTATTTATTATGATATAAAATTTAAATAATACGATGTTTTTAAAATTAATCAATAAAATAACATTGAAAACAAATTATAAACCTAATCAAAATTTAATAATACCAACCGGCTTAATAGAAATTTAGGTTAAGGGTGAAGTTGAATTTTTAATTTGATCATGTACCAACTAATCATTTACAATAATTCATGTATCAATCTGATATTTTATAAATAGTTTGTATATGAAAATGAATATTACTCATATAATAAATTTAATATAATATCTATATTTAGTAGTAATATTATAATATATATTTTATGTTAGAACCCACGACGTCATATGTAATTGGATAAGCTCCCGATTCAATAATAGACTGTAGACCATATGTTAGTCAAATAAATCACACTTCGCTTGATAAGATGTTGATAAGGGATGAGACTTTTAACCGTTGATCAAAAGTTCAGTTATTTCATGGACTTGATCGAACACCTTTGCAAGTTTTGGCATTAATCTTTTTAATTTAATTAACTTCTTTTAATTATAAAACGGGACATCATAGATATGGTAAGCTTAAGGTCGTTTAGAGACGGTAGAGAGATGGAATGGCTTTTTTTTTTAATTATTATTATTATATTTTTTTATCACAATTAGTGATGACAATTTCTTTCGAATCTGATGGACAATCCGATACCCGACTTGAATGGAGGAAGATATGGAGGTATTTTTTGGATTCGATTAAATAAATGGGTACTGAGGTACGGGGATCTCGTATTTGGGGCTAATTGCATTCACACCCCCTGTAAAAAGTCTAAAAGACATAAAACCCCATGTGTAAAATTAATAGCATGTTAGACCCTATGTTTTAAAAAAATTAGCATAAAAACCCCTATGAGAGGGTATAAATGTGCCCGAGTTTGTATAACATAGGAGTGAAATGTGCTACATTTTAAAAAATTGACGGATGCATTAGCCTATTAATATTTTTTAAGGGATTTTATGTCTTTTACACTTTTCACAAGGGGTGTGGATGTAATTAACCCTATTTGGTGATGAAGGCGGATATAGTAAATTCCTACCCGATACCTGACCCGATACCTATTTAAATATATATATATATATATATATATATTTACGTATTTATATTTATTTATATTTAAGAAATATTAATTCTAATTTATTTTTGGTGAATTATGATAGTTGGATGAAACATATAAAATTATTAGTAGAAAGTTAATGCTATTTTGTAGGATAATGATATTGAGATAAATTATTTATAGTATTTTTTTATTTCATATATGATTTTTAGTTTGCTAATTTTCTTTTACCTTTCATTTTTTCTTATTGTTCTCTTAAAAATTTAGTAAAGAAACATAGTTTTATCTAGGGTTGGAGAAAAACATCGAAATACCGTCATACCGCATATATCATACCGAAAAAACCCGTATATACCGAAAATTTCGCTACGGTATGATATCGTACTGAAATTTTTGGTATCGGTATCGGTATAAGATTTGTAAAATTTAGATATTTTCGGTATACCGAAATACCGAAAAAATATTATAATAAAATATATTTTAATTATATACAAGAAAAAATTATGATAAAATATATTTTAATTATAGAGTTTTTTTAAAAAATATCGATATAGGCGATATCATAACGATACCGTACCAATATTTTTTTGGTAAAAATGGTATGCATTTATGTCATACCAAAATTTTGGTATACCGACATTTCGGTATACCAAAAATGTCGGTACGGTACCGGTATCTATTTTTTCGGTACCAAAATTTTCGGTACGGTATGCGGTATTCGTTGAAAATGTCTGCATACCGTACTGAACCACCCCTAGTTTTATCAAAGTAATTCAAAATTGAAAAATTGAAATTTTTATGAGGGTGAATACAATAAATGGATATGAGTAGGGTATCGATATCCAGTCATCTAATGTGTACGAGGATGTAGATGAAAGTTGAATACCCAATGAAAATGATATGATGAATATGGAGGTGGATACAATAAATAAATATGGGGATGAAAGACATGATATCCTACTCGAACCCAGTCCATTGATATCCTTGACTGCACAATCATGGAATAAATCTTTAACTTGGAGTTGCAGTCACATCAGAAACAGGGTTTAGTACATGCCGCCCACAGGATAATGCCCTGCGGGGATGTGTAATCCCATGATTGGTCAAAATCAGTGTGTCCCACATAGGACCCACTAATTTTAATCAATCATGGGTCGCCACGTCATCCGCATGCCACTACCCTGCGGGTAGCATCTACTCATCCCAGAAATAAATTTACGCCATTAAATACGATAACGTTACTACTAAACATTCCCAAAGAATTACTTATAAATATTTGTAAATTTTGCCAACTTTGTAAAAATTAGAACGAAACTTCCTCTCCAAATTCAGGAAGAAGACCTTAAAAAGGAATAATTTAAAATCCGTTTAACATCGTCATTTAATATACATCTTTCCCAGCTCTTAAAGAAAACATTTAAATATAAATTTATC
Organism: Henckelia pumila; assembly: GCF_033568475.1. Taxonomy (NCBI): domain Eukaryota; kingdom Viridiplantae; phylum Streptophyta; class Magnoliopsida; order Lamiales; family Gesneriaceae; genus Henckelia; species Henckelia pumila. The sequence continues at coordinate 104,696,232 of NC_133120.1, read as the reverse complement.
TAGAACTTAAAATTTATTGTAACGAAAGTTATTATTTATATTAAAATTTATTGTGAAACTTTTTTTCAAACTAATCAAAATATTTTACATCTCTAATAATTAAAAAAAATATTATTTACCCAGAATTCAGAAATATAATACAAATATTACAACACCACATAGAATGAGTATGAGTAACATACTAACATGACAAGTATTTGTTTGCTCTAAGGTTTTTCAAAGTTAATTAGTTGTATTAATTAAAAAAACAATGTTGTAACCTTACAAGATAATTTCTCGATCGAGTTCGAGTTATATATATCAAACCCCACCACCGCATATATACCAAAATTAAAATAAAATAACCCGAATCAAATAATTTATAATCCAAGAAGAATATTTAACAAAACAACTATATATATATATATCAGTAATCAGCTAGCTCCAAAATGTTTCCAATGTTTAGTTGAATTCCACACTTGTGTCTGCTGAATGACATGTATTAATTAAAAATAATCCATGTCATTCAATAAGATCGAATATCTATATGAGAAATAGATAAATCTCAATAATTTATCTATATATGTATATTGAAATTAAACAATACATTTCAGAGCTCAAAGACATGCTACATATATATGATTAAACAAAACCCATCATCAATGGAAGTTTATATTACAGCCATAAGTCATTCCAGCTTGCCAGTTAGCAGGTGCAACGTTGTATGCAATAACAGTTTCATGGTTAGTGTAAGAAGTGATCTTGAAAGAAAGAGCTTGGCCTCCGAGCGTCGCGAATGCTTGATACGAAGCTCCCCAGTTGTGGCTCATGCTTATCCACGCTGTCTTGGTCCCCTTCACCCACATGCTCGACACGTCCCCGCCCCCGGCCACGTTCATCACGTACACCAGCAGCCAGTACCCGTTGCCCTGGAAGTTAAATCGGAGGCCCCCGGTCCGAATACACGGTACCCTACATGCATCAATAAGGCACGTCGACGGTTAATTAATATATATGTATGTTACAAAAAGTACTTTGGATTTATTGTTTGTCTCCATGCATTTATTTGTCTGTTACATATACCTGCGGAAGGTGACGGGTACAATGCCAGCCTGCATCTGTGCAATCTTGGTGAAAGCAGCCCTAGACATGTCGAAGTGCGTGCGTGGGGGGTTGCACCAGCCGCCGTTGTTGGAGTCCTGCGACCAATTCGGAGGGCAGAGGTTGGTGGCGGTGACGGTGGTGCCGGAGCCTCTGATGCACCACTTGGAGGTGGCGCACTGCAGCTGGAAACACTGCCCGCACCCGTAACCGTTTTTGAACAGAACTGTGCTCAATGCCGCCGTGTTTGCCCCATACCCGGTGCTGTACACGTTCCCATATCCACAAGCTCCCCCTTATATATATATATATATAGACCAATTAACATCATGGTATGCTTAATAAATGATACAAAGTTTGACTTAGGTAATGCTTCTACAAAGCACTTATAAGCTTTTTCTTCACAAAATTTTCGAAGCTCTCAAACAATATCTAAATGAGAAAGCAATTTTTGAAAACAATCTCAAACGCTACCTCTATATATGTATATATATCGATTTTTTTTTGTTATACGTACATATGTATGTATAGTTCTGTCCCTAAAATTTGAACTCACCCATTCCATTTCCGGAATCATCTCCATAGAATGTCGCAAAGGCGTTGCCCCATGCACTAGGTTGAAACCCTGGAGTCGAATATCCGGCCGACGTTGCTTCGCGAACGAAAGCCGACACCAGGAAGAAGCTAACGAGGATCCATGAATGCAGCAAAGAACCCATGATCACGTTCTTCACCTTAATCTTTTGGTGTTTTGTATGATTTGACAATTTCACTTTGAAAATATTGTGATGTATTTATATTAAATCAGGGTGGTTGAATAAGAATATAACCTTCGTGACCTTCACGAACGTGTAATAAATTAATAATTATTCTATGTGCCCACAACGTAGTATATATGCATCCCCCAAAATTAAACTAGTTAATAATTCATAGTCCATATTGAAACGTGCGTGCAGGTATTTTTGTGGTCGGCCAAACATTTTCTCTCTTTAATTAAGTAATAATTGATTTTTTTTGGAAAAATTGTTTTTTTAATCCTATAATTTACTTTTTTGCGATTTTAGTAATCTATGTTGTCAAATTTTAGTTTTAGTCCACTATATTTGTTCTTTTTTTTCTTGGCAATTTAAATCATTTTTCCAATTCAGTACAAGGAACCGATGCAATGTTGATGTAACGCTCACATGCATATTGTCAAATCATCACTCCCAATGGAAAAAAGACTGCAATTGTGAAAAAAAAAAATTACAGGAGTAAAATGAAAATTTGATAACATAGAGGATCAAAATTACAAAATCACGGCTAAAATGCAATTTTCCATATGATTATTTAATTGTGCAGGAATCAAGTGTATTTTAAATGCACTGATTATGCACTGATTAAAGGGGATATAAGTGTTCCGATTTCCAATTAAAACTGTCAAAAGAAGCTAATTACGCCCATCAAATCGGCCAATAACTATGGCCTTATAATTTGTTCTTCAATGAATAAATCACCGTGATTCTTTTTCATTTCCTCTCGAAACATATTTTCCCTCACTTTTACATGTCCAACACCAACATTGCTTTTTTAACTCAACTTTTCAAAAATACTCCGATTCTGTTGGATAAGTATTTATAAAATATATTTTTTTATAAAATGTTTTAAAAATTGTTTTAAGAATAAATATATATTAGACAAATATTTTGTAATTAAAAATATTTTTAGAGTTGAAAAAATATTTGGTTCTTCTCTTATTCTTAAAATATCAAAAAACATATCTCAATTGTTATTCAAAAACTATACTATAGGAAAATATCTTTATCAAAATATTTTTCCGAAAAATTTTACTAAAATCTTATCCAAATACATATCTTAAATTTGTTTTTTCACTATATAAATTTTTTTTAAGTTTATTTGTCCAAACAGAGCCTCATTACTGAATATTAATTTTAAGATTTTAGTAATAAGACAATTTTCAACGAACTTGATAAACAGAGTAACTAGTTTCTGCCTTGAGCCAATATAAAATCACAGATAGAAGTATAGAACGGAAACAATAAATAAATAAATAAATAAATAAATACACTCCCTTCTTATTATCGATTCTTGTTGCATACATGAGTAATACAAACTATGAAATATATAATCGGGCATTCCTTTTGAGATAAAATGTTACTCGAAGCTCTTGCTCAAACACACACATTCTAAATCAAGTACCTAAATGGACAAACAGAAGAAACTTGTGGGTCCAGGACCAGATATTCTCTAGGTAGATTTTGAGATTATTTCGAAAAAGTGATCATCTGCATTTCTTTCACAAAATTTCAAGTATCTTAACAGAGTACTTCAAAGTATTAACAGACATCATTCAAGGCTGATTTCTGCCTTCAAATGTTTGTCAGAGAAGAATGCTTCTAAGTTGCTCATAATCAACTCCCCGAGTCCGGTAAAAGATTCGGGAGTGAAAACCGCCACATGGGGAGACAAGACAACATTATCCAACTCGAATAACTCGTTTGGGACATGAGGTTCGTGCTCAAACACATCAAGACCAGCACCACCAATCTCACCTCTCACCAAGAATCCAACCAATTCTTTCTCGTCCACCAGGGCTCCACGCCCGATATTAACAAGTACACCGGTCTTTCCAAGAGCAGTCATCACATCCTTGTTAACTACATGGTATGTTTCATCAGTCAATGCGCAACAAATAATCAACACGTCGTTGTTTGATGCAAGGTCAAGAATGGTTGTGTAATAGGTATATGAAACATGAGGATACATTTTCCTTGATTTATATGATACGCGGCAGCCAAATGCTTCGAGCCTTTTAGCAACCCTCGAACCGATACTGCCTAGTCCAACAATCCCTACTCGCTTCCCGCTCACCTAAAAGTACATAATAATCAAGTCAAATACATTTTTGTGTGTTACCGTAGTTGTACTACTCAGTTTGTGTTATAGAAAAAGAAAATAACTGAGATTTTAGATACACCATGCATCTTTAATCCACAGCAGAGTGCATGTTTAATATCATTCGCTGGCAAGTTCTGTTGAGGCAAAATCCAAAACCAAAGATTTCAAGAACTATTTTTTATGCCATAAATACAAAGGGCTTAGGCCAGTCCTAGGCAGTAGTCCATCCAAAATTTTTTTTATTACATATATAAGTTTTTTATTCTTAATCCAATAAAACTTACTTTTCACACCCGAAGGGCCTACTTCTTAATTTTAGTGCACAACTTCATTTTTTGGTGGAAAATTGCATTTTGGTCTTGCAAATTTGTCATTTTATGATTTTGCTTCTCTATATTATCAAATTTCAGTTTTAGTCACGCAAATTTTTTTTGATAATTCTAGTTTTTTTTTATTAGAAGTGCTACTGTCGCACTATCCACTCCAGTGTCGTGTCGGGGTAGTTTCTTTTTTGACCTCGGTCAACATTTTATTTTAAAAAATGACCTCCTAGTGTATTTCAAATCACTTGGGGAGGTCAATTTTTTTTTTAAAAAATGTTGACCAGGTCTGTATACCCAAATATCCCCTCTAACTCTAGTTCATACCAGTACTGCATTGTTTCCACGTTAGAGCCAAGCCGAAAGAAAGATGAAAATTGCCAAAAAAAAAAAGATGGCGGAATAAAATTGAAATTTGACAACAAAGATGATCAAAATCTTAAAGACAAACAAATAGGACCAAAAACACGATTTTTCTATTTTTTGTGAGTAACACAATGTAATGACTTTTTTTATAATATATATAATTTATTGATTAAGTTCAAGGCCATCCCAACTCTAATTTCTGGATCCGTCACTGCCAGTATTTATAACCAGGGCTGTTTAAACTTTGGTTACAACCGAAAAAACCATAAATTTAAACTGGAGAAACAATAAACCGCCCGAATCGGGAATCGAATTTTTTAATTAATATATAAATGTTAAAAACAAAATTTACATGGTTTAGTTTCGGATTAGGTATGTCAAAGACGCAAAACCGAAATTGAATTAGATTAATAAATGTATTTACATTTTTATTTAGATTATATATTATATGAAATAATATTTAGTGAATTCAAAATTCATTTTTAGTGGATTGTTATTTATTTAATTCATCTAAACTTTATATTTAAACAGTTTACGCAAAAAAGTAACTAAAAAAGTAATATGATTCGTGGAATTTTAATGAAACACTTGCAGTTTCATTAAAAAAAGGGCAACTTTGAACATTCAATTGTTTCAACTGGATAAAATCCAATAGTGCATAATTCTTCTAAAAGTTTAACTTTGTTTTTTTTTTCGTTTCGTTTTGGACATTCATTTGCATAATGTCCTTCTTCATTGCACAACCAACATATGCAATTCTTTCCTTTACCTTTTGAGCAATGTGATTTTTTGTTATCAAATTTTCTTCTATAAGGTTTTCTGAAAAAAAAAAATTTCTTATAAGGAATAAATTTCGTATTATAAGATTTATTTTGTTTCTGTCGTTAGATGTTTGTGTGGCATGTTTGTTTTACAACCATATTCTTTTACTGTGAATTTTATTTTGTCACAATTTGAAGATCACATAACTTTAAACAAACGATCATCAATGATTCACATTCCCAAAATACGAAAAACATTTCGTGTAGGAAATGAAGGATTTACAAAGAATTTTCATAAACTAAATACAAACCCAATAGAATTAAAAATAGAAAATATTTTAACGATTACCCCTGAAAAGGAAATCATGAAAAAGTTTCACGATATTTGTTTTGAAAATCAGAAAGACAAAAGTAAGAAAAGAAAACAATTTATCGTTTCAATAAAACTTAAAGACCCTAATATCACAATTCGTGAAGCACCAAGAAGATGCAACATGGATGATGTAAAAATATTTGAAAAAGAGGTTCAAGAATTACTCAAACTTAAGATAATCATTACAAGCAGGAGTCCACACTCTTCACCAGTATTTTATGTCAGTAAGAAAGATACTGACAAAAAAAGAATGATAATTGATTATCGGAAAATGAATAATGCAACAATTATGGATTGATATTACATCCCAAACAATAATGATTTACTATCTTATGTAGGAGGAATAAAATATTTCTCCATTTTAGATTGTAAATCAGGATTCTGGCAAATTCAGCTAGAACCACAAGCACAATTACTTACATCATCCAGTTGTCCAAAAGGACAATATCAATGGACTGTATTACCTTTCGGACTTAAACAAGCTCCAGGTATTTTCCAATGATATATGGATGAATCTTTTAAACCAAATGTAGATTTTTGTTGTGTTTACATAGATGACATATTAATTTACTCAAAAAACATTAGATCAACATTATAAATATCTCATGACAATATTAGATATTTGTCATAAAGATGAAATTATACTTTCTGAAAAGAAAACACAATTATTTAAAACAAAAATAAATTACCTAAGATTACAAATAGAAGATGAAAAACATTGTTTACAACAACATATACTTAAAAAAATTCATGATTTTCCTAGTGAAATCAAATATAAAGTTCAATTAAGAAGATTTCTAGGTTTATTAACATATTCTGAAAATTACATTAAAAAACTTGCGGAGATTAGAAAACCTCTTCAGACAAAACTTAAACAGGACTATAAATGGAAATGGTCGAAAGAAGATACTAATTATATAAACAATATTAAAAGGAAAATATTTATTAATCTTCCTGAGTTATATTTTCCTTCAAATAAAGATATAATAATAATTGAAACGGACGCATCAGACGAATATACAGGGGAGCATGTTTAAAAGCTGATACAGGATAAAGAAATTTAGGCTTACTAAAACAGCTACCAGGAATAATGAAGAATTATGTAATTATACATCGGGAACCTTTCAAGGTGCACAACTAAATTATCACTCAAATGAAAAAGAATTATTAGCTTTAATATTTACAATTAGAACTTATGAAATTTATCTTATCTCTAAACCATTTTTAGTAAGAACAAATAATATGAATTTAACATATTTCAAGACAAGGAAAATATCAAGAAATGTAGGGAGATATGCAACAAGGTTAATTAGATGATAATTGGAATTGAACCATTATCAGTTCGAGATCCAGCATTCAAAGGAACGGATAATTCATTACCCGACGCATTAACCATAGAACTTCATCCAAATTATACTATCTGTAGTAACAGAATAACAAAAGAGATTCTAAGTGATCCAGAAAATGACTGCGAGTCATCCGAACATGCCTCAGAAATCATGTGAAATATAAATTGATGAAATGAGATTTATATTCAGAAACATGAATTATTTTATGATTTCAAGTCATCCGAACATACCTCAGAAATCATGAAGAATATAAATTGATGAAATGAGATTTATATTTAGAAACATGAATTACTTTATGAGTAAAATAATCAATCTCATTTATGAAGATTGGTTCAATTCTTGCAAAAGAATCCATAAATGCAATGATACGCATAATAAAACTATCTGAATTACTCACGATAAGGAGTTAAATTTCTAACCATTTATATATATATATATATATATATATATATATATGTTTTCTCGTGCAGGATGGACAAATTAAAATCAATTAGAGGAAATATTGATCGACATACAGGAAGAAATCCATATTCTTCAACAAAAAAAAAAGAATTTTATCGGAAAAATTCAGAGGATAAAAGAAAATATGACAACCTCGTCATTATTATCCTCACCAAGAACACCAATCAAGTTAGCAACTTCATTTGACAAAATAATGGAGATGAATGAGAAACAGTCAGTGGTCACAGCCAACACTGACAACAAAGAAAAAAAAATAAAAAAGAACCGGTGATCACAGCCAACTCCGAGAAAAATGAAAAAGAAGAAAGAACGTTTAAAAACGCCCTTGAAACAAGAGAAAGAAATATGGTTAATTTACGACCACAAAAACAAATTTTTGGAAAAACAAATTTTTCAGAAAAATTCAGGACTGAATTCTTCGAAACATTAAATTATTTGAAAATAGCCAAACCATCTACAGGATCTTGGCTACAAACTTGTGATACACAAAGCATATCAAGAGCAAGAACACTGCAAGGTGCTCCAGCGCATGAAGTCGCAAGATTCTTTTCAAATGGATTATTAAGTAGATTAGAAGTCAGTCCCAACAATCAAGAGATAAAACTATTTCCATATCAAATGAGAAATAGTATCATTCAATTCAAGAAAGCAGTCATTAAAGACGAACCAGTATTAACGTTGAGCATTCACTCAACCCTTCCAGATTGGGATAATGATAAATTCTACTAACCAATGATATACATTCAATGTCGAAGAAATAAAGAGAATTCTTATTTGAAGGATCAAATGAAGAGAAACCAATAATGAATATCTCGACAATTCCGGAGATAAGAATAAAAACACTGATCGACATGATCTCAAAAACTGGAAAGATTGATGAAAATTCAAAGGTTAAAATAAATTTTGCATCTAGTAAAATTTTATTAACCACTGGACATAAGGAGATCATCCAAAAGAAAGATCAAGTCATGTTAGCTCAATTTGAAGCCCCGATCTATGAAGCAAGAGTTGACATGACCAAAGAAACTCAACAGATGTTATGCAAAAAATTAGGTACAATGATTTCCATTCAAAAATGTGGACATTGCCTAAAGACAGAAGAAACGGCCGTCAAAGAAGAGAAAACAATAAAGAAGTGGTCTGAAGCCACTATTGATACAGACAGCAAATCAATGTAAGAAAATTACAAATCGTGGACCACACCACATGTAAAGGCGTCCATTTAGACGATAAATGAACTGTCTTCAATAATGTTGTATTTTTAATTATGTAGTGTCGGAGTGGTCCCTCCATGAATTCTTGTCTTTAAGCGTTTCTCCACGCCTATTTAAGGAGAAGTCTGTTTTGTGAAATGATAAGTGAAGTTTGAGCATCTCTCTCTCTCTTCTTAAGTTTCTTACAATCTGGTTCATACAAGACGTATGAAAACTATCCGAAAATAAGAAACATAAAAATCAGAAACAAAATTAAGCCTTATGACAAATAACTAAACAAGCAGGGCGAAGGATGAAGAAGGCTGGAAGCCGATGATTGAAGATTCATGGTTAGAGTAAACCTGGAGATCTGAAGGCAAGTACCATTTGATCAGGTGATCTTTAAGGGAAAGCAAAGATTTGGCCTCTGCTCAAAACTAAGAATCAATCAATCAATGTAACCTTCCTGAACCTCCTACTGCCCTTAATTTAAAATCTATTTGAAACTTTTTCATGCCTGGAATGACTCTCAAGCAAGAAGTACTCATGTTAAATAAAAAGTTTCGAGATTTGAGAAATAATATTAAAAATTTAGAAAATACAGATCCAGTATACACTCATATCTATAATGAAATGAATATAATAAATCAACGATTATTCATTGTAGAAAACTATATAATTGTTCGATTTGGGGAACATAGTATATAAGAAATATATAATGAAATTGATGATGAAAATAATAATTAAATAAGTATTCGAAGTCTAATCCGCAACAATAGTATACAAGAAATATATAAAGCAATTGATGAGGAAAATAATAATTAAAGAAGTATTCGAAGTGTAATCTGCAACCTGGTATCATCATCATCAATTTCATTATATATTTCTTGTATAATATGTTCCCCAAATCGAACAATTATATAATTTTCTACAATGAATAATCGTTAATTTATTGTATTCATTTCATTATAGATCTGAATGTATACTGGAACTGTATTTTCTAAATTTTTAATTTTATTTCTCAAATATCGAAACTTTTTATTTAACATGAGTACTTCTTGATTGAGAGTCATTCCAGGCATGAAAGAGTTTCAAATAGATTTTAAATTAAGGGCAATAAGAGGTTCAGGAAGGTTACCTTGATTGATTGATTCTTAGTTTTGAGCAGAGGCCAAATCTTTGCTTTCCCTTAAAAATCACCTGATCAAATGATACTTTCCTTCAGATCTCCAGGTTTACTCTAACCATGAATTTTCAATCATCAGCTTCCAGCCTTCTTCCTCCTTCGCCCTGTTTTTTTAGTTATTTTCCATAAAGCTTAATTTTGTTTTTGATTCTTATATTTCTTATTTTTTGATAGTTTCCATACGTATTGTATGAACCAAATTGTAAGAAACTTAAGAAGAGAGAAAGATGCTCAAACTTCGCTTATCATTTCACAAAATAGACTTCTCCTTAAATAGGCGTGGAGAAACGTTTAAAGACAAGAATTCATGAAGGGACCACTCCGACATTACATAATTAAAAATACAACATTACTGAAGACAGTTCATTTATCGTCTGAATGGACGTCTTTACATGTGGTGTGGTCCACGATTTGTAATTTTCTTACATTGATTTGCTGTCTGTATCAATAGTGGCTTCAGAACACTTCTTTATTGTTTTCTCTTATTTGACAGCTATTTCTTTTGTCTTTTCTTCTGTCTTTAGGCAATGTCCACATTTGTGAGTGGAAATCATTGTACCTAATTTTTTGCATAGCATCTGTTGAGTTTCTCTGGTCATGTCAACTCTTGCTTCATAGATCGGAGCTTCAAATTGAGCCAACATGACTTGATCTTTCGTTTGGATGATCTCCTTATGTCCAGTGGTTAATAAAATTTTACTAGATGCAAAATTTATTTTAACCTTTGAATTTTCATCAATATTTCCAATTTTTGAGATCATGTCGATCAGTGTTTTTATTCTTATCTCCGGAATTGTCGAGATATCCATTACTGATTTCTCTTCATTTGATCCTTCAAATAAGAACTTCTCTTTATTTCTTCGACATTGAATGTATACCATTGGTTGGTAGAATTTATCATTATCCCAATCTGTAAGGGTTGAGTGAATGTTCAACGTTAATACTGGTTCGTCTTTAAAGACTGCTTTCTTGAATTGAATGTTACTATTTCTCAGTTAATATGAAAATAGTTCTATCTCTTGATTGTTGGGATTGACTTTTAATCAACTTAATAATCCATTTGAAAATAATCTTGCGATTTCATGCGCTGGAGCACCTTGCAGTGTTCTTGCTCTTGATATGCTTTGTGTATCATAAGTTTGTAGCCAAGATCCTGTAGATGGTTTGACTATTCTCAAATAGTTTAATGTTTCGAAGAATTCAGTCCTGAATTTTTCTGAAAAATTTGTTTTTGTGGTCGTAAATTGACCATATTTCTTTCTCTTGTTTCAAGGGCGTTTTTAAACGTCCTTTATTCTTTTTCATTTTTCTCAGAGTTGGCTGTGACCACCGGTTCTTTTTTATTTTCTTTTTATTTTTATTTTTCTTTGTTGTCAGTGTTGGTTGTGACCACTGACTGTTTCTCATTCATCTCTATTATTTTGTCAAATAGAGTTGCTATCTTGATTGGTGTTCTTAATGAAGATGATGATGACGAGGTTGTCATCTTTTCTTTTATCCTCTGAATTTTTCCGATAAAATTCTTTTCTTTTTGTTGAATAATCTTTCTGAGGCATGTTCGGATGACTCACAATCATTTTATGAATCACTTAGAATCTCTTTTGTTATTCCGTTACTACGGATAGTATAATTTGGATGAAGTTCTCTGGTTAATGCGTCGAGTAATGAATTATCCATTCCTTTGACATGCTGGATCTCGAACTGATAATAGTTCAATTCCAATTGCCATCTAATTAACCTTGCTGCATTTCTCTCTGCATTTCTTGATATTTTCCTTATCTTGAAATATGTTAAATTCATATTATCTGTTCTTACTAAAAATGGTTTAGAGATAAGATAAATATCATAAGTTCTAATTGTAAATATTAAAGCTAATAATTCTTTTTCATTTGAGTGATAATTTAGTTGTGCGCCTTGAAAGGTTCCTGATGTATAATTACATAATTCTTCATTATTCCTGGTAGCTGTTTTAGTAAGTTCTCCTAAATTTCTTTCTCCTGTACAAGCTTTTAAACATGCTTCCAGTATTCGTCTGATGCGTCTGTTTTAATTATTATTATATCTTTATTTGAAGAAAAATATAACTTAGAAAGATTACTAATTATTTTCTTTTTAATAGTGTTTATATAATTAGTATCTTTTTTCGACCATTTTCATTTATAGTTCTGTTTAAGTTTTTCCTGAAGAGGTTTTCTAATCTCCGCAAGTTTTTAATGTAATTTTCAGAATATGTTAATAAACCTAGAAATCTTCTTAATTGATCTTTATCTTTGATTTCACTAGGAAAATTATGAATTTTTTTTAAGTATATGTTGTTGTTAACAATGTTTTCCATATTCTATTTGTAATCCTAGGTAATTTATTTTTGTTTTAAACAATTGTTCTTTTTTTTCAGAAAGTATAATTCCATTTTTATGACAAATATCTAATACTGTCATGAGGTCTTTATAATGTTGATCTAATCTTTTTAAGTAAATTAATATATATGTCATCTATGTAAACATAACAAAAATCTACATATGATTTAAAAGATTCATCCAAATATCTTTGAAAAATATCTGGAGCTTGTTTAAGTCTAAAAGGTAATACAGTCCATTGATATTGTCTTTTTGGACAACTGAATGCTGTAAGTAATTGTGTTTGTGGTTCTTGATGAATTTGCCAGAATTCTGATTTACAATCTAAACTGGAGAAATATTTATTGATCCTATATAAGATAGTAAATCATTCTTATTTGAGATGTAATATCCATCCATAATTGTTGAATTATTAATTTTTCGATAATCAATTACCATTCTTTTCTTGTCAGTATCTTTCTTACTGACATTAAAGGCTGTTGAAGAGTGTGAACTCTTGTTTGAAATGATTATCTTAAGTTTGAGTAATTCTTGAACCTCTTTTTCGAATATTTTTACATCATTCATGTTGCATCTTCTTGGTGCTCCACAATTGTGATATTAGGGTCTTTAAGTTTTATTGAAGCGATAATTTGTTTTCTTTTCTTAATTTTGTCTCGAGGATTTTCAGAACAAATATCATGAAATTTTTTCATGATTTCTTTTTCAGGGCTAATCATTAAAATATTTTATATTTTTAATTTTATTGAATTTGTATTTCGTTTATGAAAATTCTTTGTAAATCCTTCATTTTTTACACGAAATACTGTTCGTATTTTGGGAATGTGAATCATTAATGATCCTTTGTTTAAAGTTATGTGATCTTCAAATTGTGTAATGAAAGATATTGTCTTAGAAAATTATTCCTTATTATAATATTCATTATAAATTCTATTTGGTATATAATTGGTATTATAAATTTTGTTTCTTCAATCTCTATTTTTTATTTTTCTGCTACTATATCAAGCATAATAATTGATTCATCTCCTATTCAAACTTTTAATGCTTTATCGTATTTCTTCCAATAATAATTTGAAAGTATATGTTTACTTGCTAAACACATACTTGAAAGTATATATTTACTTGCTAAACACATACTTGTTCTTGTATCAACATAATTGAAAACAAAATTTTATCTCTACATAGAGTAAAAAATAAGTTTAAATGAAGTAGGTACTAAAATGTAAGTTGAAAATGGATTTGGGTATTGATTTATAATTTACCCAAAAAAAAAGGGATGTCTTAGGTCAAATAGCTAATCGGAATCGAGTTGAAATATCAGTTCTGGAAAAAGTTCCACAGTAAGAATCTAAAGAAAAGAAAGCAAGTAGGTAAGTAAATTTAACCTTGGAAGCCACAGCATACGTTTCCCCAGCCGCCCACGACGAGGCGCGAACAAACCTGTCCGCCGCGGAGACTCTTCGTAGAACATCGATCACGAGGCCGACGGCGTAATCCGCCACATCGTCGGAGAACACGTCACCGGCGCTCGTCACACGGATTCCGCGGCGGCGGCAGGCGTCGAGGTCTACGTGGTTCACACCCGCGCTGGACCCCACCAGAAATTCGACGGCGGGGTAGCGGTCGAGGTCATCAGAGGTCACCGGGGTGGGGCCCACACAGAGCATGACGCGCACGGATTTGGAGAGGATGGAGAACGATGGGTGGGGCGGGTCAGCAACCGGGTCGAGGACGGTGAAATTCGTGTAGAGGGAGCGGAGGAAGGACGGTTCGAAAGTGGGGAATCGGTGGAGGAGAAGCAGGCGTCGCCGTTGTGGGGATTGACTCTGGTTATCGGCGGCGGCCATGTTTGATTTGGAGCAATAATCTTGTATCGTTCCCCCATTTGTAGTATAAAAGCATCAAGCATGATTGATTAATAAATTATTCTTTTCATTCATACATACAAATATATATAGTGTGCACTCTCTTCCCAAAACAATTTGAATTTTTTTAAAATATTTATAGTACGATTATTTTGAAAAATAATGTATCATATGATATAAATTTCAATATCGATTTATTTGAATTATTATAAATCAAATTAAACTTTTCATTTTAATCAATGTAGGATAAAAATATCACTATTAATGCCAACGTATTAATTGTTTCATTTAACATTTGATTCTGATTTTATAAGTATTTAGAATTATAAACCATTATATATATATATATATATATATTATACAATTTCGAAGCAAAAGATGCCAAAAGTGTAATAGTCGTAGGACGAAGCGTTTCAGTAAACTATTGGCAACGCAACAAATTTTTTTAATTATAGAAAGTGATTACTTTAATTTATTATAAAGGGTTGATCCCGAAAGGGACCCCATTTCATATGGAGGATAAATTGAAGGATGTGAACGAGCGGCAGAGACCTGAAGGAGGGAGCACATGACCTAATCCCCAGAGCATACCCCCACAATATTTCAGCAGGGAATATGCTCCACACGAGAATCGAACCCGCAACGCTGGAGAATTTCTTCCCACGTCACATCAGGCCTTACCAACTTGCCTATGCCATGTGGGCAAGTGATTACTTTAATTTTTCCTCCAAAACAGTGGTTGATTCTGACTCACACCCTAATCATTTAAGTTTTAAATTGATTATTATTGTTTTTTTTAAAAAAAAATAATAATGTATTACTGTTTTGACGTACTGACTATATAGTGCATGATATATTAAATTAAATTAAGAGCATCCATTGAATGATAGACTACTAGGTTTTGTTTATCATATATATGATATGTAAAAATTGAGCTAATTAAATATAATAATTTAAAAAATCTTAATTCAAAGAAGAACTACTACAATTGTTATTGTTATTTAGTAGAGATTAATATAATTATTAAAATTAAATAAAACAACAACAATATATCAGTTTGCATTTTATCTATATAGTTTCATAATGATTAAAAAAATAACTAGTTTTTTTTTTTACCCAAAGAAGAACTTTTTTTTAAAAAAAAATAACTACTTGAGATTTAAAATTTATTATTAAGTGAAATTTATTCTGTCGATATGAAGATAGTGTTTGAGAGAGCTAAGTTCTCCTAAACACTGCTTAAATTATTATCTTCGAACATCAATCCAAGTACAATCAAGTTGTGTTCTCATGGAAGTATTTGGATTAATTTGTGCGATGAATTGCAATCAAATATTTAAAATGCATGAATTTCAAATGATTAGGTTGGGAAGTGAATTTCAAATGAAGCAAAAAAATATTTAAGCAACATAAAGGATTTCACGTCCTTCAATCTAATTTTTAACTACAATGTGTTTGAATATCTAAAAAAATAGAATTTGGATTAGAATTGGAATTGGATTTTAAATCCATGGAATTGGAATTTCATTTGGTGTTTGGCAAAATGTTAAAATATATTTTGAAATTTGATGGTATAAAATTTGGATAAATGATATTTTGTAAGAAAAGTATGAAAAAAAACTTAAAATTTACAAGTAAAGTATATAAATTTATCATTAAAAATAATTTTATTGTTTTATAAATTCAAATCCTATTAAATCCCATGAAATCCGACCAGTTTTGTTAGGATGAAATCCCATCAAATACAAATCTCGTTTGAAATCTCATTTTTCCAAATACTGAAACGGTATTTTCAATTCCAAATTCCACTAAATCCTGTCTAATTCCATGATTTGAAAACAAATATGGAAACATGTAATTTTTTTTTGACAAGAAAACAAGTATATAATTGAATAGAAGATCATTCCACAGAGAATGAACAATCAATATTATACCGATTTATTATAATTAGGGCTGGGATATCGAACCAAAATATCGACTTTTTGGGATATCGTACATAATTTTTTTCGATATATAAACATTTTTTTGGTATATCGAATTTTTTTCGATATTTATACGGTATGAGTATGAATTTTTTCTATACAAAAATTTTGAAATTTCGATACCGATACCAGTATGAATTTTTTTCATACCAATATTTTTTATACGGTATACCGAAAACCTACCACTAATTTAATCCTGTTTAGAGCTTCAATATTGACAATATTTTTAATTTCTAATTAAATTTCTTGTAAATCAAAGAGACAAATTATCAACGACGATCAATTAATGAGAAAATTCTAGAGATGCAACTTCACTTGATCTTCCACCATGTTTGATCTCTAACAACATGTGGATAGTAAATTCTTCAAATATATTAGCCCATAACTAAATAATTATTTATTTTCTTTCCCAAGTGACGAAAAAATTATAATAATTTAATATAGATCGCAATATTCCTATTAACAATCTCATATCAAATGATTTGATTAGCGCAATAATCTTTAATTGTATTATATGCATGGCTTACGGCAAGATAATCGCCAACATTGAGCTTTCCTATGTCCTGTTTAGAATTCTCTATCTGGAGCGATGAATTTAAACATACAAATCAGTCAACTTATGGTCAATAAATTAAAAGCAATTAAAACAGAAAAACACAAATAAATCGAAGGAACAACTCCAAATAAAAATGTCAAAAGATCATAAATATATGGTTTCAACTTTCAAGTCTCGCTACATCGTCCTTCTAGATAAGATAATTTAGTTCATGATGCTCAAGGAAAATTAGTAAAACATAGTCTTAAAAAAATGCATCTCAAATAAAGGTTAAAGAAAGAGGAGAATAAGAACATATGTGTCTCTTTTGATTCATTCTTTTTCTTACTCTTTCCGCCACTGCTTTGGGTTCCTTTTCCTCCATTTAAACCACAATTTCATGACATTATCCACTTATCTGCGACGACAAAAACAACAGTGAGACACATAATTCTGCTGACAGCTGATAACAAAAATTAATCCAAATACAATAAAAGTACAATAAATTACACTTATCAGTAATATGTAAAGATCAACAGCATAACTAAACGACTTTTTCCATAGTTATTCTTTCCTGGACTTTTTTGTGTTTTCCCTAATGTAATATATAAAATCTTATTTAACATTAAGTAATATTCAACCAAGTCTAAGATCATGAAACCACCGAAAATAATAAATTATTCGGCTCTTCCGTAAACAAGGGCGACTTCCGTAAACAATTATTTGAACCAAGTAAAGGACAGATCGAGTCAGATGTTGATGAAGAAACAACCAAAAGATTATCTGTCAAATAAATAATTTACTCATTTTGTAATTAATTTGTTGCATTTTTTCAAGCATTCATATCAGAACAAAATGGAATAATTTAAAAATCGATTAAATAATTAACTATTCAAATTTGTTGTGGTTTGTGGCACGAAATTGCCAATTTGGTTATATGTGTTAATCAATGCCATTTTGGTTATTTAAATAATCAAAATGTGAATTTTGAATCGCTATCTTCGCTTTTTAATATATAGGACCTATATTACAATTTTTATTTATTTATAATAATTCATTATATTAAGGTCGAGGGCCTATTGTTATATAAATTTTAGAGGTAATGTATAATAAAATTTTAAAATAAAAAACAATTGAAAATATGCGAAAAATTAACTGCCTACTGACTATGAGGTGATTTGAAAGGGTGATTTAATTTGATTGTTTTATCTCAAATGACACTCATGTTGTATGTATTTAAAATCTACCGTAATTTTCATTGAAATCGCTACAAAACATGATGTGAAGTATATTAGAAATAAAATTCAATTGTATCCATCTAAACATGTCATATATTCCAGGCATAACCTGACGGTGTTTTGGAACTTGTAGAACTTTTTTTGATGTTACAATACAGTTGATCAAGTTATTTTGATGGCAATATATGTGTTATATTATTTTACATTCAATCTAAATTATTTGAGGAAATTTTCTCAATTAAGAGGTTTCTTGTAATAGAGTTTTTGATTTGAGACCATGTCTAATCTAATTTTGATGGAGAATGGTTGACGTATTTACCAATAATTGGCCTACTAGGAGAGCCTCAAAAAATGAGTTGAGAAAGTCAAAAGCTAAATCATGTAATGTTTTGACGTTGACGCTGTATTTTATCTGATTTTAAATTTTAAGTTTGAGATAAAATCTCATATTCGAAATCTAATTATTACAATTCATTTCCCCAGCACAAAAGAAAATCATGCGGTATTTAGATTATCATATAATTTTGTAAAAAAAAATTTAATTGATTTGTAATATATGATTAATTATAATTTTTAGTTCAATCGTTATATTAAATAAAGCTGTAGTTGAGCTGTAAATCTAGAGAGGATTTGCGTGAAAAGTATTGGCATTGACTGTTTCCCGGGCGTTAATTGAAGAAAATCAAACGTTAAAATACGGCTTGGTTTAATTTTTTATTCAACTTCTTAAAATAGAAATATATGCCAACTTGCATTTGACTTTATAAAAAGTCAAAACTTGAAGGGGGAAGAGAAAATAATATGAGAGTAAGTTAATAATAATATGAGTAAGATAAGTTTTATTTTTTTAAAGATTAGTTTGATTTTAATTACGGTAGTTTAGTATAGGAAAAACACAAAAAAAAAAATGTTTTGATATCGTTTTATTAGTCAATTTTATGAGAAGAATCTTAAGCCCAACTCAATTCATAAAAATTAACTTTTTATGTCCAAAATATATTTTGTACTGTAAAAGTATCATTTTTTTTGCCGTTATCTTATGGAGAAATATTGTGTGATACATATTAATTTGTGTGAAAATACTCGACCCATGAAAAGTATTATCTTTTATCAAAAATATTATTTTAATTTTCACTGCAAAACATCATTTCTTGTTAGTTATGTTGTGAAGAAATATTGTGTAATATATATTGATTTGGGTGAAAACTCATTACTTTTTTATGTAAAAAATATATATTGTATAATATATCCTTATTTGAGTAAAAATTATTAATTTGATTATGTCAAAATTTCATCATATTATCATAATTTCCCCCCCGAAATGCTAACATTACAACTCAAAATAGAAGAATAAAATTTTTTCGCGTAGCTGCGGGGGAATTTTTTTGCCTCTCCCGTCTGGAAAAAAATGATTGTGAAACTTTTCATCCGAAACCTAAGTTTCTACTCGTAAATATAATAACTATACAAAATAGCTGCATATTATAATGTGCTATGATCTAGAGACACAAATAGAATGTATTTTTTATCCCTAAAATATATTAAAAATAAATTTTGAGACTAATATAAATTCGTAAATTATACTACTAATTACAAAGTTTCTATGAGATGTTAAATCGTAGAGGAGCTCAAAAATTTTAATTCGAACTCAATTTCAAATCTTTGCAAGTAATTAGTAAACATATATAATATTCGTAAAATGGAGCTAAATGGAAATGACAAAAGAATAATGTTGGGAAACAAGTATTAAACCTTTTCAGATAAGATTGTGATTATAAAGTTAGTTTTGCTAATTTTGACTATTCCATTTGTGCTACCTAAAATAAAGTAGTATATATTTCCATGCACCTTCCTCCACCGCAAGTAGTTTTCTATACACACACATGCATGAATTTTGTGCGAATGCTTTGGGACTCGTAATAACTAATAAATTATTTCACAATTAACCATTTGGCCGTATTAATTTGCATATTCAACTATCTAATAAATAATATGCTTCAGACAAAGTAAAATAATTTTGAGTATTCGTATAGATAATTAATTAATGACAATTAAGGTTCAAATAAGTATATATGCATATTAATTTCTTCATTTTCTACAAATGTTAACAAAAAAAACTATTCATTCATCGTTCAAAATTTGATCTGTCGGTTTCAGCATAATACTTATTTTTTCAATATTGAGTTAGATTGCATAAAGTATTTATAATTAAATTCCCTCGAACAAAGACCAAATCAAATGGGATTGGTCAGTTGAACTTTTACATGCAATTGCAAATATAAAAAGCTGGAAAAGGAATCGACCAACATTTTTTAATGAATTGTGGCAGACATATACGCGTTGGTAGAAGTCAACAGTGAACAACGATAATTTTTTTTTTTTTTTAATTTTTACTTAACTTTACAGAATATAGCTCTCTTTTTGTCCTATAAATAGTTGCCAAGAACCCCATCATCTCCATCAACCTCAATTGCAATCAATCTGAGTGAATTAAGTTTTTCTATCAAAATCTCTTTAAATTATGGGTAGCTTCACGAGTTCATTCTGCAGCCTGTTTTCCCTTATATCGCTCTTGCTTCTACTCTCTAACATGTCATGTGAAGCCCAACTATCTACTACTTTTTATACCAAAACATGCCCAAATGCACTCACTGAAATCCGCAACGTCGTCCGACGGGCGGTATCCGCAGAGCGTCGCATGGCGGCCTCGCTGGTCCGGCTACATTTCCACGATTGCTTTGTTCAGGGATGCGATGCGTCGATTCTTCTCGACGAGACGCCCACCATTCAAAGTGAGAAAACAGCGTTTCCCAACATAAATTCTGCTAGAGGATACAACGTCATAGAGGAAGCTAAGCGTGCCGTGGAGCGCTTATGTCCCGGTGTGGTTTCATGCGCGGACATACTCACCTTAGCATCCCGTGATGCTTCAGTTGCTGTAAGAA
This sequence comes from Henckelia pumila, assembly GCF_033568475.1. Lineage (NCBI taxonomy): Eukaryota > Viridiplantae > Streptophyta > Magnoliopsida > Lamiales > Gesneriaceae > Henckelia > Henckelia pumila. The sequence continues at coordinate 104,675,322 of NC_133120.1, read as the reverse complement.
TTTATAATACAATATATATTTCCACCATATAAATTCAGACATGGTTGATTTTTTAATTAATGAAACATGTACATATGCATGCAGGTTGGTGGTCCATCGTGGGATGTGAAGCTCGGAAGAAAGGACTCCACCACCGCGAACCGTGCTCGAGCAAACACCGATCTCCCGAGCCCTTTCGCGGATGCCAACACCCTTATTTCCGCCTTTGCCGTAAAGGGACTTAACACAAGAGATATGATTGCCCTATCAGGTATATATATATATAGTAGTTTCACGTACGTACATGCATGTACTTGTACTAGACTTTCGGAAGTACTAACATTAATTGTTGCGTGACGTTTGTAGGAGCACATACACTCGGCCAAGCCCAATGCTTCTTGTTTCGGTCGAGAATATACAGCAATGGAACAGATATCGATGCAGGCTTCGCTAGCACCCGCAGACGCCAATGCCCTCAAACAGGTGGAGACGCCACTTTGGCCCCGCTCGATTTGGTGACACCGAATTCATTCGACAACAACTACTTCAAGAATCTGGTACAGAGAAAGGGTCTTCTTCAATCCGATCAGGTTCTTTTCACTTCCCCATCTACCAACAGCATCGTCCTCGAGTATAGCAGGAGTCCATCTGCTTTCGCTGCCGATTTCGCCTCCGCCATGTTGAGAATGGGGGAGATTCAGCCATTACTTGCACCAAATGGGATTGTGAGAAGGACTTGTGGCGCTATTAATTAACTAGGTCCATGCATGTTTGTAGCATAAACATGTAATTAGATTGGTTTAATTTATATTTCTTGTTATATTTCTTAATTTGTATTAATGGAATAAGTGTCTCTCTTGGACGATTTGTTTGTTATTTGTAAACTGTATGATATTTTTGAAATGAAATTACTTCAAATGCGCTTTTCACAAGTACCCTTTTTTTATGTATGAAATATTTGGGAACGGATCCCCTGCTGTGGGATCCCCACAGCAGGGGATGCTGTTCCTTTAATTATGGTAAGTCATAAAACAATTTCAAATCTTAAATGCAATATTGATACGTAAGGATTAAGGAATTTTTGGGTTTTATTAATATGATTTTTTTTTTTTTAATTTAGTAAAAAGTTGTAAGTTTACATTAATTGTTTCCTTTTCTTTTGTTTTTCTTCTTTTCTTATTTTCTCTTCCATCCAATATGTTAATTTTTTGTTCAATTTTGTTATAAAACAATATACACTACAAGAAAACAGGGCTTCAGAGACGGAAATATCAGTCTCTGAAGCCCGTTTTTCCGTTTAAAAAAGAAGTTTGAGACGGAACATTCCGTCTCAAAAATCCGTTGTTGAAGGTCTCGTTTCTGATTTTGAAACGGAGAAATTCCGTTTTTAATTTTAGAGACGGACTATAAAACCATTTATAAATCTGTTTTTAATTTGACCAAATTCCTTCAATTTCAAGTTCAATCCGTTTTTAATTTTGTCTTAAATCTGTCACTGCTCGGTTTCTAATTTTGTCTTAAATTCGTCACTGTTGGGTCTCAAATAGCATAATGAAGATAATTTTTTTCTGTTTATAAATCCGTATATAAACTAATTTCCGATTATGAATATGTTTATAATTCTGTATAAAATTCCGTATATAAATCCATGTCTAATTTAGTTATTAAATTTATATTATATTATATTATTATTATTAATATATATATATATATATATATATATATATATATATATATATATATATATATTAACACGATAGCATAAACATATTGGCGGCAATCCACAACAGATATCGCATAATTAACATTAGAATATAAAAATATTCCCATGATCCAATAAAGAAAATCTTTAATAAAACTATAACAAACCAGATAATTGTTCAAATCTTAAAAAATATCAAAGTGTGCCCAAATAACTAAATAAAATTCAAATCTCACGTACTGATCTTGACTTTACTTATATCGTCGCTCACGAAAGCCAGATCCTCCTGGAAATAAATGATTCGTATATCCCACGTCTTGAATCATTTTACGTACCATATCTTCCAAATGTTCTTCCGTGTTCCTCCTTTCCTCAATAAGCTTCTCTTCTCTCCTTCTGCTTTCTATCATAACAAACTCTAATGTCTTCTTACTCTCAAGGATCTCTTGCTCCATCTTTTTGCTAACTGCCCGCATGTCTTCAATTTCTTTCGACAGTTTTTTATTTTGCTCATTTGAGAACGTCTCATTACTTGTTGGTACAAGTAAATTTCCATTATGCGCTCTTCCAAAACGATGATCACGTCCATATCCGTACACCCTCCCCTTTGATGGGCGACCTACCACGTCACACCATGTGTTGAAATCAAATGAATGCTGAGTATGTTCATCGTCATGATCATTCAGTTTCTCTCTATATTTTTCCTATTCAATGAAAATAATGTGTTAGTCTAATGAATATAAACCAAAACCACCAAAATCAGTGTTGCTCCGGATTAAATACTAGTATGGATCAACTATTCTAGAATCCAATTACATATGTTAATAAACAATGGAAAAATATTCAGCCTACTTTCCTCTAACAAAAGAAACTCATCGGCATTATTCAGTCAAACCACCAAAATCAGCCACCAAAGGAAAATTTTCATCGGCATCATCACAGCACAATTTCCTTTAACAATGGATTATACTTTAAAACAGTAACTTGATACTAGATTATTCATGCCACTATATTAAAGGGCATAATCATTCAAAGACATAACACTTCTTGGTTTCCAGAATGCATAAAACCTGTTCAATAAATTTTGAGATGGTCTAAGCTAACAAATATAATAATATTAATGAACTATTCTAGCAACTTTTCTTTAACAAAAGAAACTCATCAGCATATTAAAAATCAGCCATGCACCAAAGTGAAAAATATCATCAGCATTATTCAATCTAATTTCCTTTAACAATGTATTAATCCAATAAACAACTTAAATTAAGCTAAATACATAACATGCTTTCATATTGTCGATACGATATCAGAAAAGACATATAAAAAATGATTAATATGACTCACACTAACTCGGGCCGATTTGTTGTCCACAAATTCTCCAGTACCTTGCTTTCTTTTATGCGTTCGTTCAAAAACTTCAAAATCATCCACATCTCGTCCTAATTCTTTTTCCTACAATTAAATGTATCATATGCCAAAATAATATCAATTATAAAAATGAGATACCTTTAATTCATATCGTTAAAAATAAAAATATTAATCAGTATAGTTTCTTCGATAAATAAATTTAATCCTCATTTTCCATTTCATTGGCACTATTGTCAGAGTCATGGTCAGTTTCCTCTTGTGTTTCTTCATCTGATTCGAAGTCTTCAAGTTTTTCCTCTAGCTCTTCACCATCTGAAATAACTTGATTGTCATTTGCAGCACGACGAAGCTCCTCAAGTTCCACAGAATCTAACTCATCTTCCTCATTAAAAAAAATGTTAACCTCATCAATGTTTGCATCTATGATAATAGGATGTGGAATGGATATCTCTTCTTCTTGAAAAGCAGACTCAACATTTGGTGGAACATTTTCTTCTTGTTCTTCAAGTAAAGGGATTTCGAATTTTCCCCTAGCTTTCACTTTGCATACTACCATCCAATTGTTCCTTACCTGTTTGATGGTAGGAGGTACAGTGTAGTACACTTGTTGGGCTTGAGAAGATAATATAAAAGGATCATTTGTATTCAGCTTCGATTTATTATTAATTTCTACAATACCCAACCTATGCAATTTAACCCCTTTATCAGACGTGTCATACCAATGACACCTAAACAAAACAATCACATCCCTAAGACCATAATATTCCAATCCCAAAATTTCTTCCAACACTCCATAGTAGTCTACTTCGTACTCATCACTGGTGCTACCTAACACACACACGCCATAATTTGATGTTGCTTTGTAACGTCCATGTTCCACTGTTTCAAATTTAAATCCATTCACAAAGTATCCATTATAGCAAGACACCCGTCGATTTGGACCATGTGCTAGCTTCTTTATGTCGTCATCAACCTCATAAGGATGTTCTTGAATCTACCAACGAAATAAAAAAAATTTCATTATAAAAATGTTGATAAACTGTTAAGAACTAATAAATAAATTAAACTGTGTAACTACTTACATGATAGAGTAACCATGGAGGAAATTGTTGATCACATAAAATTTGAAGCTCCTTATCAGTCATACCTGGAATTTGTTGTTTCTTTTCTTCAGTAAATTTCCTGCATATACCAAGTGCTTGTTAATAGATTTTATTTCACATTTACAAATTAACAGAGAGAGATCAAACAATTAAAACAAAACTTACGCAAGAAATGGATTTATCTTCTCACAGTTCATCAGAATGTATCTATGGGCATCTTTTAACTCATCATCTTTCAAATATCTAGTCGTAAATCGAGACCCAAGTGCGCGTCCTGGGTGAGTAAAAATTGACAGCCTACAAGAAGAATCTGCTGATCCACCATCATCATTTCTTGGAACTCGATTTAGTCGTGATTGTACTTGTGGTTCAAAGTATGATGCACAAAATGTTGAAACTTCTTCTATGATATAAGCTTCAACGATCGAAGCTTCAACTCGAGCTCTATTTCCCACCTTCTTCTTTAAATGATACAAAAACCTGCAACAGTTGTTTAATTATATTATGAAAATAAGCACAAAATTAATGAATGTAGATGTAACAAACCTCTCAAAAGGATACATCCATCTGTATTGTACAGGTCCACCAACTTTAGCTTCATATGCAAGGTGAATTGGCAAATGCTCCATAGAATCAAAGAAAGCTGGGGGAAAAATCCTTTCAAGTTTGCATAATATCTCAACAATATTTAATTCAATTTGTTCCATATGCTCTACTCTCAATACAGTTGCACATATATCTTTAAAATAATTGCTTAGTTCTGTTAACACTTCCCAAATTGATTTTGGAAGTAGATCTCGGAATGCAACAGGCAACAATCTTTGCATAAATATGTGGCAATCATGGCTCTTCATCCCGCTAAACTTGTGTGAGCTCTCATTTACACAACGAGATATGTTCGCAGAATATCCGTCTGGAAGTTTCAGTGACTTTGCCCAAACACACAATTCTGTCATTTGCACTTTACTCAAAGTGTACGCTGCCTTCGGTTTGTAAATTTTACCACCTACTCCCCCAATTAGATGCAACTCTGGACGGCTACAATGCTGCTCTAAATCTTTTCTAGCTTTAACATTATCCTTTGTCTTATCTTTAACATCCATTACAGTATTGAAAACATTATCAAACACATTTTTCTCAATATGCATCACATCTAAATTATGTCGAATAAGATTTGTCTTCCAATATGGTAACTCCCAAAATATACTTTTTTTCACCCAATTATGTGTTATGCCAAATCCACTAATTGGTTGAGCGCCGCCCGATGGTTTCCCGAATGTCACATCTGGAAGTCTGTTTACTCTTTGAAAAATTTCATCCCCACTTAACCGAAGAGGCGGTGAATCTTTTTCAATCTTACCTTTTCGAAACTTATGTGCTTGTTTTCTAAAAAGATGATCACGAGGTAAAAATTGACGATGGCAGTCAAACCAAGAAGACTTTCTTCCATATTGAAGTCTAAATGACTTTGTATGCTCCATACAGTAAGGACATGCCAATTGACCATGAGTACTCCACCCAGACAGCATTGCATAAGCTGGAAAATCACTAATTGTCCACAAAAGTGCTGCCTTCATTAGAAAGTTTTGTTTATTGGATACATCATAAGTTTCGACCCCAGCAGTCCATAATATTTTTAACTCGTCTATTAGAGGACGTAAGAACACATCAATATTTTTTCCCGGACTCTTTGGTCCGGGAATAACCATGTTAAGGAACAGGAAGGGCTTTTGCATGCACATCCATGGAGGGAGATTGTAAACTGTAATTATCACAGGCCAACATGAATAAGGGGTACTATGATGACCAAATGGATTAAATCCATCAGTGCATAACCCAAGGCGCACGTTACGTGAGTCTGAGGCAAAAGAAGGATAGGTACGATCAAAATGCTTCCATGCCTCACCATGAGATGGGTGTGCCATTTTTCCGTCTTTGCAATGATTTTTGGCATGCCAAGTCATCTGTTCAGAAGTATATGAAGATGCATAAAGCCTCTTGAGTCTAGGTATCAATGGCAAATACCGTAAGACACTAAAAGGCACTTCTTTCCGTACTCTCGGCTTTCTCGGTTTGTATCTAGGATGAAAGCAAACGGGGCATTCTTTGTGGTCTTTGTATTCTTCATAGTATAAAATGCAGTTGTTGACACACGCATCAATTTTAACATAACCAAGTCCGAGATTGGCAAGTTGCTTCTTTGTTTTATACAAATTGGGTGGCAAATTTTCACTTTCCGATAACATGCTTTTAACGATTGACATGAGTCTATCATAGCAGGCCTCAGGAATATTAAACTCAGACTTGAGATTTAACAACTGAGTGACAGCTGAAAGTTTGCTGTGGTTTTTGCAACCATCCCATAGCGGTTCGTCGGCGTCCTTCAATAAGTCAAAGAACTTTTGTGCCTCATGATTGGGTGGCTGATCATTATTTGATGCCGACCAATCAAAACCTTGCTCAATACCCTCCATCACCATGGTTTTGTAACGAGATCCTTCTTCATTTTGAACTCTTTCACAATCAACATATTGTCTAGCTTTCTTCATTGGTTCACCATGTGCATGCCATACATCATAGCCACGGGCGAATCCATATTTGACAAGGTGATAACGCACATCCTTTTGAATAAAAAAGTATCTATTACGACATTCACTACATGGACATCTTATTTTGTTCTCACTATTGACACAACCCGAATGTTCATAGGCAAATGTCAAAAACTCTTTAACTCCCTCCAAAAACTCGTCAACGAGATAACCTTTATCGTCTATTCGACGCCACATCCAATCACGATTTGTAGACATACTTTCTGTTTTTCAGTTAGCACACAAACATTTATCATAAATCAAACAAAAAATAATCTTATCTTATATCATAAAACTAGAAACTATCAAATTTCATATAATATGTTGACATGGTATGCAAACACGTACTGAAGGCCTACATTATTAATGTAATATAATCATACTCTTTAATTCAGTCATACACAATTAACCAGACTTACAACACCAGTAGCCCAAAAATTTTAACCCAATATTCACACAAATGTAATCTATTGTATATTATATATATATATCATCATACTATAAAAGGGGAAAAAATGGAAAAATCAAACACTCAAAATCATAAAAGTCTTGGCTGCCACGAAACTCATATTTCACACACATATTTTTAACCCTATATCAATCACAATTTTTAACCTCAATACAAAAGCATAAAAGCTCCCCTCTGTTATGGACCCAATACCGACCATGATTTTAAAATTAATGTTTCACAAAAATAAACTTTATTTTATTGAATATTTTTCTTACCTGTACGTGAGGTATCGCAGGTGGAATCACTGTAAGGTCTTGGCTGTAATGAAACCCCAGAAATCGTTGCCTCTCGGTCCCGCCTCTTCAAATTAACTCCACTCTTAAGTATTTTGTATGGTGGGAAAAAAAAAGAGGGTGAAGCACTTTTGCATTTCTTTCCGATAGAAAATGGATTTGGGGAAGTTGATAGGCGATGATTTGGGGATTGTGAAGAGAGGCGCGAAGTAAGAAGCGGGAAGTGAAAGTGTTGGTGGGAACTAGGAATTTTGTCCCGATTAATTTTTTTTTATCTGCGTAAAGATTTAATTAGGAAAACATATTTGTCAAAATATTTTAATTTTAGTTAAAATATTAATTTATTAGAGAAAATATGGAACAATGGGATTTTTACCCACGTATACATTGAAATACTTTTAGAGATGGATTTTTTCCGTTTATGGTTTTCACAATTTAGAAACGGATTTTTTTTGTCACAAAAGATAATTTTTGTAAACGGTTTTTTCTACCGAAATAGATTGGTCGCAAAATCTGTTTTGAATCCGTATTTATTTTCGTCTATAAAAATCTAAGTCAAATTTCGTCTCAGATCCGTTTGCGATTCTCTCTCAAAATTTTTAAAAAATATTCGATGTACTTAAAGTAAAACGGAGTCATATTTCCATCTTAAATCTGTTTCTGATTTATATACTTCTAATACAGATTTTATTTCCGTATCAAATTTCCGTCTCTGAAACCCTGTTTTCTTGTAGTGATATAGTTTAATTTATTGACGTTAAATTAATGGTCATCGCCTATCGGAAAGAAAAAATTAAATTCGTGATTTTAATATTAAATATTATATTATTTCAAAAAATATATCTTAAATACTATATTAATAATACTATTTTTTATCATTTAATAATGCCTTTGTATCATTTTGCAGAATGCTATGAGTATTGTTAATTTTTATAATAAAATTTTTAACAATATAAGACTATTAACATGTTAATGTTTAACTTAAAATGTAGAATATTTTCATCATGCATTATTGGATAAAACTAAAAGTAATCACTACACTTCCATCAAAAATAATAACTCATATATTTTGAGTCTTTATTTCAATTAACAATCTTAATATATTATTCCTTCAAAAAAAAACATAGATATTCAAGGACATGTATTGGATATATCTCCATTGAAATCCATGGGTTCAAGAGAATTCTGAGGATGATCAAGTTGTGCCTACATCAAATAAGAATACAAATTATAAAAACATTTTCAACTCATAAGAATTTTTTTTTTTGCTTAAAATTTTTACACACCAAAAAATTCTAGATATAATTAAAGTTCATACCATCAATAATTTGATAAAATTGAATTGACTTTCAGTTGTTTGAAGACATGCCTAGGTACCGAAGGTGCTGAGCAAGGTACAGATAATTCATCATGTGTTCCAACGTTCTACAATAATTATAAATAATAAGCAAATATATAATTTTTTTCCACAAAATATCAGTAGTAATAATTATTTTTACCTTGACTCTAGAACCTATTTTTCTTCGTTTTGCTTTAAGTTCTACCCAACTCTTTAACCTCCTCGACTTTTTCACACCAATTTTTTTCTTGAATCCTTTTGCTTGTATCACGGAAGGTCCTGTCAATGATGCCCTGACACTATCATTGTTGTTTTGGCTCAATCCAGTCAAACGCATTTCCATGACCTTCTTGGTTAGATCACATACCGAATTATGCACCAAAAAAAAAGTTGATGGGTGGACGGATGCTTCGGTTGCCAATCTTATGAGCATCATACATAGTTTTCTATATCGTTATGAGCTTTATCGTTTAGGATCTTCATCAACTTCATTCCCCATATAATCATGTACCACTCCACTTCTAGCTTTTCTCGTCCACCTGTTCAAGATATAATCCTCCGAAAGTTTTTTTTATGTCCAATACATCATATACTTTCACAGCATGACAACACAATAATCCAGTCATCTCAAATTTTTGGCAACTACATGAAATCATCTTGGTGCTAGGATTGAATGTCACCCTCCATTCTCCTTCTTTATCGATTAACCCGACAACATATTCAAATAATGGTTGAGTTTCATTCTTAAATTTTATGTAAGCAGCTGCGAACAAAACAAACTCCATTTGAAATAGATTAAATATAGTAGGTGTATAAATCTCAGAAAGTTGACGCAACATAGGAGAACTCTCTAGCTTTAATCTCGGTAATTTTTGGCGTGTCTCAAATTCACACCTTAACTCATTGTAACGCTTTTCCTCCAAGACCTGTTTAAAGTGCTTAAAAAATTGCATTATATCTAAGTCGGGTTTCATACAACTCTTAATATCAAAATTGACGCTTTTCACTGAGTTGTGTGCTCCTCATACCAAGAGTAAAAACCTTTTTCATGTAACAAGCTGCCCATTTCTCTTTTATATTGTAGGTGGATTGCAACCATGTGTTTTCATGAACATTATATTGTGCTAGTAAAACACTCCATGCCTCCTCAAATTGAGTCCCATCATCAATGCCATACATGCACCTCTTAAAATCAGTCAAGAAATGAGAACCATCTTTCATCAAGTTTCCCAAGTGTTTGATGCCATTTTGCATTAAATGCCATGTACACAATCCATGGAATATCTCAGGCATCACCTCCTGTAAGGCCTTTGCCATAGCTTGATCTTGGTCGGTGAAGATAGTGAGAGGTTTTTTTTGCTTGTGTGCCTCTAAAAGGGTTTTGAACAACCATTCAAAGGATGATGCTGTCTCATCATACAAAAGTGCTGCACCAAAAATCACCGCTCCTCTATGATGATTGAAACCTGAGAAGATAACAAGTGGTCGATGTGCACGGTTCGTACAATACGTGGTATCCAATGACACAACATCACCAAAATACTCGTAGTCGATTAGCATTCTTGTATCGGCCCAAAAAAATTAGTTATCTGTTCTTCCACATCCATCTGATTGGCATGATAAAATGATGGATTTTTAGATAATTGTTGTTGAAAATATCGCATCAGACAACTTACTTCACCATATACCATATTTTTTTGTCTTTTGGAACGAATATAGTTTTTTGCATCCAACATGGTATAACCAAGACCATTTATTCCCCCTGCATGTCTACTCATCAACTGAAAATTCGATTTTTGTTTAAGCCCAACCTCTTCTGCCAAATCAATCTCATATGACTGGACTTCTGTCACTTTACGTTGGGAAGCCAACATATGAACTGTTTCTTGAAGATGGAGCGGGTGATTGTGCTCTTCAATAAACTCATTAACTTTATATTTATTATCCACAAATGTGACTCCCAATCTTACTTTACAATTTGTTCGAGTCTCAAGCCGAGGATTGCGTGTCGAAAAATCTCTTTTGTCTTCCTTACGAACACCCTCCTTACAACAAACATATTTAGCCGAAGTTATAACACCAGTGTTCTTGTTCTTGTTAAAATAATGCTTCCTAACTCCAAATCCAATTTTTCCACCATATTCAATCCAAAACTTCCAAGCCTCATCTAGACTATTAAATATCATACCAATCTTAGGCTTGAATTCATTTGAAGTAGAATCCATCAAGAATCTCGATTCTTGATGTATCAATTCTGTCTCTATTTCAAGGACATTGACAAAAAATTCAATAAATTTATTTTATATATCAAACACAACAAATTAATAAAAATAATAATATAACTAATATCCAAAAACAATAAATCAAAGCTTAAAACGTCAAGTACATCAATTGCAACCAATGTCAATCAAAAGAGAGTGGTATATCACAAATGATAACCTTATTAGTGATAAATATAATATTTGTAATGAAAAATTTTTAATCTTAGAATTTTATACTACTAATTTTGTTTATAATATTTTACAAATATTATTTGAAAAAAAAACATCACGGACAGTTTTCTAAAATATGCAAAAATGAAAGGAAAATTCAAAATTAAAAAACCACTTACATTATTCATGATTTTATATAACTACTGATTATTGATTAATAAATTCACGATAAAAAATATAACATACTAATTAATTTAATATACAGAATCATATATTTTCTTTTAACTAACTTTAAAATAATTTTAAAACAAAAGTACAAACAAAGAAGCGAAGAAAAATTTTTCATCCCTATAAAAAATTATTAAATATCACAAGATAAAAACTAGTATATATATATATATATATATATATTCAATAATACAATAAAAAGAACAAACAAATAAAACAAAATAAAAAATTCAGCAGCCAAACAATAAATTAAAATAAACATGTGAAAGATCAAGAAGTCGAACCTTTATGTTGGAGTCTTTCCTGTAAAAATAAAAATAAAAATAAAAAATTGAATGCAAGAAAACAGAAGAAAAAGGATTAGTTGTCGGACGAAGAAAACAACGAGAAAGAAAAAAATTTGAAACTAAATATGTTTTACCAAATTAAAAAAAACCCATATTAATAAAGCCAAAAAAAATATAAATTAAACTATGTATTTTTTTATAATAAATTTAACAAAAAATTAACATATTGGATGGAGGAGAAAATAAGAAAAGAGGAAAAACAAAAGAAAAGGAAACAATTAATATAAACTTAAAACTTTTTACTAAATTAAAAAAAAAACCATATTAATGAAATCCAAAAATTCCTTAATCTTTACGTATTAATATTGCATTTGGGAACAACATCCCCTGCTGTGGGGGATCCACAGCAGGGGATCCGTTCCCGAAATATTTATCAAGGAATTAACCTTAATTATATAGTTTTTTTTTGTGCTTGTTGATGGCTTTTTCACTTTACCTAAAATAAAGCACATAAATTTTAAACTTCCATTCCTATTTGAAAGGAGGTGAAAATTAATACTTGTTATAAATAGTGTAACGCGACACGGAAATATGTTTTTCTCGAATTTAGAAATTAGTGAAAATTAGAAAAATAACATTAGAAATAATAATAATGACTAACTTGGAATTAATTAAGGAGAATTTTAATATATGTGTGTCCATTATATTGTTCGTTAACCTTCAACACATGTTCGAGAGAGTGCAAATAAGATAAAAGTGACTTCTAAAAAAAAAAAAAAAAAAGGAATAAAGTGACATGCGGTTAATTAATTAATTAGAGAACTCAGTAGGGGTGGCCGGGTGGGCTTTTCCCCATTGGCGAGAGAGAAAGACAAGTGTTCTCTCTTTATTTTTATTTTTTATTTTTTTATGTCTCTCTTGTATTTGGAGCGCAAATATTATTATGTATCAAACATATATATTATCTTTCACTTTTTTTTTTCCAAGAGTTGTTAAAATGAGTTGGGTTTGTTGGAATAATATGTCTCGCCAACTTCGTATGATATATAACTAATTAAAGTTTGGATTGATAATTTTCCAATCAGACCAAATAATAATAGGACAAATCCGCGTCACTAAATGGCAGGTCGCTGGCTATTACCGTAAATCAATCATGGATCGTAAACCACTGGAGGTGGGATGTATTGTTCGGTGATTCCGGGACACAAAATGGAGCTAATGGATCGCTTTGGGAAGTCCGTTAGCCATCAAAATTTTCCAGAGTTGCATACATGGACTTAAACATCTTGGGTGTGGCCTGTGTAGTAAACTTCACACTTCAGATCTTCAGTGAATGGTGTGTTAGTTGTCTCACGTCGATGGATAAAGTTCTTGGAAGTTGTTTGTAAAATTTTTTTGTTTAATTAATGAGTTTCTTAACCTGTGTAAAGATATATATATATATAAAAAATGTTATACATTAGAATATGCGAGGGAATTTCATTTTTATTGGAGCAACGAATGAGATTTTCAAGAGAATGTTGTTTGATCACATGTTATATAATATACAACATTAGAGTATATATGTTCAATTATAAAGTTGGTGTGATTATATCGTAGTGATAATGTTGAAATATAAATTAGCTAGTATTCTTCCCACTGACAGCCATGTTGGCTGGTATAATAGCTCCGGCAGCCCCATCTGTCAGCTAAAGGTCTATCACCCTAAGGCCTAATCCTTCTGCCTATCCTTCAGTCCGTCTATTATTCGAAATGGTCTATTACGTAAGCTGTACTAGTCTCTTTTCTAGCCTGAAAGGGAGTCATAGAGCCCGTTTGGATTCTGTAGTCATTTTTTAAAATAAGTGCTTTTTTAAGCTATAAATTTTGGCTTCTGAAAAAGCCCATTTTTTTACTTAAAAAAATACTTTTTTAAGCATTTTTTTACTCATCCAAACACCTTATCAGCTGAAAAAGCACTTTTTTTTTTTTTTTAAAAAAAGTGCTTTTTTGGCCTGGCTTCTCATTCCAAACTGGGCCATAAACAACTTAATGCAGCGGCTACATTCGGGAAAGCAAGGGAATGCGAAAATAAAAATATATCTATTATATAAATAAAACAAAGTTTGGTCAGTTTGATCATCGAGCGCGAACATTTCCTTCTATCTGTAAAGTCGAAATTTAATAATTCACTTCAATGAAGGAGGGAAACACTTTCGAACATCTGCTGAAATCCACTCAACTTCATTTTGACTTTGTAGATGCTCTTAGAACTATAACCTTGTTTATATGTATAATTTATATATAGTAGTGTATCAGAACATGTGTTGTGTGCTTGCACAATCTTTTTAATTAATTTGATTTATATTCAAATATGTGTGATAAGTGCAATTTTTGCACTTATATTTTATATAATTTAACTTGAATTTTGTTATGTATCGAGCGATATTATATATGCATGTTTTTGTTTGTTTGTGTCGTTTGCAGGAATTTAGGTAACAATCATTTTTTTGTCATGTGAAAGAAGTGAAATAGATGAAATGAGGAGAAGGAGATAAGATCGAAGCGAAAAGAAGTGCGGATATCAAATTCGGAGCACCGAGAAGTGGCGCAAGAAGGAATTACGAAGCAGCAAGTGCACAAAAATTATTGGCAAGACTAGAGTGATTCGAATCCGATCTGTACCATTCAGAATGTGGCATAAGATGCTATAAATATGTTGTCAAAATTTCAGTACAATCCAACAGCTATAACTCCGGATATGATTTTTGCAAGAATTCTGCACATATATAGAAAAGATGTCGAGCACAGAGGCGCCCCAGCGCTCGGCTGTAAAAGTTCAAGCGCTGAGAAACAGACGCCCGATGCCCGTGGTCCGTATTTTCAAAGAAACTATCTGCGATCAGCGACCCCGGCCCGCGCCCGAGAAACAGCGCACCCGCGCTCGAAGTTCATCACCATAGCGCCTCTGCGCTCAAGTTGTAGCGCACCCGCGCCCTGCGTGTCCTATTTTTGGAAAATTTTATTTCTTGGATTTTAAAAGGATTGCTTGGCTTATTTGAGTGAGGAATCAAGGTTTTGAGAAAAAAAACGGCTAGATACCAAGGAAAATGGAGAAAGCCTTGGCATGAAGACAGACAAAACGACTTTCGGACACGGAGAAGTATCATCTACCTTCGTTTTTATTTCGTTTTTTTTTTCTAATTTTTGAATGATGTTTAAGAACATGCTTTGTTTGATTTTTATTTTTATTATGAACTAATTCTTTTATCTAAAGGGACGACGTAGCTTGATTTGAGACCATGTTTTTGATATTTTGATTGATATATTAGAATTCTTCATTTGGTTTATTTGTGTTTTCCTAAATTTATTGTTCAATTAACTGATTACTAGTTGAATTGTTATATTTATTTGAAATTTACTACTCGGAAAGGCCTATAACTCCATTGAAGCCATTAAAATTTTTTTGTGCTTATTACCGAATTTGATATCTAAACTTTGATAGGAATATTGAGTTTGATATTAAATACAAATTTATACTTGTCACTTGGAAAAGAGAGTAGAAAAAATATTGATAATTCTTGTTTAGTAAACTAGAAGAATTTATTATATAGATTTCTTTAAAAATTAAATTGGTTGATAGTTAAGTGAAATCGAACCTTTAGAATTTTTTTTCCATCGAACTTTCGTCTTGTGAACTCATCGTTATTAATTTTATTAATTGCAATTTTTAATTAATCAAATTCAAACCATAATCGTAGCTCTAAATATGATTAAGATTTTATTAGTTACAAATATTTAATATAATATCATTTTATTCATTCTCCGTGGAATCGATTTAGACTTATTCCTTTATTATAACTTGAAACCGTACGCTTGCGAACGAAAAACATGCAACAATGTGTAATATTATAGTTGTAAAAATTATCGAAAGACTCCATGTTCGGGGGAGCCGCGTTTGCATACAAAATGATGAAAATAATTATTATATATTTGTATAACTTTCAATAACATGAATACCATTTATATATATATATATATATATATATATATAATACTTAAAATTAATATTAATTTTTTTCTCAAAAGAAGAAAGCCAAATCTTCCTTAAAAGATATTATCGATTATATATCAAAATATATTTTTGTATATGTCAGAGTTTGTTGTATTTTTATATTTTATAATTTTTTTTTCATTGTAACCAATAAAAACATGCTAAGCGAGAACCACAATCTCAAATCATAGAGATGTTTTATTCTATATACTAGCAACATAATAACAATAAAAAAGTAATATATATGTAATCATTCATTCAATGAATTAAGCTTAATTTTTATTTTTATTTTTTTGATTTTGCAGGCACAAGTGGACATGACTTTGTTTTTAGAGGGACAAATAATATAAATACCAAAATCAAAAAAATAGTATATACACGAAGTCCGCCTCTGTTCACATGATTTTTAGTACAATTCCAAAAGCGACGATGAGAACTATTGAAACAAGGATGTAAAGATCAACAACATATATAACGTCTAAACGACTTTTTCCATAGTTATTATTTTCTGGACTTTTTTGTGTTTTCCCCTATATAATCAATAACCTTATTTAAAGTGAAATTGTATTCAACTAAGTCTAAGAATTAAGAATTTAAGATCACGAAAGCACCGAAAATAATAAATTATTAGGCTTTTCCGTAAACAAGGGCGACTTCCGTAACTCGACGACTTCGATTATTTACACGATTATATAATTATTTGAATCAAAAGACAAAGTCAGATCGATGGTGAAGAAAAAAACCAAAAGATTATCTGTCAAATAAATATTTTACTCGTGTTGTAATTAATTTTTTGCATTTTTTTCAAGCTTTCATACTAAAACAAAATGGAATAATCTAAAAATCGATTAAATAAATTATTCAAAATTGTTGTGGTTCGTAGTAGGAAATTGCGAATTTGGTTACGTTTGTTAGTTTCATTGTGATTTTGGTTATTTAAAATAATCAAAATTTCAATTTTAGATGGCTAGCGAACAATCCATATTGCAATATTTTTTTTTATATCAAGGTTGAAGCCTGAAGGGCCTATTGTTATATAAATTTTAGAGATATATAATATATAATAAAATTTTAAAATAAAAAAGATTGAAAATGTGTGAAAAATAATTGGCTACCGATATGAAGTGATTTGATTTAATTGTTGTATCTCAAATGACACTCATTTTGGAGTATTTGAAATCTACTATAATCGCATGTCATTGAAATGTACAAAACTTGATATATAGTGCATTTGAGATTAAATTAAATTTTATTCATTAAAAAATCAATGTATTGAAATTCATCGTCTCAAATCCACCGATATTCCAAGCAGTTTCGGAATTTGTCGATTTTTTTTTAATGGCACATGCAGTACAGTTCAAGTTATTTTAATGGCAATCTGAGTTATTCGTACATGTCAGACTAAATTATATGAGAAAATTTTCCTAATTAAGAGGTTTCTCGTAATAGAGTATTATACATGTTTGATTTGAGACCTAAATCTAATTGTCTAATGGTAACGCTTAGTCGTATCACGCCCAAATTAACCCAACTCAAATTAACTAAATAGACATGTAGTAGCGAGAGTAGAGATCGTTTCCACGAGGAAAGTGAAATTTATTTGTGTTCTTAAAAATATTGGAAATAAATAAAAGGGGATTTTAAACTTTAAAATCTACTATGCAAGAATTAAAATAAGAAAGATCAAATAAATAACGAGACTTGGTATCGGTCGACTACACCCTTGAAATCATTCACTCGATCATCGATTCCCTAAAAATAATTAATTCACATCGAATATTCATCATTGGAAATTTAATTCATGTTTCACCTTAATTTTAGTTAATTAGAACCAGCGTTCTAAGTTAACCCTTACCAATAAATTAACCCGATAACATCAATCTAGATTTAAACTCACGGTAGCATTCAAATGAGTAAAACTAATGAAGCTAGACAACACAAGCACCAGCGGTTGTATTTAGTCTAGTCAATTGTTGTTCCTAGATTTAACAAATTCAACAGCAGAAAATATTAATCACAGTTGCTTCACAAATCAGATGATTCAAATAATTACGGATTTGAATTTTAATTTAGCGGTAGATTGTATGAAAGAATTATCGGGTAATCAATCTAATAATCAAACACACAAAGCATGAAATAAATCAGAACAACTCTTGATACTCGATAAAAATCAAACAATGAAAATCTGAATCTCACAAGATAAATAAATTCAAGGGTTCATCTTCCTCAACCAAGAATAAAAACAAGAAGAATTAAAATCTAAGAACAAGAAAGATAAAACCTAGCCGCCAGATGAATTCTCTGTATGTAGCCGTCTAAAGATCTTCAGAAGTCATCAAAAGATAGTAATTTTCGAGTTATATGATGTATTTAAAGACTAGAGTCCTTCCCAAGAAAGTTTCCTAATTAAAACAGATTTCTCGAAAAAGTCGGTGCGCTCGAGCGTGCACAAAACACCCAACTTACTGTCCCGAATTTTCAATAGGCGCGCTAGGGCGCACCGAGTTCATGCGGATCGAGCGCGCAGCTTTTTTTTCCAGCGAGCAGCGATTTTGTAAAATTTATATACGGAGATCTAGCCGTCGGATTGATCTGAAATTTGGACAACTGCTTCAAAACATCTTGAACTTTATTCTGAACAGTGAAGATCGGATTTGGACTTATATAAAATTAAATATGATTTTTTGATCATTGCTGCTTCGTAATTCATTCTTGCGCAATAGCTTTTCCATCTTTTTCTCGACAAAATGCTACGTCCTATACAATAAACACGGGAGCGTGTAATGTAGGCACGATGTAAGAAAAACCAACAAAAACTTAATTAAAACAAATGAATGCACACACAAATGACAATAAAATGATAATAAAATATGCAACACGAACATGCCCATCAAATACCCCCATACTTAATCCTTGCTCGCCCTCGAGCAAGTTATGCAAAAACAAAATGAAACAGAACAAACACATAAGCAAGGATGAATCACGCATATCATAGTCTCAGAGAAAACCACTTTCATAAAAAACAAGTTCGTAGCTACTCTCAATCATCAATGATACACCTTCAGTCGAATGCGAACGTGTGTGTGTGTCATGTTACCCCAGTTACATGCAACTTCAAAAAAACAAAGCTTCAAGACTGTTCGCCGACCTAAAAACAATTCAGTGCAAGTCTCACAATCAAGAACTCTCCTCCCAACAATCCATCAACAAACACTACAAGAAAAACGGCCAAAGACAACGCTTTTTCCGCGTTGTTAATGTCCCCGAAAAAGCGTTGTCATAGCCAGTGTTGTAAAAGACCACGCTCAAAGACAACGCTTTTTTAAGCGTTGTCATATCTAAAAACGACAACGCTTTTTCCGCGTTGTCTTTGTCACAAAAAAGCATTGTCGTAGCCAATATTGTAAAAGGCCGCGGTCAAAGACAACGCTTAAAAAGCGTTGTCGTTTTGAGCAAAGACAACGCATAAAAAACGTTGTGATATTTGAAAAAGCGTTGTCTTTTTTAGTAACGACAACGCTTTTTCCACCTACGACAACGTTTAAAAAACGTTGTCTTTTCTCAAATAAAAAACAAAAAAAAAATTAATTCACAAATTTTCAATATTATCACTAAATATTCAAAATTTTTAAAAATGAAATCTAATATATAATATTTCAATATTATAAATCATTCAAATATAACAAAAATCATTCAAATATAACAAATAATCGAACTCTTCATGTTCATCTCGGCCATGTCAAAGTTCCTGTCTTATCACTGCAATTGGTAGTTGCTGATCCCCTAGTTTCACAAGCTGAAATCCTACGCACCTGTAGAACAATTTGTATCAGCAATTTCTTGAAGAATACAATATCAACACTGAACAAAGCCTGACAGAGAACCATAATTAATGACATACCAAGGCCTTGCCAGCCATCATTTTCTTCATTGAGTACACTAGACTGTAGAAAATTAAAGAGAAATCAAGCTCATGAATAACAAAATTGGAGATGGGAAAATGGTAGGTGGCTGATAACAGACAACTTAATGGCACACTTACGTCAAGGTTACTGCCAATGGAAGCCCTCCAAGAACCGCAACAACGACAATCGTGATCTATACCAAACATCAGTCAGTTAGATCATGGACTCCCAAATTCAAATCAAAGTTAAACAGAGAAAGAGCTAAACCCATATCAAGCAAACAAGAATCATATAAAGCAGCTGACACTGTAGGAAGAGCAATAGAAGATGTTGATATGAATAGAATCATATAAAAGCATATCAAATAACAATTGAGGTTGACATATATTAATACAAGTAAGAATATTTACTGTAGAGGACTGAAGTATTTTTAAAATTATCTCCATAACATGGTGGAATAATAAATATTCCTTTTCCAGGTAATTTATATAGTTATTTTCCAATTAATCACACTTTAATTTAGTTTTACATACAATTTTTATCCAATATTTTCTAACCTAATTCAATACAATAACCAGTAGTGTTTATATCTGAAGTGCCTTGAACTCAAATATTTGGTCATTAGCATATTAATTGTTTTTTCACATTTTAACATGGGATCATTCATGTATTTCCAATTGGTTTCAGTTGAGAAATTTAACCTAAGTACTATCCATATATATGTTTGTTGTTGTGTTTAAAAAAAATATTACATAATACATGGTTTAAAGAAGAAATTTTGATTTTGATTTAAATAATTTATAAGCTTCACACTATTTAATATTTGTTTTCTACAATTTTTAAGGAGGTCGATTTCTACACTGGTAACTCAAACAAGTTCACAAAGTTTAAGTGCCACCTGACCTGGCTAAGTTTCACCGTGGATTCAGCACACTGCCTCCCCAAATTACAACCAACCAGACATGACAAAGCTGAATTCACCACAGTTTCTGCCTGTAAATATAAAACCATTTTATAATACTCCTAGGATTTTAAAGTATAGGTCCATTTATAAGCACAAGACAAGATGTTGTGATGTGATTATAGTGCAAAATATCATAGAAATGCACCTCAGTGACTCCAATGGCCAGTAGTTTTGCATAGTCATCTATAGTGCCTAGACATCAGTACTGGTGCTAGATGTTCTTCCCCTCAGAAATTCAAGTTGCCTAGCTGCCTAGACATGTAGAACATAAGTTAGTAATGCACTAAGCCAAAAATATATCCAAAAAAATGCAAAAAATTGCTGCCAGCATGCAAAATGTAGCTGGATATCATGGCATGTCAGTCTCTTGTCATGGTTTTCGTATTATGTTCTTATACTTCACGAATATATACATAAAAACTATAGCATATTGTTAAATAAAACAATTAAAATAACAAGTTTCATGACTAAATCATTGTAACACATAATTAGGAGTTGTCCCTGAGCAAAAAAAAATTAGTCAACGAGGACTTTTGTTGATTAATGTACAAAAATGACAGAGAATACAAGATAATAACCACTCAGCAAACAAACATATCTTTTCAATGCAGGTCGACTTGTATAAAATCCAGTCCAGCAAGCATAATCATTGTTTGCATATCTGTTCCAAATCAACAGTAACAGTATCTTGGATCAAGATAAATATAAACATCAGAATAAAAAATAGGAATACAAGTTAGTTAGTGCTCACGGGAAATAATCATCAATTTTCAGGGGCCAAGATTCACTAGCAGCATGTTTTTCATCCGTGTATATAGATGGTGTTGAATATATCTATAAATCGGCTGTAGATCAGATGAGGGCAAGCAAATACGTGGTAGAAATTGTTTATTAGCAGAAGAGTTCACAGTTTGAATGATAATTGTATTGCATCGGATATAAAGAAGTCAGACAAAATTTAGGATGCATATTCTCAAAGGTATTGAATTGCTAAAAAGTACTACCTATATGCACCTCAGCTTTTAATAGGTCAGAAAGAAATCAGTAAATCACATTAATTGAAAAAATTTGCATACATGGATTTATTTACGACCGTTGTGTATACAAACAAGTGACCCGTTAACAAAATCCGGTAAGGTTATAAGGCTTTGGCTATAAACAGGAATGACTCTTCTTAATTTTCAACACGTTGGGAATAACAGGGCTTGAGACTGTTTGGACAAGAATAATACCAACCAGGAAGAAAACCAAGACTTTGCAACATATTAAAGACTTCTGAACCCTCTTGACAAAAACAATTCAGCCGTTCAACATGCCCGTGTTTGGAGTAGTCGGATCAGATCAACGAAACTAGAGTTGAGATGCTACTTCTTTACTATCGAAAATTTCTTTCGTAGGAGCAAAATAGCGACTCAGTGGAGTCTTAGGCTCAACGGAAAAAGCAATATTCAAAAGAATCAAGGAAAATGAGGGAAACATAAAACTGAGACTGGAATATCTAATCGACGAGATTAAGCAGAAAAGCACATGCATGCCGAAACGCCACAAGAAAGCTGAGGGATGGAAGCAACAAACACTCGCAGTAGCATATATATAGTTGCTAAATAAACAAAAAAGATAGCTCTAGGCTTAATTGAATCCCCTGCTGCAGCTGGAGCCATGATCGGCTTTTTTTTTTTTGTTTAAATTCTGCTTTGAAGTATAAAACAAAATTATTTTGATCCAAGACCACATATTACATAGGAAGAACATGTCATGCACAAGCTTTGATTTCTCCAGAAAAAATAAAATGCTTAAGATACAACATTACATCACAGAACATACACTCTCTTACGTAACACACTAACATATACTCCCGACTATTCACGGATCCACGAACAAAAGGATATTCTTATCGCCCAATCAACACAAGTACACAACAGACACACCAATTCATTCAACGAACACGCGTACACAACCAAAATTGCAGATCTCTGTCACCTAACACGATCTAGCACAGAGAAAGCTAAAAAATGCTTCACCGATCCAAAATTAGATACATTCACAAGCATAAGAACCAAAGAAAAACAGAAACACACAACAAACAATACCAAAAAAAAAAAACAATTGAAATTCTGGAACTCAATATCGAGATAATTGCATCACCTCATCAAATGCAAATAATAGCGGGATACCTAAGAGATAGGCGGTAGAATCGAGAAAGTTAGCAACAAATGGAAAGCATTGCGAAGATGTTAGAGTGCGTCGATCTTTAGATGTCGAGCTTCCTCCGGAGAGAATCTCAGAAGAAAGCTTGTAATGATGCCTAAATTGGCACCGATACTCAGCAGAGAAGCGGCAGAGACTCCAGCGATTAGCCGCCGTCGGAACACTGATTGTAGTGGCCTGAATCACTCGACCGCCTGCTGAAAACTGCAGAAGACGAATTGAAGATTGGGATGTGACGAGGCCGGCGCATGTCGCGAAGACTGTGAGAGATTTGATGGGGATCGAGGGTTCAATCGATTTCTTTGAGAGTGGCGGAAAGCTCTCGTATATTCTATTAGAATTATTTCTTTATATTTCAAGCTTTTATTAAAATAAAAGCGTTGTAAAAGAAATTAAAAATAACGCTTATCCACAACCCTTTTTAAAAAGCGTTGTAAAAGAATTAAAAATAACGCTTATCCACAACCCTTTTTAAAAAGGGTTGTGGATGACAAAATAAAATTTGTCTTTTATACATTTAAAAAATAAAAAAACGCTCATCCACAACCTTTTTTAAAAAGCGTTATGGATGACAAATAAAATGTTGTCTTTTATACATTTAAAAAAATAAACACAACACTTTCTTATAAAAGCGTTGTGTTTCCTTTTTTAACAACGCTTTTTGTAAAAAGCGTTGTCTTTTAACTGTTGTTAATGACCATTTTTATTGTAGTGAAAACACAAACTCTCTTAAGCAAATTACGCACCAAATTTTTTTTTCTTTGACAGTCCCAATAATAACCCGCATACTTAGCTATGAAATAGTGAATAGGATTTCATTCACCTTCCAAGCCCGGATTGAACTGATGCCTTACTAATTTTTTTCAAGGCTTAACCCCATTTTATCCGCAAACTTAGCCACAAACAAGATGAATAGGATTTCAAACATCTCGCTCGCAACCCGGATGGAGTCGATTGCTCATAAACATGTAATAAAAGTTTTTTTTTTTTTCAAAAAGTACCCAAGAGAGTAAATGCTAAATCAACAAGATCATCAAGACTTAAGAACCATCAAGTTCCACAAACACTTATTGTCGTGCAATGGTCTAACAGACATCCACAAAGTCTAATACATCACTACACTTCACCGGTTAAACAAGCGTGCTTGAAAATATTCAACAATCAACCTATGGTTTCTCATGTCCAATCAAGAGTAAAATTTTTCAAAAATTTCATTTTTTTCACTTCCATTATCATAGGCTAACAATCATCATCCTACTCATGTAACACGATAAACACTAACAAACTAAAAAATGATACGGAACGAACTATGTGCATATACTCAACAAATGAATGCAAACAAAATGACAAACCATCGAATGAACTCCCCCCACACTTAACCAAAGCATTGCCCTCAATGCTCTAGTACTAACGACACAAACACAAAATAAAAAAAATGATAACGAGATGCAAAATTAAAACAGAACTCCCCTGGTTCAAGTGTTGGCGTTGTCGTCCTCTTTGGCCTCAGACTGAATAATGGGAGACTCATATTGAAAATTGGACGGCAGATGGGGCGGCTAGGCTCCTGAAAACAAAGAAAAAAAAAACACAAAACAAAACAAAACAAAACAAAACAAAAAAAAAAAAATGAAATAAAGAAAAAAGACACTGGGTTGCCTCCCAGCCAGCGCTTGATTTTAAGTCATCGGCTTGACTCTCAGAAGCACTGCTCAAAGAGAGGCTAACGCCCAAAATAAGTGTCATATGACACCACAAATGGGTCTTGGTTCCATAAGCCCTCAAGCTTGGCCAAATATAAACAGTTAAAGCTCGCACCGCAGCAACACTCCATAGCTGGTAAACATAGGAAGAGAACATCTCTGCGGGCTCTCGGAAGCCAAAATCTTTTGAAACTGGTACTAATGGAAAGGAAGACTCAAACGCCTCTAAATATTCAGCATGATTTGATTCGCACTCCCAATCCTGGTTCTCTGAGTCATCATCATCGAACCAAATCGGGTTGGTCACTGCTTGAGTATCTTGCTTCACTTCATGTTCTCGGTATTCATGGACGAGTGATCTCTTGATATTCTCTATGTGCTCCACAAGGTCGCATCTAGACTTTTTCAGATCTTCTACAGTTTCCACAGTCGATGCCACAAGCTTGCTCATGATATCCTCTAGCGGATGTAAGATCATCTGCGAACAACTTTCCTCCTCCTTTTGAAGCTCAAATGGTTGGTCTGTAAAATCCGGGTATTGAGAGTGTGAATACCAGTAATAGTCAAACTCGGCCATATCATCCAACAGGTGTCTCATGGTATCATCATCTTGGAAAAATATTGAAATACCGGCTGTGAAAGCTCCATCAATTACCCATTTTCTTGTCACTGCATCCAAACCATTAAGAAAATATGTAAGGAGAGAATAGTTAGAAAAATCATGATACCGGAAGATGGCTTCCAAATCTTTGAATCTCTTCCATGCTGCGTAGAATGGCTCTCCGTGTTGCTGGATAAAACTTGCTAATACTTGTCGATTTGACATCTCAAAGTATTACACCACAAAAATTCTTGCAAAAACAGAAAAAAAATGGTGAAAAAAAATAAAAACAAAAACGCAAATAAAATAAACGCCTTCCCCGGCAACGACGCCAAAATTTGGTAACGCTTAGTCGTATCATGTAGCAGCCCGTACCCTAATTGAGTAATTAAAGGATTAATGCTAATTAAATAAATTGGGTATCGGACGGATCGGAAGCTCCGAAGGCACGATCGGAAGCTCCGAAGGCACGATCGGAAGCTCCGATGAGCGATCGGAGGCACCGATGATATTACGTCATCCATGACGTGTGGTTGGATCGGAAGCTCCGATCAGGATCGGAAGCTCCGATCACCCCTATCCGAAGTTAACAAGTGATATTTTGACACGTGGCAAATCAGGATCTTCGGAAGCTCCTGTAACACCCGGTATTTTAAATACGTGAATTCGCATGCATAATTAGGAAATTTATTTATTTAGAATTTTAGATTATGGGTTAAATAATTATGTGGAATTATTTGTGCATGATTTAATTTATTTTTAAGCATTTAACCCATAATTGGTGATTTTATGATTTTTAGTATTTAATTGTTTTTGATCGCGTAGACGGGACCGTGGACGGACGAAATGACAGCTTTCTATCCAAATTATTTTATGAGTCTTTTTAGAGCCCAACAATATTATTTTGAGTTTTATTTCCTCAATATTTTTAGTATTTAATTTTATATAATTTTAGGAGTCCGTTTTTATTCAAAATAAGCCAAAATAATGAATTTTTAGTATTTTTAAAATTCCCTTAATTATTTATTTCGGGATTTTTAAATTTATTATCAGATTTTAATTGTTAGTTAGAGTTTTTAAGTTATATATTTCATAATTAAAAATCCCTATTAATATTTTATTATCCTAAAAACCTATTTTTAAATTTAAAACCTTACCCTAATTCTACCCAAACCTCACGCCTCCTAAGCTCTCAGCCGACATCTCCCCCTCTCCTTCATCTTCTTCATCGATCAGAAATCTCCAAGGCTCCATAGCCGATTTTTCTTCGAAATTTCAAGGTTTGCTCGTCGTCCCGGATTTGTTCTACACTCTCCTATCTCTTCCTATAACGGTGCAAGGCATGTCCCTTTTTATTTTAACGTACTATATCAGTGTTTATACGTGTGTGTGTGCATGAGCATCATTTTCCTTCAAGAATTTTCAGAAAAAAACGAGAGTTGTTATGGTTTTATGCGTTTGTTCTTATGAATCTTGATCGTCTTCATGATTTTTCCTAGCCATGGTTCGTACCACTGCTGGTCGAAGGGTTGTAGGGCGTGTGAGGGTTGCCTAGACTCGAATGGCTCGAGTGGTTCAAGCCAAACGAGCCCAGGAAACCACAAGGTTCAGTCGGCTCCCTTGGAGGCGCAGGCTAGGGTTTCGTGGAAGAGGGCTCGGGTGTTGGTCTGTGGGTTGCATGGGGCTGAGTTAGTGGTCAGGTTAGGACCGCCCAGACGTGGGCTACGTCTGGGCGCGGCGCTCCGGCCAGGGGCGGCCGGAGCAGGCCGGCAGCAGCCATGGAATGGCTGCTGCCCGCGGTCGAGAAGCATGGGGAAGGGGGGGGGGGCGACGGGTTTAGGTGTTAGGGTTGGTTCCGGGTCGGGTCTATGGCTTGGGTCGGGTCAGTAGTGTGGTGGGTCGGGTTAAGTTGGTCCGGGTCCGGGTTGGGTGGGCCGGGCTCGAGTCTTTTTAATTTTAAAGTATTTTATGATTTAATTGGTTTTTGGGCCAATTAATTAGAAATAAAATGATTTGGGTTCCATTTAATTATTTGGGTTAAATTTAATTATTATTGGGCTTAATTTAATTAATTAAGTGAGTCCTCTAATTTTTAAGGGCCTTGGGGGCCCATGGAAGTTATTGGGCCAGTCTTTGGGCTTTTGGGCCCATTTGGCCAGAATAGGTTGTTATTGGGCCAGGAGTGTTTTAATGGGCTTTAATTAATTAATTGGGCTTAGAAACGTAATGTTGGGCTTAAGTATGTTAATGGGCCAGTTTCAGTGTTAATGGGCCAGATTTAAGTAAATGGGCTTGAGTGTTAGGGCCAGCAGTCCAGTACAATCCATGAGAAATTTGCATGTGTCCTGAATATATATTTAATTATTTTATGCATTGAAGTTATTTTAATATTTATATGTTAGTAAGAAATTAAATTAAATATATATGAAGGACACACATTTTATTTAAGTACATGCATTCATGAAATAATTTTTATGCATGATTTAATGTTTAAGGTTGAGCAAAAGAAAATAATTTTATGTTGAAAGTTGAAGTAGTGTGACAATTTAAGGGGGACTCGTCCCCATATGTGAACTATTGAAGGGCAGTTTACTGCCAATTTAAGAGGTGATTCGTCACCGCCACGTACGTTGGTTTCCACGCTGATCAGTATTTGATGTATGATTTAAGGTTACACTATGGATACAACCATGCGATGTTAGAAAATATTTTGCTCAACAATGTTTATGTATTATGTATGATTATGATATTTAAGTTAATTTAAGTTATGTTATGTCGTGATGTTATTTTAAGCATGCTCATTCATGTATATGTTATGTATTAGTATTAAAGTGATTTAAATTATTTTAAATCCTTGTTATGGTAGCATGTTGGGCTTCTAGGCTCACTACACTGGTATGGTGCAGGTGAGTACGTAGAAGATGTAGTACCCACCGGAGGCGAGGACATATGAGCAGACTGGCAGTGATCCCCGTGACCGTGATAGATGTCTGAGTCACATTGCATGTTTTGAATACTTCAGCATGTTACACATTTTAATTATTTTTCAGTGGTTGTGGTTTAGAATATTTTATTTAAATATTTTCAGTGCATGCAAACTTGAATCATTTTATTTATGCAGTATTTTAATTCAATATTAGACTCAGATATTTATTTTATTTAAAGAATGCATTTTTATTTAAGTTATTTATTTATTTATTTATTTTAAGTTTTTTTTATTCTGTGCATATATGTATGGGCATGTATGTACATCTATTTTAATTAGTATTAAAAAAAGAAAAAAAATTTCCGCATTTATTAGTATTAGATGTTTCAGTTGGTATCAGAGCACGGTTCTTGGAGGGGTCATTACTGCTATGCGAGCTCAGAAATCCACGCTATCGGTCTGTAAGTTTTAAGTGTTTATAGTAGGATTTATTTTTTTAAGGATTTAAGTTAGCATTACTTTTAAACCACTTAGTTATGCATGGCGATTTACGTAAAGAAATATGTGGTGGTGCAGAATGCCTCCCAGACCGATGAACAGACGTGGGGGATCTCCACCTCCACCTCCACCTCCACCTCCACCTCCACCTCCGCAGAACCCACTTGCAGCATTGGATCAGGCCAATGCTACTTTGATGGCAGGAGTTACTGCTCTGTTAGAGCAGCAGGCTTCACGTCCCAGAATGTCCCATGAGGAGGACGTAGCTGAGCGGTTCCAGAAGAAGGGGCCGAAGGAGTTCCTTGGTACCACCGATCCATTGGTGGCTGAGGGGTGGATTCGTTCTTTGGAGTCCATCTTTGCATATATGGGGATCACAGATGCGGACAGGGTGAACTGTGCGACTTATATGTTGAGGGGAGACGCAGCTCTTTGGTGGGAGGGTGCTGCCAGGGGAGTACACCTCCCTACACTGTCTTGGGCGGAGTTCAGGCGTGTCTTCTACGCCAAGTATTTCACGGAGGATGTGAGGAGTCGCATGATCCGGGAGTTTATGAGTCTCCGGCAGGGGGACAGGTCAGTGGTGGAGTACGTGAGCCAGTTCGAGAGGGGGTGTCATTTTGTGCCTCTGATTGCAGACAGTCCATCGGAGAAGATGAGGCAGTTTGTGGAGGGACTGAGAGCGGATATTAAGCACGACGTACGTATGATGGACATCGCTACATATGAGGCGGCAGTTAGTAGAGCACTGAGGTCAGTGGAGGGTAGGAGAGAGATGCAGCGAGAGCAGCAGGGGAAGAGACAGTTTCAGTCGGGGTATCAGCGACCATCTTCGCAGCCTCCTGCGAAGAAGCAGTTTACTGGGCCGGCTAAGGGCCCGAATCCGCAGCAGAGGCCACAGCAGCAGAGGGGCGGGGCCCCTAATGCTATAGGTTTTCCTACTTGCCCGAAGTGTCAGAAGATGCATTCGGGACCTTGTCTGTTGGGAGCAGGAGTTTGTTACCACTGCAGAGAGCCAGGGCATCAGATAGCTAACTGCCCGAGGAAGAAGAACACGGCTGGTAGAGTGTTCGTCATGCAGGCGGAGGAGGCAGACCCAGACACCTCCTTGATCACCGGTATATCTTATCCCTAGAATTTTATAATTTTCCCTTTAGTTAAGAATCTCGTTTTCTTGAGAAATTGTTGTTATTTGGGTTAGCTGTCTGCATGTTAGAATAAGAAGCATGTTTTACTTGTGATTAGAATTAAGGGTTATTAGTGTCTTGTGGGGGAAAGTTTAGTAGTGGCATGAAATTGTTGGGATTCTTCTGCGTGCAGGGAGAATTCTAGTTGGAGGTAACTCCACGTTTGCGTTGCTAGATTCAGGGGCTACGCATTCGTTTATCTCCCTAGAGTTCATCAGACGGATAGGCATCACACCGGAGATTGCCAACAGTGGTTATGATGTCACTATGCCATCAGGACAGATTATTACTACCTCTAGTGTCATCCGAGAGCTGGAGTTAGAGCTACAGGGACACTCCATTCGCGCAGATGTAGTGGTTTTGCCGTTAAGCGGCTTTGATTTGATATTGGGTATGAACTGGTTGACAGTCAATGGAGCTTCGATTGATTTTCGTCGGAGGTCAGTGTCAGTGAAACCGTCAGGAGGCGACCCGTTTACTTTCCATGCATCTCAGAGCAGTGATTTTCCTCAGGTGATATCTCTTATTCAGGCGAGGAAGTTGTTGAGACGGGGTTGCCAGGGGTTTCTAGTGAGTATTGTCACGGCCTCAGAACCATCTAGCAGATCATTATCAGAGATAGAGGTGGTTCGTGACTTTCCAGATGTCTTTCCGGAGGATGTTGCAGGAATTCCACCAGTGAGAGATGTGGAGTTCAGCATTGACTTAGTGCCAGACACCGTGCCTATCTCTAAGGCACCATACAGACTTGCTTCTACCGAGATGAAAGAGTTGAAGGAGCAGATACAGGAATTATTAGAGAAAGGCTTTGTTCGTCCTAGCTTTTCTCCATGGGGAGCTCCAGTGTTATTTGTGAAGAAGAAGGATGGCAGTATGAGACTGTGCATTGATTATCAAGAGCTCAATAGGGTCACAGTGAAGAATAAGTATCCACTGCCGAGGATAGATGATTTATTTGATCAGTTACAGGGAGCTTCAGTGTTCTCCAAGATCGACCTGCGATCTGGTTATCATCAGCTGCGGGTTAGAGATGCAGATGTGTCCAAGACTGCTTTCCGGATACGGTATGGGCATTACGAGTTCCTAGTGATGCCATTTGGGATGACCAATGCTCCAGCGGTTTTCATGGATCTCATGAACCGAGTTTTTTAGCCGTATCTAGATCAGTTCATCATAGTCTTCATTGATGATATCTTGATCTACTCTAGGAGCATTGAGGAGCATAGACAGCATCTACAGACAGCCTTGCAGACTTTGAGGGAGCATCGTTTGTATGCCAAGTTCAGTAAGTGCGAGTTTTGGCTCGAGCAGGTGGCATTTCTTGGCCACATTATTTCGAGAGATGGGATTGCAGTTGATCAGTCGAAGGTTGAGGCAGTGCAGAATTGGGGTATTTCGAAGAATGCTTCTGAGATTCGAAGTTTCTTGGGTTTGGCAGGATATTATAGGAAGTTCATCAAGGGTTTTTCCTCTATTGCAGTACCCTTGACTTCCTTAACCAAGAAGAACGCGAAGTTTATCTGGAGTTCAGACTGTCAGAGGAGCTTCGATCAGCTGAAGGAAGCACTCACTACTGCACCGGTGTTAGCGGTGACAGTACCACACGAGGAGCTAGTGGTGTACACCGACGCGTCTAAGCTGGGTTTAGGCGCAGTACTTATGCAGTGTGGCAAGGTTATTGCGTATGCGTCGAGGCATCTGAAGGTTCATGAGCAGAATTACCCGACGCATGACTTGGAGTTAGCAGCAGTGGTTTTCGCTTTGAAAATCTGGAGGCATTATCTGTATGGCGAGAAGTGCAAGATTTTCACTGATCACAAGAGCTTCAAGTACTTCTTCACTCAGAAGGAGTTGAACATGAGGCAACGGAGATGGTTGGAGTTGGTGAAGGATTATGACTGTGACATTAGCTACCATCCGGGTAAAGCTAATGTAGTAGCAGATGCTTTGAGTCATCAGTGGTATCATGTTTGACCGTATAGTTACCACTACAGAGCGAGATTCGGAGATTTGACTTGGAGTGTTATTCAAGTGGTCATGCACCGAGCTTGTCAGTGTTGACGGTGCAGCCAGTTCTGCGAGATCGGATCAGGGATGGACAGTCTACTGATGAGGAGTTGCAGCGATGGAGACAGAGAGATGAGGCCAAGGGTAATCTTATGTATACAGTTGTGGATGGCATTGTTCAGTACCGTGGTAGGATGTGGGTACCGAACATCGATCAGTTGAGAGCTGAGATTTTAGCAGAAGCTCACACATCTCCGTACTCCATTCACCCCGGAAGTACGAAGATGTACAGAGATTTGCAACTATTGTATTGGTGGCCCGGGATGAAGAGAGACATCGGGAGAGTGGTGTCAGAGTGCTTGACTTGTCAGCAAGTCAAGGCAGAGCATCAGCGTCCAGCAGGACTTCTTAGACCTCTTCCTATTTTGGAATGGAAATGAGAGAATATTACGATGGACTTTGTGGTTGGCTTACCGAGGAGTGCCAGAGGTTGCACAGCGATTTGGGTGATTGTGGATAGACTCACCAAGTCAGCTCATTTCTTGCCGGTGAGGACTACTTACTCATTGACACAGTATGCAGAGCTTTACATCAAGGAGATTGTTAGGTTGCATGGCATACCAGTGTCGATTGTGTCAGACAGAGATCCGAGATTCACATCCGCATTTTGGAAGAGTCTGCACACAGCTTTGGGGACTAGACTTTTGTTCAGCACCGCATTCCATCCCCAGACAGATGGTCAGTCTGAGAGAGTGATCCAGGTTCTCGAGGATCTTCTGAGAGCTTGTGTCATCGATTTTCAGGGCTCGTGGGAGACTAGACTGCCATTAGTGGAGTTTACCTATAACAACAGTTTTCAGTCGTCTATAAGTATGGCTCCTTATGCAGCATTGTATGGGAGGAGATGCAGATCTCCTGTGCATTGGGATGAGGTTGGTGAGAGGATTTTACTTGGTCCTGAGATTGTGCAGCAGACAGCTGACATTGTGACTCAGATTCGGGATCGGATGAGGACTGCTCAGAGTCGTCAGAAGAGTTATGAAGATACTCGACGACGAGATTTGGAGTTCGCTGTAGGTGATCACGTATTCCTGAAGGTGTCACCTATGAAGGGAGTAGTGCGGTTTGGCCGGAGAGGCAAGCTTAATCCGAGATATATAGGGCCATTCGAGATCTTGGAGAGAGTTGGCACGTTGGCCTACCATTTAGCTCTACCACCAGGGCTTGCAGCAGTGCACAACGTTTTCCATGTATCCATGCTTCGGAGATATGTCTCCAACCCGTCGCATGTGTTGGATTTTGAGCCTCTTCAGTTGACACCGGAGTTAGCATTTGAGGAGAGGCCTATACGGATCTTGGCTAGGGAGGAGCGGAGGCTTAGGACGCGTGTCATACCGATGGTCAGAGTCCAGTGGCTGAATCACTCGGAGGAGGAAGCTACTTGGGAGACCGAGGCAGATATGAGGACTCGCTACCCGGAGTTGTTCGGGTAAGTACTTTAATTTCGAGGACGAAATCCAATTTAAGGGGGGGGGGGGGGGGGAGCGAATTGTAACACCCGGTATTTTAAATACGTGAATTCGCATGCATAATTAGGAAATTTATTTATTTAAAATTTTAGATTATGGGTTAAATAATTATGTGAAATTATTTGTGCATGATTTAATTTATTTTTAAGCATTTAACCCATAATTGGTGATTTTATGATTTTTAGTATTTAATTGTTTTTGATCGCGTAGACGGGACCGTGGACGGACGAAATGACAGCTTTCTATCCAAATTATTTTATGAGTCTTTTTAGAGCCCAAAAATATTATTTTGAGTTTTATTTCCTCAATATTTTTAGTATTTAATTTTATATAATTTTAGGAGTCCGTTTTTATTCAAAATAAGCCAAAATAATGACTTTTTAGTATTTTTAAAATTCCCTTAATTATTTATTTCGGGATTTTTAAATTTATTATCAGATTTTAATTGTTAGTTAGAGTTTTTAAGTTATATATTTCATAATTAAAAATCCCTATTAATATTTTATTATCCTAAAAACCTATTTTTAAATTTAAAACCTTACCCTAATTCTACCCAAACCTCACGCCTCCTAAGCTCTCAGCCGACATCTCCCCCTCTCCTTCATCTTCTTCATCGATCAGAAATCTCCAAGGCTCCATAGCCGATTTTTCTTCGAAATTTCAAGGTTTGCTCGTCGTCCCGGATTTGTTCTACACTCTCCTATCTTTTCCTATAACGGTGCAAGGCATATCCCTTTTTATTTTAACGTACTATATCAGTGTTTATACGTGTGTGTGTGCGTGAGCATCATTTTCCTTCAAGAATTTTCAGAAAAAAACGAGAGTTGTTATGGTTTTATGCGTTTGTTCTTATGAATCTTGATCGTCTTCATGATTTTTCCTAGCCATGGTTCGTACCACTGCTGGTCGAAGGGTTGTAGGGCGTGTGAGGGTTGCCTAGACTCGAATGGCTCGAGTGGTTTGAGCCAAACGAGCCCAGGAAACCACAAGGTTCAGTCGGCTCCCTTGGAGGCGCAGGCTAGGGTTTCGTGGAAGGGGGCTCGGGTGTTGGTCTGTGGGTTGCATGGGGCTGGGTTAGTGGTCAGGTTAGGACCGCCCAGACGTGGGCTACGTCTGGGCGGCGGCGCTCCGGCCAGGGGCGGCCGGAGCAGGCCGGCAGCAGCCATGGAATGGCTGCTGCCCGCGGCCGAGAAGCATGGGGAAGGGGGGGGGGCGACGGGTTTAGGTGTTAGGGTTGGTTCCGGGCCGGGTCTATGGCTTGGGTGGGGTCAGTAGTGTGGTGGGTCGGGTTAAGTTGGTCTGGGTCTGGGTTGGGTGGGCCGGGCTCAAGTCTTTTTAATTTTAAAGTATTTTATGATTTAATTGGTTTTTGGGCCAATTAATTAGAAATAAAATGATTTGGGTTCCATTTAATTATTTGGGTTAAATTTAATTATTATTGGGCTTAATTTAATTAATTAAGTGAGTCCTCTAATTTTTAAGGGCCTTGGGGGCCCATGGAAGTTATTAGGCCAGTCTTTGGGCTTTTGGGCCCATTGGGCCAGAATAGGTCGTTATTGGGCCAGGAGTGTTTTAATGGGTTTTAATTAATTAATTGGGCTTAGAAATGTAATGTTGGGCTTAAGTATGTTAATGGGTCATTTTCAGTGTTAATGGGCCAGATTTAAGTAAATGGGCTTGAGTGTTAGGGCCAGCAGTCCAGTACAATCCATGAGAAATTTGCATGTGTCCTGAATATATATTTAATTATTTTATGCATTGAAGTTATTTTAATATTTATATGTTAGTAAGAAATTAAATTAAATATATATGAAGGACACACATTTTATTTAAGTACATGCATTCATGAAATAATTTTTATGCATGATTTAATGTTTAAGGTTGAGCAAAAGAAAATAATTTTATGTTGGAAGTTGAAGTAGTGCGACAATTTAAGGGGGACTCGTCCCCATATGTGAACTATTGAAAGGCAGTTTACTTCCAATTTAAGAGGTGATTCGTCACCGCCACGTACGTTGGTTTCCACGCTGATCAGTATTTGATGTATGATTTAAGGTTACACTATGGATACAACCATGTGATGTTAGAAAATAATTTGCTCAACAATATTTATGTATTATGTATGATTATGATATTTAAGTTAATTTAAGTTATGTTATGTCGTGATATTATTTTAAGCATGCTCATTCATGTATATGTTATGTATTAGTAATAAAGTGATTTAAATTATTTTAAATCCTTGTTATGTTAGCATGTTGGGCTTCTAGGCTCACTACACTGGTATGGTGCAGTTGAGTACGTAGAAGATGTAGTACCCACCGGAGGCGAGGACGTATGAGCAGACTGGCAGTGATCCCCGTGACCGTGATAGATGTCTGAGTCACATTGCATGTTTTGAATACTTCAGCATGTTACACATTTTAATTATTTTTCAGTTGTTGTGGTTTAGAATATTTTATTTAAATATTTTCAGTGCATGCAAACTTGAATCATTTTATTTATGCAGTATTTTAATTCAATATTAGACTCAAATATTTATTTTATTTAAAGAATGCATTTTTATTTAAGTTATTTATTTATTTATTTATTTATTTATTTTAAGTCTTTTTATTCTGTGCATATATGTGTGGGCATGTATGTACATCTATTTTAATTAGTATTAAAAAAAAAAAATTTTCCGCATTTATTAGTATTAGATGTTTCAGCTCCGATGGCAGGATCGGACGTTCCGATCGAGGTTCGGACGTTCCGATCAAGGATCGGAAGTTCCGATCGTTGTCTATAAATAGAGGGCCGAGGCTTCTTTTCCAATTGCCAATTCTGAGTATTTCCCTCTCCTTTCTAGTCTATTCGAGTTGTTCTAGCCTTCCTAGACTTAACTCGGTGGTCGGCGAGGTGTTCGGTAGTCGTAGCGGAGTTGTGTCCAAGTTCTGGAGGCATCGACATCAAAGGGCTAACGACGGACGAAGGTATAGTTTTTGCTTCCTATAAATATTTAGGAGTATGCAATAGCTTAGTTAAGGCTTTTAGAGCACTTTAATGATAGTAGTATCATTTGGCAGTGTATAGCAGACTATAGGCGTGGACCTAGAGTTGGTAGAGCTTGCACTGTTTTGAGGTACGGAAGTACTGTTCGAGATATCCTGACTGAGTATGCATGTATTATGTGATTGCATGATTTATATGCCATGACATTATGCTGCATTCATTTGCATCTTGCTGTATCTCTTTCGAGATGTCTGTTAGTAGGGTTGTACCCTATCCTGTTAGTGGATGGACTTTCATCGATTTGGGTCCGGCGTATCCACGGTTATCTCGGTATGGGAGCCACCTCCTGAAGCGACGGCACAACGTGCTACATACCAGGGCCCGGTCTGTCTCTGTTATCTGATCCTTGACCTCGAGTTTATAGGGAGTTCACTTTGCATGCATGTATACTCATACTCTCGTACTGAGCGTTTTATGCTCACGTCTCGTACTCTGTGTTTTTGGACACCCTATTCCATGGGGCAGATTTACGATTGGATGAGGACGGTGGATCCAGGAGGGGCTAGTCAGTGGTTGACCAGCTGGAGCTTCGTCTAGGTTTTATTATTGTTGTTTGGGTTGATACAGCTATTCGATTTGGTTGTATATTATTTGGATAAATTACAGATTCCTTTACTTGGGATTGTATAACGTTTATGGTTTTCGCAATTTTATTCTGATATCTGTTTAATTAAGTTAATTGCATGCATAAGTTCTGTTTAGTAGGTGATCCGGGTAAGGGTAACTACATTTATGGTATCAGAGCATGCAAAAGAATTCTTTGGATTTAGTCTCATCATGAGGTATTTTTGTAGATGGCAAATCGTGATGACCAGAGTTCTCATGGCAGTATTGGTGGGCGTTGGGGTGATGCCGATCGGGAGCCTCGTCGAGAACGGCGTCATTGTCATCATGAAGACGAGCGTTTCACTGTGCGTCGATTCTTAGCTATGGGTCCTAAGCCCTTAGTTGGAGGTGAGTCTCCGGAGGATGCGGAGAACTGGTTAGACTGCATGGAGATGACTTTTCAGAATTTCCATTGCACCGAGGAGCAGAAGATGGAGACCCTTGGCTATATTCTGGATGGACGTGCACGCAGGTGGTGGAGGTTTACTTCTGCACCTTTTGTTGCGGCGAGAGGAGTGGCCACCTAGGCCGAGTTTCGCACAAATTTTCAAAAGCGGTATTTTCCTCCTGCACTCCGACAGTCGAAGGCAGGCGAGCTACTGAGTCTGCGACAGGGAGCCATGTCTATTGATGAGTATCAGCAGAAGTTCTTTGATCTGCTATCCTATTGCCTCGAGATTGCTGATAGCTCAGAGATGAAGTATAATCTGTTCCTTCAGGGCCTTAACCCTGAGATCCATGATCGTGTGGCGGTTGGCGACGACATGTCCTACGAGGGTTTGGTGATCCGTTGTCACCAGGCGGAGGACAGCATTCGGCGGAACAGGTCTTTCCCTCAGTCGAGGCCTGCTAGTTCTTTGGGTCCCCGTGCCCAAACTTCCAAGAAGTCTGGATCTTCTTCTTCCTCTGGTTCTGGAGGTGTTGTCCGTTACGGTAAGAAGGACAAGTGTGACCACTGTGGGAAGAACCATCCATCCGACAAGTGCCGTAGAAATTCTGGAGCTTGTTTCCGTTGTGGAGAGACTGGTCATATCCAGAGGGATTGTCCATTGTCTAGGGGAGGCGGTTCTGGATCTGGTTCTCAGGCCACCGTACAGCAGAGGTCGCAGGGACAGCCTGCTGGGAGTTCTCATTTGAGGCCACGAGCTTCTGGCCAGGTGTTTGCCCTGAGACATGATCAGGCTGTGGAGGAGAATGAGAAAATCATCGCAGGTATATTTCTTCTTTATGGTATACCTGCTCTTGTATTTATTGACACTGGTGCATCTCATTCCTTCATTTCTGCACGTTTTGTTAAGAGGCATAAGTTACCATGCATTGCACTAGACGTAGTGATGTCTGTTTCTACTCCGACGGGCCAATCTGCTTTGGCTAAGCGTCTAGTGATGGGTTGCCCTTTAGAGTTTGAGGGTAACATTTTGATTGCGAATCTCATGGTCCTGGCGATGGACGACTTTGATTGCATTCTGGGAATAGATATGTTGACTACCTATCGAGCTTCAGTGGACTGCTATCAGAGATTAGTACGCTTTTATCCGGAGGGGAGTGAGAGCTGGTTTTTCTATGGTGAGGGAGCGCGACCCCCGATGCCTTTGGTATCAGCTTTGAGAGCCTGTCAAGCTCTAGAGTCTGGCGGGAAAGGCTACCTTATCTATGCAGTTGATTTGTCCGCTGAGAGTATTGGGATAGAGAGCATTCCTGTTGTGGATGAATTCCTAGACGTTTTTCCTGATGAGATTCCGGGTTTACCTCCTGTTAGAGAAGTCGAGTTTGGCATAGAGTTGATGCCGGGTACTTCGCCTATTTCTAGAGCACTGTATCGTCTGGCTCCGTCAGAGATACGTGAGTTGAAGAATCAGCTACAGGATATTTTGGACAAGGGGTACATTCGTCCTAGTGTATCTCCTTGGGAAGCTCCTGTTCTCTTCGTGAAGAAGAAGGATGGGTCAATGCGGCTGTGCATTGACTATCGGCAGCTAAATCGAGTCACTGTGAAGAACAAGTATCCGTTGCCTCGTATTGATGACTTTTTTGATCAGCTGCAGGGCACGTCAGTTTACCCCAAGATTGACTTGAGGTCTGGGTATCATCAGTTGAGAGTCCGTGATCAGGACGTAGCCAAAACTGCATTCCGTACTCGCTATGGGCATTACGAGTTCCTAGTGATGCCATTTGGTTTGACTAATGCGCCGGCTATATTCATGGATCTGATGAACTGTGTCTTCAGGGAGTATTTGGACAAGTTTGTCGTGGTCTTCATTGACGACATCTTGGTGTATTCGCGTAATACGGAAGAGCATGTTTCTCACTTGCGGTTGGTACTGCAGACTCTTCAAGATGAGCAGTTGTACGCCAAGCTGAGCAAGTGTGAGTTCTGGATGGATAGAGTGGTCTTTCTTGGCCATATCATATCCAGGGAGGGGATTTCTATTGATCCAAGCAAGATTGAAGCGGTACTTAATTGGTCGCGTCCGACGACAGTTGCTGAGATCCGTAGTTTTCTGAGTCTAGCAGGGTATTATCGTCGCTTCATTCTGAACTTCTCTCAACTAGCTCGACCTTTGATGCAGCTTACTCGCAAGGGTGTGTACTTCGAGTGGTCCTCCGAGTGTGAGGAGAATTTCTGTGAGCTTCGATGGCGGTTGACTTCTGCGCCGGTGTTGGCATTACCGTCAGGATCTGGAGGGTATGTGGTATACACTGATGCTTCTCTTCATGGGTTAGGTTGTGTCCTGACTCAGAATGGGCATGTGATCGCATACACTTCTAGACAGCTGAAGCTTCACGAGGACAACTACCCAGTCCATGATTTGGAATTGGCAGCCATTGTATTCGCTTTGAAGATCTGGCGTCATTATCTGTATGGCGAGAAATTTGAGATCTTCACCGACCATAAGAGTCTCAAATATTTGTTCACTCAGGCTGAGTTGAACATGAGGCAGAGACGTTGGATGGACTTGCTTAAGGACTATGATTGCGAGATTAAGTACCATCCGGGAGCTGCTAATCTCACCGCTGATGCTTTGAGTCTCAAGGTGCGACTATCCGCACTTCAGACTTGTTCGATGTCT
This sequence comes from Henckelia pumila, assembly GCF_033568475.1. Lineage (NCBI taxonomy): Eukaryota > Viridiplantae > Streptophyta > Magnoliopsida > Lamiales > Gesneriaceae > Henckelia > Henckelia pumila. The sequence continues at coordinate 104,635,266 of NC_133120.1, read as the reverse complement.
AGTGCGATCAGTGACTGTTGTACTTCAGGTTATACCTTCAAGCATAAGAAAGGTATGCAGAGTATCCAGATGTTTGCGATATTATCTGAGCCAGCTTTGTATTCGCGGATCCGAGATGCTCAGATGACTGATTCGAAGACCCAACATTTAGCTCGTCTAGCTAACGAGGGTAGCTCGTCTGGATTTCATTATCAGTCAGATGGTTTTCTGTGTTTGTCTGGTAGGCTTGTGATTCCACAGGATGAAGAGTTGCGAGAGGAGATTTTGTCTCAGGCACATCACACTAAGTTGAGTATTCATCCTGGGAGCAATAAGATGTACAAGGATCTACGTACTCGTTTCTGGTGGAAAGGAATGAAACGCAGTGTTTATCAGTTTGTTTCGAGATGTTTGGTGTGTCAACAAGTCAAGGCAGAGCACCGACGACCTGGAGGATTGCTTCACAGTCTGCCTATTTCTGAATGGAAATGAGAGTTTATCACAATGGACTTTGTGACCCATTTGCCGGTATCCCCAAGGAAATGTGATGCTATCTGGGTTGTGGTGGACCGACTCACCAAGTCAGCGCATTTCATTGCCTATAGCCGGGAGTACGATGTGTATCGTATGGCACGGATGTACATTCAGGAGATCGTTCGACTTCATGGAGTGCCTGTGAACATTGTCAGTGATCGGGACCCCAGGTTCACTTCTAGATTCTGGGGGAGTGTTCAGCGTGCGATGGGTACTACTCTCAGTTTGAGTACTGCCTATCATCCGGAGACTGATGGTCAGTCAGAGCGCACTATCCGTACTTTGGAGGATATGCTTAGAGCGTGCGTCATGGATTTTGGTTCAGCCTGGCAGGATCATTTGCCATTGATCGAGTTCGCGTACAACAACAGCTATCATACTAGTATTGGGATGGCACCTTTTGAGGCGTTGTACGGGCGACGTTGTCGTACTCCACTCTTCTGGGAAGAATTGGGGGAGAGACAGGCTGAGGGACCGGAGTTTATCTAGCAGGCGATAGACATTGTTGATCAGATCAAGAAACAGATTAAGACTGCACAGGATCGTCAGGACAGCTATGCTAATATCAAGCGTAGGCCTTTGCAGTTCGATGTCGGGGAGAAAGTGTTTCTGAGAGTGTCACCTTTCCGCAAGATTCTCAGATTTGGCCTTAAGGGCAAGTTGTCTCCCAGGTTTATCGGTCCGTTTGAGATCTTGGAAAGCATTGGCGATTTGGCTTATCGACTAGCTTTGCCACCGCATCTATCCAGTATTCACGACGTGTTCCACGTATCTCTGTTGGGACGGTATGTGGCGGATGAATCTCATATTCTGCAGCGGTTTGAGGTTCAGGTGAACAAGGATTTGACTTATGTTGAGAAACCTATTCGTATCCTGGATTTTAAGGATAAGGTTTTACGGAACAAAGTCATTCCTTTGGTTTTAGTTCAGTGGCAGCGCCGAGGCACTGAGGAAGCTACTTGGGAGCTTGAGGACAGGATGCGTGAAGACCATTCTGAGTTGTTTTGATTTCATTCTTTAAGTTGTATTCAGTTGCAAACTCTGTAAACGTTTGATTTGAATAAAGAATGTTTTTGATTTCTGTATTGCATTCGGTACTTAAGATCTGATTTCGAGGACGAAATATCTTAAGTGGGGGAGAATGTAGTAGCCTATACCCTAATTGAGTAATTAAAGGATTAATTCTAATTAAATAAATTGGGTATCGGACGGATCGGAAGCTCCGAAGGCACGATCGGAAGCTCCGAACAGGATCGGAAGCTCCGATGAGCGATCGGAGGCACCGATGATATTACGTCATCCATGACGTGTGGTTGGATAGGAAGCTCTGATCAGGATCGGAAGCTCCGATCACCCCTATCCGAAGTCAACAAGTGATATTTTGACACGTGGCAGATCAGGATCTTCGAAAGCTCCGATGGCAGGGATCGGACGTTCCGATCGAGGTTCGGACGTTCCGATCAAGGATCGGAAGTTCCGATCGTTGTCTATAAATAGAGGGCCGAGGCTTCATTTCCAATTGCCAATTCTGAGTATTTCCCTCTCCTTTCTAGTCTATTCGAGTTGTTCTAGCCTTCCTAGACTTGACCCGGTGGTCGGCGAGGCGTTCGGTAGTCGTAGCAGAGTTGTGCCCAAGTTCTGGAGGCATCGACATCAAAGGGCTAACGACGGACGAAGGTATAGTTTTTGCTTCCTATAAATATTTAGGAGTATGCAATAGCTTAGTTAAGCTTTTAGAGCACTTTAATGATAGTAGTATCATTTGGAAGTGTAGAGCAGACTATAGGCGTGGACCTAGAGTTGGTAGAGCTTGCACTGTTTTGAGGTACGAAAGTACTGTTCGAGATATCCTGACTGAGTATGCATGTATTATGTGACTGCATGATTTATATGCCATGACATTATGCTGCATTCATTTGCATCTTGCTGTATCTCTTTCGAGATGTCTGTTAGTAGGGTTGTACCCTATCCTGTTAGTGGATGGACTTCCATCGATTTGGGTCCGGCGTATCCACGGTTATCTCGGTATGGGAGCCACCTCCTGAAGCGACGGCACATCGTGCTACATACCAGGGCCCGGTCTGTCTCTGTTATCTGATCCTTGACCTCGAGTTTATAGGAAGTTCACTTTGCATGCATGTATACTCATACTCTCGTACTGATCGTTTTATGCTCACGTCTCGTACTCTGTGTTTTTGGACACCCTATTCCATGAGGCAGGTTTGCGATTGGACGAGGAGGGTGGATCCAGGAGGGGCTAGTCAGTGGTTGACCAGCTGGAGCTTCGTCTAGGTTTTATTACTGTTGTTTGGGTTGATACAGCTATTCGATTTGGTTGTATATTATTTGCATAAATTACAGATTCCTTTACTTGGGATTGTATAATGTTTATGGTTTCCGTAGTTTTATTCTGATATCTGTTTAATTAAGTTAATTGCATGCATAAGTTCTGTTTAGTAGGTGATCCGGGTAAGGGTCACTACATATCACGCCCAAATTAACCCAACTCAGATTAACTAAATGGACACGTAGTAGCGAGAGTAGGGATCGTTAATTCCCACGAGGAAAGTGAAATTTATTTGTGTTCTTAAAAATAAAGGAAATAAATAAAAAGGGATTTTAAACTTTAAAATCTACTATGCAAGAATTAAAATAAGAAAGATCAAATAAATAACGAGACTTGGTATCGATCGACTACACCCTTGAAGTCATTCACTCGATCATCGATTCCCTAAAAATAATTAATTCACATCGAATATTCATCATTGGAAATTTAATTCCTATTTCACCTTAATTTTAGTTAACTAGACACCAGCGTTCTAAGTTAACCCTTAACAATAAATTAATCGGATAACAGAAATCTAGATTTAAACTCACGGTAGCATTCAAATGAGTAAAACTAATGAAGTTAGACAACACAAACACCAGCGGTTGTATTTAGTCTAGTCAATTGTTGTTCCTACGATTTAACAAATTCAACATCAGAAAATATTAATCACAGTTGCTTCACAAATCAGATGATTCAAACAATTACGAATTTGAATTCTAATTTAGCGGTAGATTGTATGAAAGAATTATCGGGTGATCAATCTAATAATCAAACACACAAGCATGAAATAAATCAGAACAACTCTTGATACTCGATAAAATTCAAACAATGAAAATCTGAATCTCACAAGATAAATAAATTCAAGGATTCGTCTTCCTCAACCAAGAATAAAAAAAAGAAGAATTAAAATCTAAGAATAAGAAAGATAAAACCTAGCCGCTAGATGAATTCTCTGTATGTAGCCGTCTAAAGATCTTCAGAAGTCATCAAAAGATAGTAATTTTCGAGTTATATGATGTATTTAAAGACTAGAGTCCTTCCCAAGAAAGTTTTCTAATTAAAACAGATTTCTCAAAAAAGTCGGTGCGCTCGAGTGCGCACAACCCAACTTACTGTCCCGAATTTTCAATAGGCGCGCTAGGGCGCACCGAGTTCATGCGGATCGAGCGCGCAGCTTTTTTTCCAGCGAGCAGCGATTTTGTAAAATTTATATTAGGAGATCTAGCCGTCGGATTGAGCTAAAATTTGGACAGCTGCTTCAAAACATCTTGACTTTATTCTGAACGGTGGAGATCAGATTTGGACTTCTATAAAATTAAATATGATTTTATAATCATTACTGCTCCGTAACTCATTCTTGCGCAATTGCTTTTCCATCTTTTCCTCGACAAAACGCTACGTCCTATACAATAAACACGGGAGCGTGTAATGTAGGCACGATATAAGAAAAACCAACAAAAACTTAATTAAAACAAATGAATGCACACACAAATGACAATAAAATGATAATAAAATATGCAACATGAACATGCCCATCATCTAATCTAATCTTGATGGAGAATGGTTAACGTATTCACCATGGGGTGTTTGGCGAGTGGCAATTAGTAAATTCATCTTGATATTAAGTCTCAAATCTGGGATAAGATTTCAAATTCAAAATCTAATTTTTACAATCTCTCCCTATTTCAGAATGCGGTGTTTAGATTATCATATAATTTATTTTAAAATTAATTCATGATTTTTTATAAAGTATTAATTATAATTTTTCGTTCAATTGTTATCTATACTTATATAATGTATTATATATAAATAATCTGCATATTAGAGAAAAGAGCCATTTTTTTGGGTCAAAATTACTCTTATATGATATATATATTACATTTTTGTTTTTTATTTTGTTTTTGTTTTATTTTGATATTTGAAATTACTGTTTAGTTTCTCAATATAAATCAAATTAATTAGAATAATGTCAATACACTAGTAAACTCTAAAGCACTAGACCCTAAAATTAAATATATTGTTTGTTGTCTTGATGTAACATTATCCACTTTTCAAAATTTTTAAAATTATTTAAATAATTTTTAAATCTATATTAATCTTCTAAATTTTAAATTTTTATATAGTACTATCATTCTTAATAAAAAAATTATGTTAAAATTCATTATATTAATTTGAAAATACAAAAATTTTCGTTTAAATAATTATCTCAAATGTATAAATACGCAGCGCTTGTGAAAGAACACTAGTATTTAATAATGCTGTAGTTGAGCTGTAAATCTAGAGAGGATTTGCGTGAAAGATATTGACATTGACCGTTTCCTGGGCAATAAGAGAACAAAATCAAACGTCAAAATACAGCTTGGTTTTTTATTCAACTTCTTAAAAAAAAAATATTGATCTCGTGATGTAATATGCCAACTTGCATTTGACTTTACAAGAAGTCAAAACTTACAAGGGGGAGAGAAAATAATATGAGTAAGTTTATTTTTTTTTGGAGGATAAGTTGATTTTAATTACGGTAGTTTAGTATAGGAAAAATAAAAATAAAATCTTTTGAGATCGATTTATTTATCAATTTTGTGAGATGAATATCTAATCAACTCACTACTTTTTTAAGTAAAAAATATATTGTATAATTTATGCTTATTTGAGTGAAAAAAATTACTTTTATGTCAAAATTTTATCATAGTCACAATTTTTTCCCCGAACTGTTGGCATGACAAAAAATTTTTTTTTAAAAAAATGATCCCGTGTTATTAAAATCAACAATAAGATAGTCTTGAATTACAAGATCAATCAACCAAAAAGGAAAGTCTCGCGTTCCCAAACAAAAGGGGTGGGGAGGAAATAACAAAAGAGGCAAGAGAGTGAGCAACTTCATTCGCCGTCTCCTGTCTGAAAAAATGATTGTGAAATTTTTGATCTGAAACCTATGTTTCTACTCATATAATATAATTATACAAAACAACTGCATATTATAATGTGCTATGATCGATCTAGAGACACAAATAGAATGTATTTTATCCCTAAAATAATTAAATTTAAATTTTGAAACTAACATAAAATTGTAAATTATACTTCTAATTAAAACATATGTTAAATCATAATAGAGGAGCTCAAAAAGTCTAATTCGAACTCAATGTCAAATATTTGCAAGTAAACATGATATTCACAATGGAACTAAATGGAAGTGACAAAAGAATAACATTGGGAAAACAAGTATTTATTAAACCTTTTTCAGAGATAAGATTGTGATTATTATAAGTAAGTTTATTGCAATAAAGTTAGTTTATGCTAATTTTGACTATTCCATTTGTGCTATCAAAAATAAAGTACATATTTAATTTCCATGCACCTTCGTCACTGCAACTTGTTTTCTATACACACACATGCAAGAATTTTGTGCGAGTGCTTTGGGACTCGTAACGTATTATTTCACAATTAACCATTTGGCCGTATTAATTTGCATATTCAACTATCTAATAAATAATATGCTTCAGACAAAGTAAAATAATTTTGAGTATTCGTATAGATAATTAATTAATGACAATTAAGGTTCAAATAAGTATATATGCATATTAATTTCTTCATTTTCTACAAATGTTAACAAAAAAAACTATTCATTCATCGTTCAAAATTTGATCTGTCGGTTTCAGCATAATACTTATTTTTTCAATATTGAGTTAGATTGCATAAAGTATTTATAATTAAATTCCCTCGAACAAAGACCAAATCAAATGGGATTGGTCAGTTGAACTTTTACATGCAATTGCAAATATAAAAAGCTGGAAAAGGAATCGACCAACATTTTTTAATGAATTGTGGCAGACATATACGCGTTGGTAGAAGTCAACAGTGAACAACGATAATTTTTTTTTTTTTTTAATTTTTACTTAACTTTACAGAATATAGCTCTCTTTTTGTCCTATAAATAGTTGCCAAGAACCCCATCATCTCCATCAACCTCAATTGCAATCAATCTGAGTGAATTAAGTTTTTCTATCAAAATCTCTTTAAATTATGGGTAGCTTCACGAGTTCATTCTGCAGCCTGTTTTCCCTTATATCGCTCTTGCTTCTACTCTCTAACATGTCATGTGAAGCCCAACTATCTACTACTTTTTATACCAAAACATGCCCAAATGCACTCACTGAAATCCGCAACGTCGTCCGACGGGCGGTATCCGCAGAGCGTCGCATGGCGGCCTCGCTGGTCCGGCTACATTTCCACGATTGCTTTGTTCAGGGATGCGATGCGTCGATTCTTCTCGACGAGACGCCCACCATTCAAAGTGAGAAAACAGCGTTTCCCAACATAAATTCTGCTAGAGGATACAACGTCATAGAGGAAGCTAAGCGTGCCGTGGAGCGCTTATGTCCCGGTGTGGTTTCATGCGCGGACATACTCACCTTAGCATCCCGTGATGCTTCAGTTGCTGTAAGAATTTATAATACAATATATATTTCCACCATATAAATTCAGACATGGTTGATTTTTTAATTAATGAAACATGTACATATGCATGCAGGTTGGTGGTCCATCGTGGGATGTGAAGCTCGGAAGAAAGGACTCCACCACCGCGAACCGTGCTCGAGCAAACACCGATCTCCCGAGCCCTTTCGCGGATGCCAACACCCTTATTTCCGCCTTTGCCGTAAAGGGACTTAACACAAGAGATATGATTGCCCTATCAGGTATATATATATATAGTAGTTTCACGTACGTACATGCATGTACTTGTACTAGACTTTCGGAAGTACTAACATTAATTGTTGCGTGACGTTTGTAGGAGCACATACACTCGGCCAAGCCCAATGCTTCTTGTTTCGGTCGAGAATATACAGCAATGGAACAGATATCGATGCAGGCTTCGCTAGCACCCGCAGACGCCAATGCCCTCAAACAGGTGGAGACGCCACTTTGGCCCCGCTCGATTTGGTGACACCGAATTCATTCGACAACAACTACTTCAAGAATCTGGTACAGAGAAAGGGTCTTCTTCAATCCGATCAGGTTCTTTTCACTTCCCCATCTACCAACAGCATCGTCCTCGAGTATAGCAGGAGTCCATCTGCTTTCGCTGCCGATTTCGCCTCCGCCATGTTGAGAATGGGGGAGATTCAGCCATTACTTGCACCAAATGGGATTGTGAGAAGGACTTGTGGCGCTATTAATTAACTAGGTCCATGCATGTTTGTAGCATAAACATGTAATTAGATTGGTTTAATTTATATTTCTTGTTATATTTCTTAATTTGTATTAATGGAATAAGTGTCTCTCTTGGACGATTTGTTTGTTATTTGTAAACTGTATGATATTTTTGAAATGAAATTACTTCAAATGCGCTTTTCACAAGTACCCTTTTTTTATGTATGAAATATTTGGGAACGGATCCCCTGCTGTGGGATCCCCCACAGCAGGGGATGCTGTTCCTTTAATTATGGTAAGTCATAAAACAATTTCAAATCTTAAATGCAATATTGATACGTAAGGATTAAGGAATTTTTGGGTTTTATTAATATGATTTTTTTTTTTTTAATTTAGTAAAAAGTTGTAAGTTTACATTAATTGTTTCCTTTTCTTTTGTTTTTCTTCTTTTCTTATTTTCTCTTCCATCCAATATGTTAATTTTTTGTTCAATTTATTATAAAACAATATATAGTTTAATTTATTGACGTTAAATTAATGGTCATCGCCTATCGGAAAGAAAAAATTAAATTCGTGATTTTAATATTAAATATTATATTATTTCAAAAAATATATCTTAAATACTATATTAATAATACTATTTTTTATCATTTAATAATGCCTTTGTATCATTTTGCAGAATGCTATGAGTATTGTTAATTTTTATAATAAAATTTTTAACAATATAAGACTATTAACATTTTAATGTTTAACTTAAAATGTAGAATATTTTCATCATGCATTATTGGATAAAACTAAAAGTAATCACTACACTTCCATCAAAAATAATAACTCATATATTTTGAGTCTTTATTTCAATTAACAATCTTAATATATTATTCCTTCAAAAAAAAACATAGATATTCAAGGACATGTATTGGATATATCTCCATTGAAATCCATGGGTTCAAGAGAATTCTGAGGATGATCAAGTTGTGCCTACATCAAATAAGAATACAAATTATAAAAACATTTTCAACTCATAAGAATTTTTTTTTTTTTTGCTTAAAATTTTTACACACCAAAAAATTCTAGATATAATTAAAGTTCATACCATCAATAATTTGATAAAATTGAATTGACTTTCAGTTGTTTGAAGACATGCCTAGGTACCGAAGGTGCTGAGCAAGGTACAGATAATTCATCATGTGTTCCAACGTCCTACAATAATTATAAATAATAAGCAAATATATAATTTTTTTCCACAAAATATCAGTAGTAATAATTATTTTTACCTTGACTCTAGAACCTATTTTTCTTCGTTTTGCTTTAAGTTCTACCCAACTCTTTAACCTCCTCGACTTTTTCACACCAATTTTTTTCTTGAATCCTTTTGCTTGTATCACGGAAGGTCCTGTCAATGATGCCCTGACACTATCATTGTTGTTTTGGCTCAATCCAGTCAAACGCATTTCCATGACCTTCTTGGTTAGATCACATACCGAATTATGCACCAAAAAAAAAGTTGATGGGTGGACGGATGCTTCGGTTGCCAATCTTATGAGCATCATACATAGTTTTCTATATCGTTATGAACTTTATCGTTTAGGATCTTCATCAACTTCATTCCCCATATAATCATGTACCACTCCACTTCTAGCTTTTCTCGTCCACCTGTTCAAGATATAATCCTCCGAAAGTTTTTTTTATGTCCAATACATCATATACTTTCACAGCATGACAACACAATAATCCAGTCATCTCAAATTTTCGGCAACTACATGAAATCATCTTGGTGCTAGGATTGAATGTCACCCTCCATTCTCCTTCTTTATCGATTAACCCGACAACATATTCAAATAATGGTTGAGTTTCATTCTTAAATTTTATGTAAGCAGCTGCGAACAAAACAAACTCCATTTGAAATAGATTAAATATAGTAGGTGTATAAATCTCAGAAAGTTGACGCAACATAGGAGAACTCTCTAGCTTTAATCTCGATAATTTTTGGCGTGTCTCAAATTCACACCTTAACTCATTGTAACGCTTTTCCTCCAAGACCTGTTTAAAGTGCTTAAAAAATTGCATTATATCTAAGTCGGGTTTCATACAACTCTTAATATCAGAATTGACGCTTTTCACTGAGTTGTGTGCTCCTCATACCAAGAGTAAAAACCTTTTTCATGTAACAAGCTGCCCATTTCTCTTTTATATTGTAGGTGGATTGCAACCATGTGTTTTCATGAACATTATATTGTGCTAGTAAAACACTCCATGCCTCCTCAAATTGAGTCCCATCATCAATGCCATACATGCACCTCTTAAAATCAGTCAAGAAATGAGAACCATCTTTCATCAAGTTTCCCAAGTGTTTGATGCCATTTTGCATTAAATGCCATGTACACAATCCATGGAATATCTCAGGCATCACCTCCTGTAAGGCCTTTGCCATAGCTTGATCTTGGTCGGTGAAGATAGTGAGAGGTTTTTTTTGCTTGTGTGCCTCTAAAAAGGTTTTGAACAACCATTCAAAGGATGATGCTGTCTCATCATACAAAAGTGCTGCACCAAAAATCACCGCTCCTCTATGATGATTGAAACCTGAGAAAATAACAAGTGGTCGATGTGCACGGTTCGTACAATACGTGGTATCCAATGACACAACATCACCAAAATACTCATAGTCGATTAGCATTCTTGCATCGGCCCAAAAAAATTAGTTATCTGTTCTTCCACATCCATCTGATTGGCATGATAAAATGATGGATTTTTAGATAATTGTTGTTGAAAATATCGCATCAGACAACTTACTTCACCATATACCATATTTTTTTGTCTTTTGGAACGAATATAGTTTTTTGCATCCAACATGGTATAACCAAGACCATTTATTCCCCCTGCATGTCTACTCATCAACTGAAAATTCGATTTTTGTTTAAGCCCAACCTCTTCTGCCAAATCAATCTCATATGACTGGACTTCTGTCACTTTACGTTGGGAAGCCAACATATGAACTGTTTCTTGAAGATGGAGCGGGTGATTGTGCTCTTCAATAAACTCATTAACTTTATATTTATTATCCACAAATGTGACTCCCAATCTTACTTTACAATTTGTTCGAGTCTCAAGCCGAGGATTGCGTGTCGAAAAATCTCTTTTGTCTTCCTTACGAACACCCTCCTTACAACAAACATATTTAGCCGAAGTTATAACACCAGTGTTCTTGTTCTTGTTAAAATAATGCTTCCTAACTCCAAATCCAATTTTTCCACCATATTCAATCCAAAACTTCCAAGCCTCATCTAGACTATTAAATATCATACCAATCTTAGGCTTGAATTCATTTGAAGTAGAATCCATCAAGAATCTCGATTCTTGATGTATCAATTCTGTCTCTATTTCAAAGACATTGACAAAAAATTCAATAAATTTATTTTATATATCAAACACAACAAATTAATAAAAATAATAATATAACTAATATCCAAAAACAATAAATCAAAGCTTAAAACGTCAAGTACATCAATTGCAACCAATGTCAATCAAAAGAGAGTGGTATATCACAAATGATAACCTTATTAGTGATAAATATAATATTTGTAATGAAAAATTTTTAATCTTAGAATTTTATACTACTAATTTTGTTTATAATATTTTACAAATATTATTTGAAAAAAAAACATCACGGACAGTTTTCTAAAATATGCAAAAATGAAAGGCAAATTCAAAATTAAAAAACCACTTACATTATTCATGATTTTATATAACTACTGATTATTGATTAATAAATTCACGATAAAAAAATATAACATACTAATTAATTTAATATACAGAATCATATATTTTCTTTTAACTAACTTTAAAATAATTTTAAAACAAAAGTACAAACAAAGAAGCGAAGAAAATTTTTTCATCCCTATAAAAAATTATTAAATATCACAAGATAAAAACTAGTATATATATATATATATATATATATATATATTCAATAATACAATAAAAAGAACAAACAAATAAAACAAAATAAAAAATTCAGCAGCCAAACAATAAATAAAAATAAACATGTGAAAGATCAAGAAGTCGAACCTTTATGTTGGAGTCTTTCCTGTAAAAATAAAAATAAAAATAAAAAATTGAATGCAAGAAAACAGAAGAAAAAGGATTAGTTGTCGGACGAAGAAAACAACGAGAAAGAAAAAAATTTGAAACTAAATATGTTTTACCAAATTAAAAAAAACCCATATTAATAAAGCCAAAAAAAATATAAATTAAACTATGTATTTTTTTATAATAAATTTAACAAAAAATTAACATATTGGATGGAGGAGAAAATAAGAAAAGAGGAAAAACAAAAGAAAAGGAAACAATTAATATAAACTTAAAACTTTTTACTAAATTAAAAAAAAAACCATATTAATGAAATCCAAAAATTCCTTAATCCTTACGTATTAATATTGCATTTGGGAACAACATCCCCTGCTGTGGGGGATCCACAGCAGGGGATCCGTTCCCGAAATATTTATCAAGGAATTAACCTTAATTATATAGTTTTTTTTTGTGCTTGTTGATGGCTTTTTCACTTTACCTAAAATAAAGCACATAAATTTTAAACTTCCATTCCTATTTGAAAGGAGGTGAAAATTAATACTTGTTATAAATAGTGTAACGCGACACGGAAATATGTTTTTCTCGAATTTAGAAATTAGTGAAAATTAGAAAAATAACATTAGAAATAATAATAATGACTAACTTGGAATTAATTAAGGAGAATTTTAATATATGTGTGTCCATTATATTGTTCGTTAACCTTCAACACATGTTCGAGAGAGTGCAAATAAGATAAAAGTGACTTCTAAAAAAAAAAAAAAAAAGGAATAAAGTGACATGCGGTTAATTAATTAATTAGAGAACTCAGTAGGGGTGGCCGGGTGGGCTTTTCCCCATTGGCGAGAGAGAAAGACAAGTGTTCTCTCTTTATTTTTATTTTTTATTTTTTTATGTCTCTCTTGTATTTGGAGCGCAAATATTATTATGTATCAAACATATATATTATCTTTCACTTTTTTTTTCCAAGAGTTGTTAAAATGAGTTGGGTTTGTTGGAATAATATGTCTCGCCAACTTCGTATGGTATATAACTAATTAAAGTTTGGATTGATAATTTTCCAATCAGACCAAATAATAATAGGACAAATCCGCGTCACTAAATGGCAGGTCGCTGGCTATTACCGTAAATCAATCATGGATCATAAACCACTGGAGGTGGGATGTATTGTTCGGTGATTCCGGGACACAAAATGGAGCTAATGGATCGCTTTGGGAAGTCCGTTAGCCATCAAAATTTTCCAGAGTTGCATACATGGACTTAAACATCTTGGGTGTGGCCTGTGTAGTAAACTTCACACTTCAGATCTTCAGTGAATGGTGTGTTAGTTGTCTCACGTCGATGGATAAAGTTCTTGGAAGTTGTTTGTAAAATTTTTTTGTTTAATTAATGAGTTTCTTAACCTGTGTAAAGATATATATATAAAAAAAAAATGTTATACATTAGAATATGCGAGGGAATTTCATTTTTATTGGAGCAACGAATGAGATTTTCAAGAGAATGTTGTTTGATCACATGTTATATAATATACAACATTAGAGTATATATGTTCAATTATAAAGTTGGTGTGATTATATCGTAGTGATAATGTTGAAATATAAATTAGCTAGTATTCTTCCCACTGACAGCCATGTTAACTGGTATAATAGCTACGACAGCCCCATCTGTCAGGTAAAGGTTTATCACCTAAGGCCTAATCATTCTGCCTATCCTTCAGTCCGTCTATTATTCGAAATGGTCTATTACGTAAGCTGTACTAGTCTCTTTTCTAGCCTGAAAGGGAGTCATAGAGCCCGTTTGGATTCTGTAGTCATTTTTTAAAATAAGTGCTTTTTTAAGCTATAAATTTTGGCTTCTGAAAAAGCCCATTTTTTTACTTAAAAAAGTACTTTTTTAAGCATTTTTTTACTCATCCAAACACCTTATCAGCTGAAAAAGCACTTTTTTTTTTATTTTTAAAAAAGTGCTTTTTTGGCCTGGCTTCTCATTCCAAACTGGGCCATAAACAACTTAATGCAGCGGCTACATTCGAGAAAGCAAGGGAATGCGAAAATAAAAATATATCTATTATATAAATAAAACAAAGTTTGGTCAGTTTGATCATCGAGCGCGAACATTTCCTTCTATCTGTAAAGTCGAAATTTAATAATTCACTTCAATGAAGGAGGGAAACACTTTCGAACATCTGCTGAAATCCACTCAACTTCATTTGACTTTGTAGATGCTCTTAGAACTATAACCTTGTTTATATGTATAATTTATATATAGTAGTGTATCAGAACATGTGTTGTGTGCTTGCACAATCTTTTTAATTAATTTGATTTATATTCAAATATGTGTGATAAGTGCAATTTTTGCACTTATATTTTATATGATTTAACTTGAATTTTGTTATGTATCGAGCGATATTATATATGCATGTTTTTGTTTGTTTGTGTCGTTTGCAAGAATTTAGGTAACAATCATTTTTTGTCATGTGAAATAAGTGAAATAGATGAAATGAGGAGAAGGAGATAAGATCGAAGCGAAAAGAAGTGCGGATATCAAATTCGGAGCACCGAGAAGTGGCGCAAGAAGGAATTACGAAGCAGCAAGTGCACAAAAATTATTGGCAAGTCTAGAGTGATTCGAATCCGATCTGTACCATTCAGAATGTGGCATAAGATGCTATAAATATGTTGTCAAAATTTCAGTACAATCCAACAGCTATAACTCCGGATATGATTTTTGTAAGAATTCTGCACATATATAGAAAAGATGTCGAGCACAGAAGCGCCCCAGCGCTCGGCTGTAAAAGTTCAAGCGCCGATAAACAGACGCCCGATGCCCGTGGTCCGTATTTTCAAAGAAACTATCTGCGATCAGCGACCCCGGCCCGCGCCCGAGAAACAGCGCACCCGCGCTCGAAGTTCATCACCATAGCGCCTCTGCGCTCAAGTTGTAGCGCACCCGCGCCCTGCGTGTCCTATTTTTGGAAAATTTTATTTCTTGGATTTTAAAAGGATTGCTTGGCTTATTTGAGTGAGGAATCAAGGTTTTGAGAAAAAAGACGGCTAGATACCAAGGAAAATGGAGAAAGCCTTGGCATGAAGACAGAAAAAACGACTTTCGGACACGGAGAAGTATCATCTACCTTCGTTTTTATTTCGTTTTTTTTTTCTAATTTTTGAATGATGTTTAAGAACATGCTTTGTTTGATTTTTATTTTTATTATGAACTAATTCTTTTATCTAAAGGGACGACGTAGCTTGATTTGAGACCATGTTTTTGATATTTTGATTGATATATTAGAATTCTTCATTTGGTTTATTTGTGTTTTCCTAAATTTATTGTTCAATTAACTGATTACTAGTTGAATTGTTATATTTATTTGAAATTTACTACTCGGAAAGGCCTATAACTCCATTGAAGCCATTAAAATTTTTTGTGCTTATTACCGAATTTGATATCTAAACTTTGATAGGAATATTGAGTTTGATATTAAATACAAATTTATACTTGTCACTTGGAAAAGAGAGTAGAAAAAATATTGATAATTCTTGTTTAGTAAACTAGAAGAATTTATTATATAGATTTCTTTAAAAATTAAATTGGTTGATAGTTAAGTGAAATCGAACCTCTAGAATTTTTTTTCCATCGAACTTTCGTCTTGTGAACTCATCGTTATTAATTTTATTAATTGCAATTTTTAATTAATCAAATTCAAACCATAATCGTAGCTCTAAATATGATTAAAATTTTATTAGTTACAAATATTTAATATAATATCATTTTATTCATTCTCCGTGGGATCGATTTAGACTTATTCCTTTATTAATATTTGAAACCGTACGCTTGCGAACGAAAAACATGCAACAATGTGTAATATTATAGTTGTAAAAATTATCGAAAGACTCCATGTTCGGGGGAGCCGCGTTTTCATACAAAATGATGAAAATAATTATTATATATTTGTATAACTTTCAATAACATGAATACCGTTTATATATATATATATATATATATATATATAATACTTAAAATTAATATTAATTTTTTTCTCAAAAGAAGAAAGCCAAATCTTCCTTAAAAGATATTATCGATTATATATCAAAATATATTTTTGTATATGTCAGAGTTTGTTGTATTTTTATATTTTATAATTTTTTTTTCATTGTAACCAATAAAAACATGCTAAGCGAGAACCACAATCTCAATTCATAGAGATGTTTTATTCTATATACTAGCAACATAATAACAATAAAAAAGTAATATATATGTAATCATTCATTCAATGAATTAAGCTTAATTTTTATTTTTATTTTTTTGATTTTGCAGGCACAAGTGGACATGACTTTGTTTTTAGAGGGACAAATAATATAAATACCAAAATCAAAAAAATAGTATATACACGAAGTCCGCCTCTGTTCACATGATTTTTAGTACAATTCCAAAAGCGACGATGAGAACTATTGAAACAAGGATGTAAAGATCAACTGCTTTCGCTGCCGATTTCGCCTCCGCCATGTTGAGAATGGGGGAGATTCAGCCATTACTTGCACCAAATGGGATTGTGAGAAGGACTTGTGGCGCTATTAATTAACTAGGTCCATGCATGTTTGTAGCATAAACATGTAATTAGATTGGTTTAATTTATATTTCTTGTTATATTTCTTAATTTGTATTAATGGAATAAGTGTCTCTCTTGGACGATTTGTTCGTTATCTGTAAACTGTACGTATGATATTTTTGGAATGAAATTATTTCAAATTCGATCGCTTTCCACAACCCATTTTTATCCATTTATCACTATTAATCAAGGAATTAATGAATAAACCCTTTTAATTTTTTTTGTTCTTGATGATTGCTTTTTCACTTTACCTAAAGCACATAATTTTGAACTTCCTTTCCTTTTTTAAAGGAGGTGAAAAATTAATACTTGTTTTAAATAGTGTAACGCGACACGTAAATGTGTTTGTCTCGAATTTGTGCTCTTTATGGCTCTATAAGAAAATATATATATCCTTTGATTTTATTTAAACACTGAAACTTTGAAATTAAATTTATTTTGTAGATAAAATTGTGAAATTAGTGAAAATTAGAAAAAAAACATTAGAAATAATAATAATGACAAACTTGGAATTAAGGAGAAGTTTAATATATGTGTGTCCATTATATTGTTCGTTGACCTTCAACACATGTTCAAGAGATCCATTATATTGTTCGTTGACCTTCAACACATGTTAAAGAGTAGGGATGTAAATGAACCGAGCTAAACATTATCAATATCGGGCTCGGTTCGTTTGGTATATATAAGAACTCGGGCTCGGTCCAAACTTTTATCATAAGCAATGGCGGAGCCATAATTTCAGTTCCGCTCTGGCTAAAATTTTTTAGCGAGAAATCCAAAAATCATAGAAGCTGAAAACACCTATTTTTTAGAAAAAACAGTAAAAATTTTTTTATTAAAAAAAACCAAAAAAAATCGTCTCAAAATTAATTACAAAAATATTAAATATTTCCCAGCGAATATACAAATTCCATAATTGTTTGGTCGATATATACTTTATAAAAGTGTAAGCATTATAATGTCATAGAACTTTAGAAGATTGATAGTGAAAAATATGACACTAAGATAAGGATAGACATGAAAACAACCCATTTTTAGTTTCATTAAATTTTTTTGGAGTAGTTTTGAGAACTAAAAAGTGGGCTATTTCATTTTTTTAATTGAATTACCCGGGCTAGTATAACATTAGCCCTAAAAATAACACTTAAAATTTATTTTTAAAATTTTTTTGTCAATATAAAGTTTTTAAAAAAAATTTGAGCCAACCGGGCTGAAGCCCGGGTGGCCTAACACCTACCTCCGCCTTTGATCATAAGGCTCGGGCTCGGCTCGAGTTCGACTCATTTATCATATTAAATGAGTCTAGCTTGTTTTCAGGCTCATTAAGCGAGCTTTTTAAGCAGACTCGTTAGGGAGCTCGTTAAGCAAGCTCGTCTCCAGGCTCGTTAAGAGAGCACGTTTTTAGACTCATAAGAGATCTTGTTAAGTAGGCTCGTTAGCGAGCTCATTTTCAAGCTCGTTAAGCGAGCTTGTTTTCGAGCTTAAAAGGAATTTTATTCCTTGATATTTTCGGCCTTTGTATTAATTTATATTATTAGATTTTGATTTCTAGACAAGATAAAATATATGGTAAATATCCTGAGTATGTATCGATTATGTTAAAGATATATTTGTCTAAGTTTAAATCATGTCTTGATAAGGTGATTAGTTGATATAATATAATTCGATATTATCAAGATTTGATTTCCAAGATTTGATAGAGTTTATTTCCTACTAAAACATGTTTTCTTATTCATGTAGGACTCTATCTAAGAAAATCTTCAAGATTTGAATGCTAATCTATAAAAGGGGATTTCACGCACAAGATGAGAGGACTCCAGACGATAATATATTGCGCATACTCTGAAGAATTCTGTTGAAGAATTTGAAGAACTCTGAAGCAAGGTTTGCAACCATCGTTGTTGCATGTCCCCGTGTTGCCGTTCGTGTTGAAGACATCAGAGACAACACTGTTGGGATCGGTTCAGAGGGTAGAGGGGGGGTGAATACACTCTGAAACTTATTTTCTTTCTTTTCAAAATGATCAAGTGAAGTTTAGTTCACTTAATCTATTTTCTCAACTTTTAAAACGGTTTGAACAACTAAAATAGTGCGGAAATAGTTCAGAGGTTTTAGTGATGCAAAGGCAAGTTATAACACGATGTATGAGCAATATATAAGATAAATATGCAGTAAAGACTAAGGCACGATTTATGGAAGTTCGAAGGCTTAATCCTTCTACGTCTCCCCTTCTTCCACTTAGGAAGGAATTCACTAGAAGACTTTGGTTATTACAACGTCTTGCAATACACCCACTTCAGACTTAGGACTTATCCAATGCCTAATCCGAAACTCCTAGATTTACACAGATAAGATTCTCAGTTCTTATCAGACTGGTGGAAGCTTTCAGAGTAGCTTCAAGTCTCTTCAATAATGAATACAGTCCGGTTGAGCTTCTCAAACTGCAGAGCGGTCGAGAGGCTTGGAAACCCTAGGATGATCCTTGAAGATCAGATATGTAAACTGTAGGCGAGGGTTTATTTGAGCAGCAAGTGAATGATCTTGTAAGTGTGCTCAAGTATTGCTTCAGTATATCAGATGAGGACTTCTGATAGTATTCAAGTGATTGAGTTGATTGAGATTTTTCGTGTTGCTTGTCTTCTTGTCACTTCTTGAGCAATCTTTCCTTTATATAGGTCAATCAACAACGTCTTTATTTTTGAACGTTCTGATGCTGCATTGAATGCACATTTAATGCTTCATAAATGCATTGATGATTCTGCATGAAGATCGTACACTTCTTTAAATGTAGACAACTTCCAGGGTCCAAAACTGGTATAAACGGTCGAATGCTTTATCTGTAGCCATTCTGCGTTTTTGCCATTTTAGTGCAACCTGTTGTCTCGATGCAAGAGTCAACAGATCTTCTGATACGCCGGTTCTGCTTTTGATAAAAGATCTTGCAATGAACGTCTTGTCTCAAGTATTTGTCTTGAGATATCTTGATAAGCAGTTGACTTTCTACCGGTAGATAGATTTATCCTCTGCTGGTTTGAATAACCAGTCGATAGGCTTGTGACTGCAACCGGTCGAGAGACAAAGGCGGTTGACAAGCTTCCGATAGATAACTTGAAGGGTTTAGACGGTTGCGGTAGGAGTTGTAGTAGATTCCTGAAATACAAAAGATTGGCAGCACATTCCTATACAATGAGTTGTTGTTTGTTATCACCAAAATGTCGGATTCAATAATTTCTCCCTTTTTGGTGATGACAAAACTTAAGTGCTCCGAAAATAATATGAAAGCATTAAAATGAACTTCATTGAGAGAATGAATTTCATTAATTACAATAAGCATTCTTATTACACCTACTGAAGAAAAACAAAATGAGATACAGCTGCGATAAGTAAAGAAGAGACAAGTTGTTCATCTTTTGAACCAACTGGCTCCTCCTGACCTATCGCCTTCTCTTCTTCTTCTGTCGGCTTCTTCCTTTCTTCTGGATTCTTCTTCACGTCTTCTTGCCTCTGCTGCTCTTCGTTGCTCTTCTTCCCCCTTTTTGGCATCACCTTGGTTGAGTCGAAGGATGATCTCAGTGAGTTGAGTGCCAAGGCAGACTTGCATAGTATCAATTTTTGCATCTAGTTGAGCAATTAGAGTAGCTTGCATAGTGTCCATCCGATCATTCAACTGCCTATGAAGGCGGTTTTCGGATCTGACAACTTGTTCGGAGACGGTAGAGAGCGTTTTTGAGTGCGATGATGGGCAGCAATCTCTTTGGACAGATGAGCAAGGTCTCTAGACACGGTCTCAAAATGCCAAATTATCGTCGTGCGTGAATTGTCAACCCATGAGGATGTGTTTGTGATGGCTTGGGAAACGGATCGAACTGTTTGCATGAGCTCATGAAGCCTATTTATCAATGTGTGATCCAGAGCTGCTGCCATGGCTTCAATATATGAGTCATCAGTCTGAAGCATTTGACTCTGTGTGTCATTCCTTGGTGAAGCCGGGCCAGACTCAAGATGAGGTGGTGCTGGTGATCTGGCTAGTGAGCTAGCTGATGTACCTTCCAATAGTGGTACAGTTGGAGATGTAGGGGTCTCGACTGCAGCCAAGATGGTTGGTGGAGTAGCAGGATCAGCACTCGGTTCATCCATTAGGAGATCTTCCACAAACTTTTCAGTAGATGGAGACGGTTGAAGTGCTGGGTCAGCATCAGTCACTGGCTGTTTTGGAGGTGCAAGTGATACAATAGTGCTTGATATCTCTGTTGGGGGCACTACTGCTTCACTGCTGCAAGGAGCCTCTATCACAGAGGTGACAGGAATTTCTTGTTCAATCACTTCTAAAGAATCTTGTGGACGACTGTGAGCGGTCGCCGCTGGAGATGAGTGAGCAGTCACAGCTGCTTCCGGTTGAATTACTGCTTGGACTGCGGTTGAGGCGGGGTCGACCGATGAAGATGCTGCCACACTCGATCTTAGAGCGGATGATTGAAACAGGTCAGCAGTGATGAGACCGGTCAGAATCCCATCTGAAAGAGTAATAGCAGAGACGTCTTCTTCACCCTGATCTTGGGTAAGAAAAGTCTTCATCATCACCTGTGCTTCCAGTCCATAAGCCTGTATACAAGCTGCTGAAGCTGTCGTCTTTACGTTGTTAAGAGCTTGGAAGTGCTGAAGTAGTTGAGTGATTTGACGTAGACTATTCTGTAGTCCAGTCAAAATCACAAAGTCATCGGCGGTGGTAGGACTCTTGGATTTGAAGTTATTGACACGCTCAGTAATCAACAGAGATATCAGGCTTCCTCGAAGCTTCAAGTCGATGAGCTGTCTTCTTCCCAGAGCCTCCACGATGTCTTCAGTGTCAGCAAAAAGAAGCATCTTCTGCTCAATAACGTTCAGAGCTTTCCACTTAGAAAATATTTGAGCAAGCGTCAGGTGAGTACGGGAATGATGCCATCTGTCAAAGCGCTGTAGGTGACACTTGACAGTGCGGAGAATGTGAGAGATGATCAAGTTGAGCTCTACAGTAGCTGCTGGTTGAGCCTTAGGTGAGTAGATCATCACACCTTTCCCTTTGTCCTTGGGATCAGCGAGAGTGACCTTTGGAGTTGATGAGGCACCTTCCCTGATTATCACACCCTTGGTAGGACGTGGAGCAGTAGTAGCAGTAGTGGTAGTAGTCTCGACCATTGGCAGAATTGGTGTTGGAACGGTAGGAGCAAGTCCAGAAAGGGACTTTAACTTCTTGTGCTGCCTCTTCTTCTCGCCTGCAGGAGTGGATGGCACAGCTGCTTTGGAGACAGAAGGAGATGACTTGCTGAAGGCTTGAATCAGTGGAACGTTCTCACGTGATTCTTCTTCAGAGTCAGACTCTATGATAAGTTGACGCTTGGCAGATTTCTTGGTATGGGCTGGCTTGGCCGCTACCGGGACTGTTGAAAGCGGTTGAGTGACAGCAACAACACTTGCGGTTGAAGGCAGAGTGTCGACCGCAACCTCTTTCTTGTTCAGAAACTTGAAGATTGTAGACTTGTTGAGCCATTTGGTGGGATGCAGAGGCTCAGTCTTGGAGAAGTCTACTCCAAGGACGCTCAAGATGTGGCAAATTTGCAGAGCAAATCCCTCGGATTGCCCTTTTCCCCTGATCATTTCACATAAAGTAGTGAACAATATGTCTGACCAGTTAATGTTGATTTTGGAGGCGATACAAGCCATGTATTGGAATTTCTCCATCGTCACCTTGTCGTACGATCCAGCCTTGGCAAGAAGATTCTTGGCCACGATGTTGGTCAATAGCCTGAATGGAGCTTTAAGAGATGTCTTCTGAGCCGGCAGTTTGATCGGAGCATCAGTGGTTGAGAATTCCTTCAACCAGTATGAGCAGTTACCATCGGGAAGATCCGTGCATTTTGTCAAACCCCTGGAGGGCAGATCGAATGTGCTGGCGAAGAACTTTTGATTGAAGGAGTAGGACTCTGTCCGGATCAAGCATTTGACAGTCCCATGCTCGATTTGAGCGGTTGCAAAGAACTCCTTCAAGACAGGCAGATCACAGATGGCGCTGCTTCCCAAAAACTTCTTCAGTCCAGAGGCTTCAAGCATGGTGAAGACCTCAGTGATTCCTGCATTGTTTGCCTCAATAACGGAATCAAAGTTGATTGCAAGGCAAGTCTTCTGGATCGACATGATAGCTGTAGATAAGAACTCGAGCAGAGAGTAAGCAAAAGCTTGATAGTAATGCGATAGAACTTTTAATGCAATATGAAAGCTTTAGCAACGGTGAAAGGTTGATATACGAGTGTAAAGAAGTATATATAGGAACCTATGGGCCATATGGTGATGTCATGAAAAGTATTTTTGAAATTCAAAAAGTTTTGAAGAGTATAATCACCGCGCCCAATTAATGTCATTTGGTTCAAAGAACAAAGCTGTTAGTACGGAGCCTGTCAGAGACTAGCTAAAGGTGGATGATATGCCAACATTTATGGCAATGTAACAGCTAAGCTATTAACGTCATACTAGCAATCATTCCCCCTAAAAGCATGCATACTAACTTAGATCTACTAAGCCAAGAATATTTCGAAAATATGAAAACTTAGCGTCCGGTAAAGGCTTGGTGAATATGTCTGCTGCTTGCTGATCGGTAGAGATGTATTCCAGCCTGATTTCCTTCTTTAAGACATGATCTCGGATAAAGTGATGCCTGACATCAATGTGCTTTGTCCTAGAGTGCATCACTGGATTGTGAGTGATGGCTATGGCACTTGTATTGTCACAGTAGATTGGAGCTTCACTCGATCGGATTCCATAATCATTAAGCTGCTGTTGAATCCAGAGTATTTGAGCACAACAGCTGCCAGCAGCAAGGTATCTGCTTCGGCGGTCGAGGTAGCAATTGATGTCTGCTTCTTACTTGACCACGAAATTAGTCTATCTCCAAGGAATTGACATGTGCCACTTGTACTTTTGCGATCAATTCTACAACCTGCATAATCTGCATCTGAATAGCCAATAAGATTAAGATTTGAATCTTTGGGATACCAAAGACCCACATTAGTAGTTCCTTTAATATATTTAATTATTCGTTTGGCGGCAATGAAATGAGATTGCTTAGGTGCTGCTTGAAATCTAGCACATAAACAAACTGAATACATGATATCCGGTCGACTGGCAGTCAAATAAAGCAATGAGCCAATAAGGCCTCGATACATTGTTACCTCGACCGGGATTCCCCTTCATCTTTATCAAGCTTGATTGATGTACTCATGGGGGTAGATACAGTTGAGCACTGTTCCATTCCAAACTTCTTTACCAATTCCTTGGCATACTTGGATTGATTGATAAATATTCCAGTTTCAAGTTGCTTCACTTGCAATCCAAGAAAGAAATTTAGCTCGCCCATCATGCTCATTTCAAATTTCTCCTGCATCATCTTAGAGAACTTTGAGCACAACTTGGGGTTAGTTGACCCAAATATAATGTCATCAACATAAATTTGTACTAGTAACACATGATCACCTTTTACAAATTTAAACAAGGTCTTATCGACCGTTCCAATTTGGAAATCATGTTCCAGTAAAAATTTTAGTAATGTATCATACCATGCACGCGGTGCTTGTTTTAATCCATAGAGGGCTTTGTCAAGTTTATAGATATATTGAGGATGAGTAGGATTGACAAAACCTGGTAGTTGTTCAACGTACACCTCTTCTTGAAGTAGACCATTGAGGAATGCAGACTTGACATCCATTTGATAAACTTTAAAGTCCTTGAAAGCTGCATAGGCAAGAAAGATGCGGATTGCTTCTAGTCTTGCAACTGGCGCGAAGGATTCCTCAAAGTCTATGCCTTCTTCTTGTCTGAATCCTTGTGCAACAAGCCGAGTTTTGTTACGCACAACAGTGCCATGTTCATCGAGCTTGTTACGAAACACCCATCTAGTTCCAATCACATTTTGATTTTCCGGTCGAGGAACTAGATGCCAAACATTGTTGCGGGTGAATTGATTCAACTCTTCTTGCATAGCTTCAATCCAGCTGGCATCTGATAGAGCTTCATCTATCTTCTTGGGCTCTACCTGAGATATGAAAACTGCATGCAAGAATTCATTAATCATTTGACCACGTGTTTTTCGAGGAGCAGAAGGGTCACCTATGACCAACCCAGGTGGATGATCTTTGTTCCACCTAAAATAATTCCCTAAAGGGTTGTCATCAATTGGTTGACGAACGTCCTCGTTTACTGGATCATCATTGGCAGGAGGATCGTTATCAACCAGTGGATCCTCTTCTGGCCTTGTTTGATCACACACGGTAGAGGGAACTGGATCATCCTTCTTTGGAGGATATGGATCACTGTCACTCTCTTCCTGTAGATTTGTGTTTTCCAGTCTATGACTCAGATCATTTATGCTCCCTTGAGTTTGTTCTGTACAAAGAGTAGATTCATCAAAAACAACATGAATGGTTTCCTCGATCATTAGTGATCTTTGATTGAACACTCGATAAGCTCTGCTAACGGCTGAGTAACCAATAAAAGTTCCTTCATCTGCTTTGGCATCGAAGGCTGTCAAATGATTTTTGCCATTGTTGTGGATAAAGCATTTGCACCCAAAAATTTTGAAGTATGAAATATCAGGTTTTGTGCCATTCCAGATCTCATATGGAGTTTTGTTAAATCGTTTATTAATCATAGATCTGTTTTGAGTATAGCAAGCTGTGTTAACTGCTTCTGCCCAAAGCCTTTGAGAAACATTTGAATCAGCAATCATAGTTCTGGCTGCTTCCTTTAAAGTACGGTTCCTTCTTTTAGCCACCCCATTTTGCTGTGGGGATCTAGCAGCTGATAACTCATGCTTGATTCCCTGATCATCTAGATAAGTCATAAGAGTGGTGTTTAAAAATTCAGTCCCTCTATCACTCCTGATTCTATCTATCACAGTAGATTGTTCATTTTTCAAGCGTTTAAAAAGCTTAATCAGGTGAGGTGCAGTTTGATCTTTTGAAGAGAGAAAGATGACCCAAGTAAATCGAGAAAAGTCATCTATAACAACAAGAGCATATCTCATTACCCCTATGCTTCTTACTGGTATAGGACCAAATAGGTCCATGTGAAGTAAATCTAAGCATTTGGAAGAAGACATACACCCTTTATTTTTAAAGGTTGCTCTCACCTGCTTTCCTAGTTGACAAGCAGGACAAACTTTGTCTTTTATAAAATCTCCTTCAGGCAGACCAGAAACCAAATCATGCTTCCTCAAGTTAGAGATGGACTTAAAATTTAGATGATTTAACCGCTTATGCCACAACCAATGTTTATCATGATGAGCAGTAAGACAAGTAGGTGAAGAAATATGTGAGCAAGACCAGTTTACCTTGTAGGTGTTTAGGTCTCTTACACCGGTCATAAGAGTCTCACCTTTGTCATTTTTGATGATGCAAGTGTGTTTGTGAAACTCGACTGAATGATCATTGTCACATAGTTGACTAATACTTATCAAATTATAGCACAGTTTGTCAACAAGCAACACATCTTTAATAATGATGTTACCATGGATAATCTTACCCTTACCCACGGTTTTACCTTTGGAGTTGTCTCCAAAGCTGATCTTTGGTCCTTTGCACAGCACAACTTCTGTTAGAAGTTCTGGATTCCCTGTCATGTGCCGTGAGCAACCACTATCTAAGTACCAGGTAGTGTCCTTGATAGAAGTGGTCTTCTCGCCCGTTTGGACTTTTAGTACCTGCAAAAAGTGAAGAACTTTTGGTACCCATATCTAGTAGGGTCCAGGTCGGATTAGCCCTTTCGGGACCCATACCTGGAACACCCTTACAGGTTTGCCCGTGTGTGTGTCCAGAAATCTGTGCGGTCGATAAGCAGTAAATGTGTGTGCTTGTGAGGTTGCTGTGTGCTTCTTGCCTTTTTGATCTTTATCAGTTAGCCTGTACCTCTTTTGAACTGGCCTGCAATTAAAGTACTGGTAAGACTTCTCCTTTGACCATCTTCTCTTAGAGTAGTTAGACTCATTCCATGGCCTTTTGAAATTAGATTGGTTTCCCTTTCTTCTTTCATTAGGTTTTGGTTTAATCCAAGTTCCTCTTTGATTAGAGATCTGGGGATCCACATATCCCAGCCCTCTATGCTTAGAGCTTCGTTCGTTAGATACTTTCTGATTTTTGTCAAAGCTGCACTCATCATGTTCATATATCGTGCTGGACCTGACAAATCTTATTTTGTTAAGATTGCCTTTGTCCAGGCTTGACTGAATACAAGATTCCATAGACTGTTCATTTGTTCCAAACCCTAGACCGGTTTTGTCATGTGCCGGTCTTTGGATTTCTTGAATCTTGTCAATGGTTACAGAAGATTTATTCCAAGCCTTAATTGTTTCAAGTAGTTTTTTGTTCTCAGTCAAGGTTGCTTGGAACACTCTTTTCAAGGTGTCATTCTCAGTAGCCAGCAGACTTAGCTTGACCTTAAGACCATCAAGCTCTTTTCGCTGCATGCAGCTTGATTCGCTTGACTTATCTTTTAGGTCAGCTCTTTCTGCCTTTACCTCCTCGAATTCCTTGGATAATGCTTTGTATTCATTAGCCATTTCGTGTAAAGCAGTAACTAGATCACTGTGAGTAAATTCAGGTTAACCAAAGTCAAATACCTCCTCAGCTTCTTCTTCGATGTCAGCCATAAGGCATTCCACCTTTTCATCATCGCTGTCATCTGAAGAGCTTCCGATATTGGGGTTGTCAGAGTCAGACTCAGCCCACTTGCTTTTGCTTTCGTCTGCTACTAGAACCCTTTGGTCTCTTCCTTTTCTAAGCGTCCTCTTGTCCTCCTTGCCCCTTCTTCTTTCGAAGAATTGCTTTTGATCATTGCTCTTAGGCTTGGTGCAATCTGCAATGAAGTGGCCTGGCTTGCCACAGTTAAAACAAGTAGGACCATCGTCTGTATGGTCCGATTTATGATAATTTTTAAATTTAGAATTGTTTTTACGCATAAATCTACCAAATTTCTTGACAAAGAGTGTCATGGCTTCGTTGCTGATTTGCTCAGCTGATCTCTTTGGAGCTTCCTCGACCGGTGGACGTATCACCGTTGAGGTTAAGGCCTTGGTTGGTTGAGAGGTAGATGGTTCATCTTCTGTCCTCATGTTGAGCTCGAACTCGTAGGCTTTGAGATCTGCAAAGAGATCATGCAGTTCAACCTTGCTTAAGTCTTTTGACTCCCTCATGGCCACTGTCTTGATCTCCCATTCTTTGGGCAAAGCTCTCATAACCTTCACAGCAATTTCACGGTTAGTATAAGTTTTTCCTAAAGCAATAAGATCACAAATGATACTACTAAACCGTTCATCAAATTCAGCCACGGTTTCCCCTGGCTTCATTTTGGCATTGTCATATTTTTGAATGGCCATGGTGAGCTTGTTTTCCTTGGTCTGGTCATTTCCTTCACACAGCTGAGTGAGCTTCTCCCAAATCTCCTTTGCTGTGGAGCATGACTTGATTTTGCTGAACATGTTCTTGTCCAGTGTTTTGTATAGGATTTCCCGGGCCACATTGTCAAGATTGACCTTCTTTTTGTCCTCAGTAGTCCACTCAGCTCTTGGTTTCTCAATCATTTGTCCTGCACCATCGGTTAGAGCTGGGTTGACCTTCATGATTTTGATAGGACCGTCTGTTATGACATATAGCATGTCATCGTCCTGTGCTGCAAGATGTGCCTGCATGCGAATTTTCCAGTCATCATAATCTTCTTTAGAAAACATAGGAATTTTGTTGAAAGAAGTCATAATTTTAAAACTTTAGATCAGCAGTTGAGAAAGGAACCCTCTCTGATACCACTTGTTGGGATCGGTTCAGAGGGTAGAGGGGGGGTGAATACACTCTGAAACTTATTTTCTTTCTTTTCAAAATGATCAAGTGAAGTTTAGTTCACTTAATCTGTTTTCTCAACTTCTAAAACGGTTTGAACAACTAAAATAGTGCGAAAATAGTTCAGAGGTTTTAGTGATGCAAAGGCAAGTTATAACACGATGTATGAGCAATATATAAGATAAATATGCAGTAAAGACTAAGGCACGATTTATGGAAGTTTGAAGGCTTAATCCTTCTACGTCTCCCCTTCTTCCACTTAGGAAGGAATTCACTAGAAGACTTTGGTTATTACAACGTCTTGCAATACACCCACTTCAGACTTAGGACTTATCCAATGCCTAATCCGAAACTCCTAGATTTACACAGATAAGATTCTCAGTTCTTATCAGACTGGTGGAAGCTTTCAGAGTAGCTTCAAGTCTCTTCAATAATGAATACATTCCGGTTGAGCTTCTCAAACTGCAGAGCGGTCGAGAGGCTTGGAAACCCTAGGATGATCCTTGAAGATCAGATATGTAAACTGTAGGCGAGGGTTTATTTGAGCAGCAAGTGAATGATCTTGTAAGTGTGCTCAAGTATTGCTTCAGTATATCAGATGAGGACTTCTGATAGTATTCAAGTGATTGAGTTGATTGAGATTTTTCGTGTTGCTTGTCTTCTTGTCACTTCTTGAGCAATCTTTTCTTTATATAGGTCAATCAACAACGTCTTTATTTTTGAACGTTCTGATGCTGCATTGAATGCACATTTAATGCTTCATAAATGCATTGATGATTCTGCATGAAGATCGTACACTTATTTAAATGTAGACAACTTCCAGGGTCCAAAACTGGTATAAACGGTCGAATGCTTTATCTGTAGCCATTCTGCGTTTTTGCCATTTTAGTGCAACCTGTTGTCTCGATGCAAGAGTCAACAGATCTTCTGATACGCCGGTTCTGCTTTTGATAAAATATCTTGCAATGAACGTCTTGTCTCAAGTATTTGTCTTGAGATATCTTGATAAGCAGTTGACTTTCTACCGGTAGATAGATTTATTCTATGCTGGTTTGAATAACCAGTTGATAGGCTTGTGACTGCAACCGGTCGAGAGACAAAGGCGGTTGACAAGCTTCCGGTAGATAACTTGAAGGGTTTAGACGGTTGCGGTAGGAGTTGTAGTAGATTTCTGAAATACAAAAGATTGGCAGCACATTCCTATACAATGAGTTGTTGTTTGTTATCACCAAAATGTCGGATTCAACAAACACTGTGAGAACTGTGTTGTTGAAGATATTTTCTGTTTCTTCAATTTAGGCTACGGGAGTTGCATCCAATTTCTTTTATACTCTGTTGTATTTTAGGATGCAAGTTTGATTTCTCAACTTGTTGAGAAATTTAGGATTTAATGACTTTTCGTAAAATTACTAGGATTATTTTGTAAGACTGATCTTACGTTTACTAGTAATATTTAGCCCTAAGACACCCGCATGAGTTTTTATACTCGTGCAAAATTAATTACTTGTGTTTTATGTACGCTTTAAATTTCCGCTGCACTGTGTTTCTGTGGTGTTACAACACAAAGGACAACACTGCCTATTTTACATAACCAACCACGTACACCATTTCTTTCACGTGGCATCAGAGCCACCACTTGAATTTACTAAGTGAGTTCCTGGTTTGTGTTACAGGTTAGTTATGGACACTCCGTACACAAGTGCAATTCGTCCACCTATTTTGGATAGAACAAATTACGGCCCTTGGAAATTGAAGATGAGCATAATCCATTGAGTCCAGGGCTTGGAAACGTGTTCTTGACGGTTGGTCACCATCTATGAGAGATGATGATGTACCAGGACCAAAGCCAAGATCACAATGGACAGCCGAGGAGAATACTGCGGCTATTTATAACGCTAAAGCTCTTAATGCTATGTTTGTTTCTGTTGATATGAATATGTTTAATCTAATTGGTACTTGTACTTGTGCTAGGGATGCTTGGGAGAAACTGCAAACCCACTGTGAAGGCTCGGCAAGTGTTAAGAAGACAAGGATGCGTCTCATAACGTCAAAACTTGAGAAAATGATAATGGAGGAAACAGAGACCATCATGGAATATAATGGTAGACCTTCAAAATTTTCTAAATTGCCTACTTCAGAAAAACCTCAAAAACCTGCTGCTACTCGAGGATCTCGTCAAAGGTATGAAGGTAAGGTTCAGTCCTCAAGTAAAAATTTTGATAATGTTCAATGCAGGGAATGTAAGGGATATGGCCACTATGCTTATGAATGCGCAAATCGCCTTCGGAAAGGTATGAATGTTTCTCTAAGTGATGATGATTCGGAAGAAGAACAAGAAAAGGTTGAACAGGCAGATCTCATATCTTTTACTGCTTTACTGGAAAGTAAGAAAAATTTTCAGATCAATCCACTCGGTGTTGGCTCCGGTGTTGCAACACCTGGACGCAACACAGTTCAAAAATCTGTTTATTTTGTTGCTTCTAACCTTGATAATTCCAGTAATCATGAAGAACAGGTAGCTGATCCTTATACTCTGGAAGGTATTCAAAAACTCTATGAAGAGTTATACTGTGATTGGAACAAGAGGAATCAGTTGAACACAACCTTCACAAAAGAGAATACTGAATTAAAAGCTGCTGTGGCTAGATTGGAAGTTCTCATGAGTAAAAAAGATCTGGAATTAGGGTTGCTGAATTCTGAACTTGAAAGAGCAAAAACAACACTTGATAAATTTAATTCCAGTTCAAGCAAACTTGATTCCATTTTGACTTAGGTAAAAATGATAAGTTTGGTCTTGGTTTTAAAAAAAGTGTTTTTGAAATTGGTGAATCTTCCAAAACACCAGTGTTTGTGAAGGAAGGTAATGATTTCTTGAACCATCCTTCAACTGCTTCGAAAGGTAAGAAACCATTGTTGAAAAAAATGTTTTTGTCCCTAAGCCAAAACAATGGAAGCGTCCTTTTGTATGTCACTATTGTCTCAAATCTGGTCATATCAGGCCTTTTTGTCGAAAGCTGAAAAATGACTATGTGTTGTGGAATCTAAGCAGATGTTGCCCCCCGTGTTTCCCAACACCAAGAGCAACACTGGCAGAAAGAGGCCCACTGTGAATAAAGTTTGGATACAAAAGCCTGATGTTAGATGTTTTGTTATTTATACTTTCTTGAAAGCTAACACTGCAGGTAATTGGTATTTTGATAGTGGAAGCTCTCAGCACATGACAGGCTTGAAAGATCACCTCACTGATTACGTTGAACAAAATGGTGGTAGAGTGACCTATTGAGGTGGTGCAAAGGGAAGAATTGTTGGCAAAGGAACACTCAATGTGGAAGGGTTTCCAAAGCTTCATAACATCTTACACGTTTAAGGCCTTAATGCAAACTTAATTTCAATTAGTCAACTGTGTGATGACGACTTGCATGTGAAGTTTGATAAGAATACTTGTGAAGTTTTTGATAATACTAATCGTTGTGTTATAACAGGTACAAGATCAGTGAATAATTGCTACCAACTTGGTGAGGAATTGACATGTAGACACTCAAAGGTTGATGAGTTTAGTCTATGACACCAAAAGCTTGGACATGTGAATTTCAAGACCTTAAAAAATTTGAGTAAGTTTGAAGCTGTCAGAGGTCTTCCAAATCTAAAGTCTGGTGTTCCATATGTTTGTGGTGCATGCCAAAAAGGTAAGCAAACCCGTGTTGCGCACCCCGTGTTACAACACTGTGGGACAACACGGTGTCTTGAACTTTTGCACATGGATTTGATGGGTCCCATGGAAGTCGAAAGCTATGGAGGTAAAAAGTATTCTTTGGTATGTGTTGATGATTTTTCTCGTTTTACATGGGTCAGATTTCTTAGAGAAAAATCAGACACTTTTGATGTTTTTAAGAATGTAACACCCCGTTTTTATCTTAATTGATGTTATTTGAGATATTAAGTGATTTCAGAATTCGAGAGCCGATTTTTATTAATCAGGGACCTTTTTACAATTTTTGGAAATTTTAGGGACTAAAACGCAAAATTGAGTTTTGTTATATATTTGAGCTTTGACTATGTCCTTGAATCACTCCATCATCCCCTCCACAACGTTCCTTCACCATTTTAGGCGATCAAAAAGCTTCCAAGCTTTTGTGATTTCGATTCTATCTCAATCCGTCCGATAGAATTGAATTCTGACTTGATATCTACGATCACAGATTCGAGTGCTCCGTTTGGATGTAAGTTTATCTCAATTCTGAGAGGTTTTAATTTTTGGATGTTGTTAGAATTAATTTATATTCGGAGAGGATGATTATTAGACAGCGGTGACAGTATATCTAAGACGGTTCGAAGATCTAACGACGATCAGATTTGATATGAATTTTCTTATTATTTTCGAAGATCTGATTTTTGAGATGTGTTGGTATTGTGTTGGATATGATGTTTGAGGATCGGAATGATTATATTGAATTGATATCCTGCTGTCTGTGTTTCCGATTTGATCAGTTTACAGTCGTTATGCCGTCAGTTTGAGTTTTGGATATCGTTTCGATGTTTTGATCGTATCGAGTTTGATTGAGTTTTGATGTCGATATTGATCTGTGACTTCTTCTGATAGATTGATTGGGAGTCCTTGGAGTTGCTAGAGTTGCAGCTTTTGTCAGTTTGGAAGAGTTGAGCCGGTATAGTATCGATGTCTTTCTATATCGATTGATGAACTTAAGTTGATATTGAATTGAGGATTTATTTTTTTACAGATTGAAGAGTGTAAAGCGACGAGAAGAGGTATAAGACGAATTTGGAATGAAATAGGACGATTAACTTGAATCCGGATTGATTCGAGTGTCCTAGAAGAAATCACATATTGCATGTTTATATTCTTATTAAACTTATGATTGAATTGGTTTTTGAATGCATGAGATTTCATATGCATTCATATTGAACCGATTGATTATTCATTTTGAATTAGACGATCTGGAGATTATAATTGAGTGGCCTTGATAGGCGATTTACTACAAGTGTCGATTAACTCACTATAATGCCCTAGATTCTAGAGGTTTAAAATATACCTCGTCCACCTCGAAAGGGGAGTTTGGTGTGATTGTTGGATATTTTAACCTCAGGATCCCAAATCGAAGAAAGAAAGAAGAATTCCTTTTGATTATCTGAGTCTGATAATCCAGAAGTTTTAAAGTCATGCATATCATTTTAATTCCGCAATTGAATGAATTACTTGAGGTATATGTGGAATTTGATTATATATCATGTTTTGATATATTATGTGATATTATATGCTAGTCTCTTTTACTGGGAATATTATTCTCACCGGATTATCCGGCTGTTGTCTTTGTTTGTATGTGTACTTGGCAACAGGTGGGGCAGGACCGAGTCAGAGGCAGCATGGCTAGATGGTTGAGAGGATAGAGTGAGGCTTGGATGTTAGAAGTCGTTTATGTATTCGAACTTCTTTCTGTTTTTGAATAAGTCCGAATTAGATGGATTTTATGCATGTTATATTTGGAGGATTGTATAACTCTAGACCTTATCCTTTTGTATCTTGTCGAATGGGATATTATGTTGTTGTGGTGTGGTTTGAGTTGAGTTTGAATTGGAGAAGGAAAACCAGATTTTTTTCTGGTACAGAGCATCTCGCTCGATCGGTTGAATCTTACCGATCGAGCGAGCACCCCTGTATCGAGGCAGAGAGTAGGACTTTTGTGTCAGCTCGATCGGTAAGATTTTACCGATCGAGCGGAGGCCCTTCTTTTTGGACAGTGGCTTTAGAATTTTTGGCCGCTCGATCGGTAAGATCTTACCGATCGAGCGAGCACCCTTTTAAAAAAAAAAATTATGTCTTAATCCTTATTGTTTAATTGATTTTATCAATTGCTTTATCCTAAGATTTTGATTAGAATCGAGGCCTCACAAAGAAGCTGTTTACCAAGATTACTAACCTACATACTTTGACTGTAGCAAGAATTAGAACTGATCATGGAAAGGAATTTGAGAACTCATCTTTTTCTTCTTTGTGTGATAAGAAGGGAATCTCACAGGAGTTCTCTGCCCCAAAAACTCCTCAACAAAATGGAATTGCCGAAAGGAAGAATAGGATGTTGCAAGAGATGGCTAGGGTGATGATGAGCTCAAAAAATATCTCCAAGAGATTTTGGGCAGAAGCATTAAACACAGCATGTCATATTTCCAATCGTGTGTATTTGAGAAGTGGTTCTTCGATGACTTCCTATGAAATTCTCATGGGAAAGAGGCCAAATCTCACTTATTTTCATATCTTTGGTTGTGTTTGCTATGTTTTGAATGATAGAAATCACCTAGCAAAATTTGATTCCAAAAGTGATAAGTGTTTGTTCCTAGGTTATTCTACTAATAGTCGTGCATATAGGATGTATAACCTTAGTGTTACGCCTTAAACGCATACAAATCTCGTGTTATGAGATTAATGTTTTTAATGCATTAACAAGTCTCATAATATTATGTTTTGATGATTACAAAACTCGGTTAATTATTACTAACCATATAAAGTGAGATTTTACAGATTAGATTTATTGATGATTAAATTCTTGGAAGCTATTTTGAAGCTATACATGTATTTATAAAGTCTTGTATTGCTCATTGAATGGATGGAACATTGTTAAGAGATATGAAGAAAAAGACAAGAAGAAGTCAAAGTATGGAGCAGCAACTTCCGAAAATTACTAGGCATTTTCTAGGCATTGAAATCAATCTTCACCGGTCATAATATTTATGAGGAAGTTTTACATGTACTGTCTAAATTTTAGAGCAATCCAACGGCTAGATATGGAGTTATGAGTTTTCCACAAAAGTTGTGCAGTACCTATTTCTGCAGAACTTGAAGCGAAGGATGAAGAATCAACTTATGAAAATTACTAGACGTTCTTGAGACATCCAAATCAAATCTCCACCAATCAACATCAAGATCAGGATGTTTTCAAACTTATATCAAAATTTCATATCAATCCAACGGCTAGATATGGAGTTATGATTTTTCCACAAAGGTTGCACAGTACCTATTTCTGCAGAACATGAAGCAAATGATGAAGAATCAAATTCAAAAAGTAACTGGGAATGATTGAGACATCCAAATAAAATCTTCACAGATCCCATTCTGATTTGGGATGTTTTACAACCTCTGTATAAATTTCAGATCAATCCAACGGATGGATTGGAAGATATGAATTTTTCAATTTTGTTGCACAGAACAAGTTCGAAAACATAATGAAGCGACTTTCGAAAAATACTGGGCATGATTGATTCGTTCAAATCAAATCTTTACCGTTCCGAATGAAGATCCATATGTTTTAAAGCTTTGGTTTAAATTTTAGATCAATCCAACGGTTAGATTGTGAGATATGATTTTTCCACAAAATCTGCTCAGTGCTGGAAAAAAGTAGGCAGCTGCGCCGAATACTTTTTGTCACTCCTTGACTTCTCAACATATGCTCCATGCACTCAAACCAGATTCAAATCTTTGCCAACTATAAATAGAGGTCATCCAAGGTCATTTGGAGAAATCCCAACTCATCTCTTCTCTCCTTTGCAAGCAATTTCTCACTATCAAAGTGTTTGTGTGATATATTTGAGAGTGTTTGTAAAAATAGTTTGTGAGTTGGTTGTGCTATTGTTGTAAACACTTGAGTGTGAATCCAAGTGTGTTGTGCTATCGTTGTAAGCACTTGAGTGTGAAGCCAAGTGTTTGTGTTGAGGCTATCCTTGGAGCCCTTAAGGCCAAGAGTGTTGAGTTGTACGGCTATCCTTGGAGCCATCAAGGCCAAGACGTTGAAGTGCTAGTGGATCCTCGGTTAATCGATCTTAACCAAGAAGGGGAGACGTAGACGATTTATCGTCGAACTTCCATAAACATATCTTATCCCTTTTACTGCTTTATTTATATTACGCATTTATTTACCGCACTTATATTTGATTGCTTTAAGTCTTCCGCTTGCGTACTAGCATAATTGCTTTAAATTGCTAAAGTTGCCAATAGAACCTAAATCCCCCCCCCCCCCCCCATTAGGTTCTAACAAGTGGTATCAGAGCCACACTTTTGAAAAATATTTCAAAAAGGCTCTATGGCAAATCTAGCGAGCGATTATGCTCAAGGGCAATCAATAAATCGTCCTCCTCTTTTCAACAGCATAAACTACGGATATTGGAAAAATCGAATGTTCCTATATATTCAATCCGTAGATTATGATCTTTGGAAAGTTACGGTAAAAGGTCCCTACAAACCAATGAAAGAGGTTGAAGGGATTAAAATTCCTAAGGGAATGGATGACTTTACCAAGGAGGACATGCGATTAATTTCTCAAAATGCTAAAGCTATGAATATTTTGCACTGTTCTTTAGATATGAACTAGTACAACCAAATATTAATGTGCTCCTCCGCTAAAGAAATATGAGATAAATTGGAGATATGCCACGAGGGAACCAACCAGGTCAAGGAAACAAAGATTGACCTCCTAGAGCTCAAACATGAGACATTTGAGATGGAAGCCTATGAAGATAGCGATGAGGAGGAAGCCAACATATGTCTCATGGCCAAGGATGATGACATCGCCTCCGACGATGATGATGAGGTACCATCTTACGATGAATTACTACAAGCTTATAAGCTTATGTTTGACATGACTAAATCACTTAGAAAAAAAAATAGAAACCTCAAAAATGAATTAGAATCTAAGGAGCATGAAAACCTAAGATTAAAGGATGACATAGCTACATTAGAAAAATCATTTTATAAATTCAATGTTAGTAGTAACAAGTTGAATAATTTACTAAGCATGCAAAAATGTAGCTTTGATAAGGGTGGAATAGGGTATGGTAAGAAATCAATAGATTTTACTAGCCTTATTGCTAAAGCCAAAATGAGATCACCCCCTACATGCTCTTATTGTTGTAAAATTGGTCATGCTAGATATAAATGTAGATATTTAAGATTTCAATATGATCAAAAGAGTTATATGAAATGGAGGCCTAAGAGTACTTAACAACTCATCAGTCGGCATTATGAGATCATGATCTAAGGGAGTTCATTATAGACCGGTTTAAACTGCCTTGACTTGCGACTGGTCTTCCTGATGAACGCTGCTCTGTCCAAGGAAATATGTTTTTAAAGAGGCCATAGCCCTACCTACTACTGGGAGCACTCTTAAAAAGTGGCGATGATGTTGCTATGAGAGACTGAACTCTTAGAAGTCTATTTTGTATCTCTCTTTTCTAACACTGTGGACCCAAAAGAACTAAAGGGTACCAAAATCAATTCTTGCAGGGAAATAGGAAAACTGTTCTTCCTAGCATATGGTATCTAGACAGTGGATGTTCTAGACATATGACTGGGAACAAGGACCTACTCCAATCCGTCAAACGAAAGGATAAGGGATATGCCACCTTTGGAGACAACAGAAAAGGAGTTATCGAAGGAATCGGCTCAATAGGTATTTCTAAATCCTGCTTAATTGATGATGTACTCCTAGTGAAAGTACTTAAGCATAATCTACTAAGCATAAGTCAATTGTGCGATAGAGGTTATGAAGTCAAATTCACTCCCCAACACTGCACTATATCACTCACATCTGACAAATCTATAAATTTCAAAGGATATAGAAGTGAAAATGTATACAAGGTTTCTTTAAATAATTTATCTTTATCAAATATCAAAAGCCTTGTATCCTTGAATGTTGATGACAACATTCTTTGGCATAGACGACTAGGTCATGTTGGTCCTAGTACCATTGAAAAACTTTTTAAACTTGATTTAGTTGTTGGTATGCCAAAACTCAATTTAAAATTAGATTCTGTTTGTGATGCGTGTCAACTTGGCAAACACACAAGGGAATCTTTTAAAAGCAAAAATATTGTATCAACTTCTATGCCCCTTGAACTTCTTCACCTAGATCTATGTGGTCCCTCGAGGAACGCTAGCCTAGGAGGGAAGCTTTATGCATTTGTCATTGTGGATGATTTCTCACGTTTCACGTGATCATTGTTTTTAACCCACAAAAATGATGCCTTTGATTATTTTAAAACTTTTGTCAAACGAGTTAAGAATGAGAAAAATTTTTCAATAAAACAGATCCGTAGTGACCACGGAACTGAATTTCAAAATGAGAGTTTTACAAATTTTTGTGAAGAGAAAGGCATCGGTCACAATTTTTCTTGTCCTAGGACTCCTCAACAAAACGGGGTCATTGAGAGGAAAAATAGGACACTTGTGGAGATTGCGAGGACATGATATATGAGCATTCTTTACCAAAATATTTTTGGGCTGAAGCAATGAACACTGCATGTTACATTATCAATCGTGTATCAATAAGGCCAATTCTCAAGAAAACTCCATATGAATTATGGAGAGGGAGAAAGCCTAACATTTCTTACTTTCGGGCTTTTGGATCAAAATGCTACATTCATAATAATGGTAAGGACAACCTCGGCAAATTTGATGCCAAATCCGACAAAGGTATTTTTCTTGGGTATTCTACTACGAGTAAGTCTTTTAGAGTATTTAATAAATGCACTTTACTTGTTGAAGAATCAATGCATGTTGTATTTGATGAATCTATGTCTATAGTTTTTCGCACTAACAATGATGATGTAGAATTACTCGAAGAAGAGATGACTTCATCAAGCTTAAATGATATTGATATTTCTGTTGAGAAACACCACTTCCGAAGGATTGGACGCTTCACAAAGATCATCCGATGGATCTTATCATTGGTAGTCCTTCGAAGGGAGTAACCACTCGCTCTTCACTTAATAATATTTGCAATCATCTTGCTTTTGTTTCGCATGTTGAACCTAAGTGCATTGATGATGCTTTATTAGATGATTCATGGATTATTGCTATGCAAGATGAATTAAATGAATTCAAGCGCAATGATGTTTGGAATCTTGTTCCTAGGCCGCATGATAGATCTATTATTGGTACTAAATGGGTCTTTAGGAATAAACTTGACGAGAATGGTACTATCACTAGAAATAAAGCTAGGCTTGTAGCTAAAGGATATAGTCAAGAAGAAGACATTGATTATGATGAGACATATTCTCCTGTTGCTCGACTTGAATCTATTCGCATGTTTCTTGCTTTTGCCTGCTCTAGAAATTTCAAGTTAATTATTTCAAATGGATGTTAAGAGTGCATTCTTGAATGGTGAACTAAAAGAGGAAGTTTATATTGAACAACCTGATGGCTTTGTTGATGCATTATTGCCTGATCATGTGTATAGATTAAACAAAGCTTTGTATGGTTTGAAACAAGCTCCAAGAGCTTGGTATGAAAAACTATCAACTTTCCTTCTTTCAAATGGTTTTTCCAGAGGAAAGATTGACATTACTTTATTTACCAAAAATGTCAAAGATGATTTATTGATTGTGCAAATTTATGTTGATGACATAATTTTTGGTTCTACTAACGAAACTCTCTGTCAAGATTTCTCTAAGCTTATGCAGGAACACTTTGAGATGAGCATGATGGGGAAACTTAACTATTTCCTCGGATTGCAAATCAAACAGTGCAATGATGGGTTCTTTGTGAACCAAAGCAAATACATCAAGGAAATTCTAAAGAAGTTTGGGATGGAGAATACAAAATCATCATCCACACCGATGAGCACAACAATCAAACTCGACAAGGTTGAAAATGGTAAATCTGTAGATCAATCTTCCTTTCGTAATATGATTGGCTCCTTACTTTATGCTACTGCTAGTAGACCGGACATTATGTTTAGTGTTTGCTTGTGTGCACGATTTCAATCATGTCCAAAGGAATCACATTTGTTCGCCTTAAAACGCATTTTCAAATATCTTTCAAAGACTCCAAATCTCGGCTTGTGGTATTCAAAAAATTCTTTCTTTGATTTAAAAGCGTACTGTGATGCCGAATTTGGTGGATATAAGGTGGACAGAAAAAGCACTAGTGGAACCTGTTTTTTTTTACGAAATTGTTTGGTTTCTTGGTTTTCCAAAAAGAAAAATTGTGTTGCGTTATCAACGACCGAAGCCGAATATATGACTGCCGGTAGTTGTTGTGCGCAAATTCTTTGGATGAAGCATCAATTGCTCGACTATGGTGTATCTTTTTCAAAAATCCCTATTTTCTGTGACAACACTAGCGCCATATGTCTTACAAAGAATCCGATTCAATATTCGCGCACCAAACATATTGACATTAGTCATCATTTTATTCGTGACCACATCGAACGAAATGAAGTTGAACTTCAATATGTTGACACGACAAATCAAATTGCCGATATTTTTACAAAACCACTAGATGAAAATACTTTTATTCGTTTGCGTGGTGAACTTGGCATGATTGAGTTGTAATCACTTGTTGACATATTTTAAAGATAATGTCATATTAAGGGGGAGCTTAATATAAAATTCGAGCAACTTAATTTTGGATAATATAGATTAATTGTATTTATTCAATATTATACGCTCATATTTTGTTATTTATGTGAAATTTATGTGTTGCATTTTAGAAATCATATTTCAATTCTCATGTTTTTGCATTTACTTTTTTAGTCTTTTTGATTATCACAAAAAGGGAGAGAATTAGTTTGGTTAAATACTTTAACTAAGGGGGAGGGTTAGTTTGGTTAAATGCATGGAGAATAAAACTGGTTATTTGATAAACAAACTCTTCTTAACTAATTGTTTAAATTAGGGGGAGTTTTATTCATGCAATTATATTGTGCAATTTTAAATTGTCTATTTAATATTGTACATTTATTTCTCCTATTTAACCAAGTTTTGTGATCATCAAAAAGGGAGAGATTGTTACGCCTTAAAGCATACAAATCTCGTGTTATGAGATTAATATTTTTAATGCATTAACAAGTCTCATAATATTATGTTTTGATGATTACAAAACTCGGTTAATTGTTACTAACCATATAAAGTGAGATTTTACAGATTAGATTTATTGATGATTAAATTCTTGGAAGCTATTTTGAAACTATACATGTATTTATAAAGTCTTGTATTGCTCATTGAATGGATGGAACATTGTTAAGAGATATGAAGAAAAAGACAAGAAGAAGCCAAAGTATAGAGCAGCAACTTCCGAAAATTACTGGGCATTTTCTAGGCATTGAAATCCAATCTTCACCATTCATAATATTTATGAGGACGTTTTACATGTACTGTCTAAATTTTAGAGCAACCCAACGGCTAGATATGGAGTTATGAGTTTTCCACAAAAAGTTGTGCAGTACCTATTTCTGCAGAACTTGAAGTGAAGGATGAAGAATCAACTTATGAAAATTACTGGACGTGCTTGAGACATCCAAATCAAATCTCCACCAATCAACATCAAGATCAGGATGTTTTCAAACTTATATCAAAATTTCATATCAATCCAACGGCTAG
This sequence comes from Henckelia pumila, assembly GCF_033568475.1. Taxonomy (NCBI): domain Eukaryota; kingdom Viridiplantae; phylum Streptophyta; class Magnoliopsida; order Lamiales; family Gesneriaceae; genus Henckelia; species Henckelia pumila. The sequence continues at coordinate 104,593,343 of NC_133120.1, read as the reverse complement.
ATATGGAATTATGATTTTTTCACAAAGGTTGCACAGTACCTATTTCTGCAGAACATGAAGCAAATGATGAAGAATCAAATTCAAAACGTAACTGGGAATGATTGAGACATCCAAATCAAATCTCCACCGATCCAATTCTGATTTAGGATGTTTTACAACCTCTGTCCAAATTTCAGATCAATCCAACGGATGGATTGGGAGATATGAATTTTTCAATTTTGTTGCACAGAACAAGTTCGAAAACATGATGAAGCGACTTCCGAAAAATACTGGGCATGATTGTTCAAATCAAATCTCCACAGTTCATAATGAAGATCCAAATGTTTTAAAGCTTTGGTTTAAATTTCAGATCAATCCAACAGTTAGATTGTGATATATGATTTTTCCACAAAATTCGCTCAGTGCTGGAAAAAAGTAGGCAGCGGCGCCGAACACTTTTTGTCACTCCTTGACTTCTCAACACATGCTCCATGCACTCAAATCAGATTCAAATCTTTGCCAACTATAAATAGAGGTCATCCAAGGTCATTTGGAGAAATCTCAACTCATCTCTTCTTTCCTTTGCAAGCAATTTCTCACTATCAAAGTGTTTGTGTGATATATTTGAGAGTGTTTGTAAAAATAGTTTGTGAGTTGGTTGTGCTATTGTTGTAAACACTTGAGTGTGAATCCAAGTGTGTTGTGCTATCGTTGTAAGCACTTGAGTGTGAAGCCAAGTGTTTGTGTTGAGGCTATCCTTGGAGCCCTTAAGGCCAAGAGTGTTGAGTTGTACGGCTATCCTTGGATCCATCAAGGCCAAGACGTTGAAGTTCTAGTGGATCCTCGGTTAATCGATCTTAACCAAGAAGGGGAGACGTAGACGATTTATCGTCGAACTTCCATAAACATCTCTTATCCCTTTTACTGCTTTATTTATATTACGCATTTATTTACCGCACTTATATTTGATTGCTTTATGTCTTCCGCTTGCGTACTAGCATAATTGCTTTAAATTGCTAAAGTTGCCAATAGAACCTAAATCCCCCCCCCCCCCCCCCATTAGGTTCTAACACTTAGGACCAGAACAATTATGGAATCTATTAATGTTATTTTTTATGATGGTGCAGATCTCAAAGGAAAAACTGTTGAAGATGATATTGAAGGCTTGTTGGAAATTCCTCCTAAAGAACATAGTGTTGTTTTGGATGTTACAACACCAAACACAACACTGGTTCCTCCAGAAACTGTCCATGAGGAAAATTCCCAAAATAATGAGGAAGCTGAGATGATTACTGAAAAGGATATACCAAACAAGATACAGAAGAATCATCCATCATCACAGATTATTGGAGATGTTCATGGAACAAGGCAAACCCGTGCTAAGGACAAAGTTAACTACCGCAAGATGGTTGGGTTAGTATGCATGAGTTCCGTGTACTCACAGGTAATGCATTCCTGTTTTATTTCCAATATTGAACCCAAGAATGTAAATGATGCTTTGAATGATGAATTTTGGGTAAATGCCATGCATGAAGAACTTGAACAATTTGTCCGAAATGATGTATGGTTTTTGGTTCCACCTCCTGATCATGGTAATGTCATTGGCACAAAATGGATTTTTAAAAATAAAACTGATGAATCAGAAAACATCATTAGGAACAAAGCAAGGCTGGTTGCTCAAGGGTATACTCAGGTTGAGTGGGTTGATTTTGATGAGACCTTCGCTCCTGTTGCCCGCATTGAGTCAGTCCAACTTTTGCTAGCTATTGCATGTCATATGAGTATAAAACTTTACCAAATGGATGTGAAGAGTGAATTTTTGAATGGTATTTTAAATGAGGAAGTGTATGTGAAGCAACCCAAAGGCTTTGAGGATCCACACCACTTGGATCATGTTTACAAGTTGAAGAAGGCACTCTATGGCTTGAAGCAAGCTCCACGAGCATGGTATGGTAGGTTGACCGAGTATTTGCTCGAAATTGGCTTCAAACGAGGTGAGGTTGACAAAACCCTTTTTTATTCAAAAGGCCAAAGGTGAAATTCTTATTTGTCAAGTTTATGTGGATGACATTATCTTTGATGTCTCTTCTCAAAAGCATGTTGATAGTTTTGTTGAATGCATGTCTTCTACTTTTGAAATGAGCATGGTAGGAGAGTTAACATTTTTCCTTGGATTGCAAGTTAAGCAAACAAATGATGATATTTTTCTTTGTCAAAGTAAGTATGCAAAAAATTTGGTGAAAAAGTTTTGCAAAGAGAATGTTAAGAACATGAAAACTCCTATGAGCTCGAGTGAAAAATTAGGAAAAGACAGTGTTGCGGCTGGTGTTGACAACACCATGTATCGCAGCATGATAGAGAGTCTTTTGTATTTGACTGCTAGATGTCCTGATATCATGTTCAGTGTGTGTTTATGTGCTAGGTACCAATCTGATCCAAAGGTAACCCATTTAAAAGCTGTTATGAGAATTTTGAAATATGTTTCGGGTTCATTGGAGTTGGGATTGTGGTATACGAGGGAAACCAACACTAACCTTGTAGGTTTTAGTGATGCTGATTGGGCTGGTGATGTGAATGATAGAAAAAGCACTACGGGTGGGTGTTTTTATCTTGGAAATAATTTGGTTTCATGGTATAGTCGTAAGCAAAATTGTGTGTCACTTTCGACTGCTGAATCTGAATATGTGGTGCCGGAAGTTGTTGCTCACAACTTCTTTGGATGAACCAAATGATTGAAGACTATGGTTTTAAGAGTGAACCCCCCATTGTTTATTGTGATAATTCGAGTGCTATTGATATATCAAAGAATTCAGTTCAACACTCACGCACAAAACACATTGACATTCGTCATCATTTTATTCGAGATTTAGTAGAAAAAGGTATAATTCGAATGGAGTTTGTTGGAACCAATAACCAATTGGCAGACATATTTACTAAAGCATTAGATCATGAGAGATTCTAAACTCTTCGGAGGTCACTCAACATGTGTGCATTATAATTCATTGCATGTGTTGTCTGCGGTGTTACAACACTACCGATAACACTGTTGTTTTTCTTGTCATGCATTTTTAGGATTTTAGGCATTCTGCACTCACTCTGTTTTGTGTAGTGTTTAAATCTCTGTTTCATTGATTCAATCAATGCCAAGTTTTTCTGCAAATTTTTTATTGAAACACACTGGCCCTTGTAAATCGAACTCTGACTAAACCACTAAGTAGTTGAGGGATGTACGTGTATTCCATGTTCTTGTCCCATGTGAAAGGTGGTTTCGCAAATTCAGTGTTCAGCTTTTTAAAGTTTGATGACCAATGTCATATATACAAGCTTTATAAATAATCGGAAGAAAATGGAAAAAGCTACCTAATTGAGTCCAATGAAGATTGTTCTTTTAGTGTGCAGGCTACCACTTCTAGAATTTTTCTGAAAACAATGGTAATCAAGTGTGTAAGTCTCAAATGATTTTTGAAAAACTATGGTGTTGTTGATGATGTTGATAACATAAGAGACAACACTACACTTGTCAACATATTGTTTGCTTGTGATTGCATTCTTACTTTATGTTACATTATGTTTAGGCATAAAATAGGCCATGCATATGCATTTTTGTTAATAGGGTTCTGTTTTTGGGTAAGGTTCTAAATAGACGAATTTTGATGATTTACCCTATTTACTAAAAATTGAATTTTTGTAATTGCCTTTTGTTTCAGTGGTGTTAGGCTGATGTGGAAGTAATTCTGAAAGATTTGGGCTGAAATATTTATCTCGGATTATTGCCTTATTTATGGGATTTTATCTCTTAAATCTCAGCTTTTAAAATTTTGGCCGTTTAGGAAAGTTACCGTTGTAACTTGAGGGAGATCAGGGATCAGGGTAATTATGGGTTTGTTAGAAGAATATTACCGTTTGTGATAAGGATTCTATATATGAGTTTTCGTGATTATCGGGCATTATCATCTTCTCAAATTGCTTTATTCCCGATCAAGTCTTCTGCAAACCCTACATCCTTCTTTCTCTAAACTTTTTATTTACCATGGCAGGCTTTGATCCACAGGATATTAGAAGCGAGATGGGCCATAAAGAACCCGATGTTGCCTCCAGTGTTGCAACACCGGAGAACCCAACTTCCACCCCTTCTCTGCCGATCGTTCCAGTACCCATATAACCCGTTCCTCTTGCTGTTCTCATGCCTGGAGAACCAGAGAACGTGATTGATTTGGATAATCCTCCTGATTTCTCCGTTTTGAATAGGGTTAATCCTCCTCCACCGATGGCTTGCCGATCAAAAAGGCAGGCAGGTTACAACCCTGATTTCACCCAGTCTAAAAGGTTTTACAAGGGTCCTCGCATCTCCATGGCTGAAGAAGATCGCAGCTCCGGTGACGATTCTGATGATGCCAACTACGAATTTGTGGCGAGGAAGAAACCCTCTGGTTCTGCTACTGCCTCTGCCTCCACTCCGATCATTGAATCTGCTTTTGAAAGAGATGATTCAAACTCTTCTGATGGTGTTCCTCCTAAGGACACTCCTGCAGCTATTGTTCCCCAAGAAAGTGCTGCTTCTGATGAAGATGCCACTCTGGCACAAATTTTGGAAAGCCTGAAGCAAGGAAATGCTTCCTCCTCTGTTCCTCCCTCTGCTTAACTCTCCGATGATGAGCCTGATGCTGAGATGATGGAGGAGTTTGCTGCAGGCAAAGCCCATCAAGATAATGATCCTTCTTCCTCTTCTTCTTCTGCCGACTCTGATGCTGACTCTTCTGATAAGAGTGCTGATATTGGAGATGAAGAAGACTCTGAAGATATTTCCAGCATGGATGCTGATGAAGAGCCTTTAGAGACAGAGGATGTTTCTGCTACTGATGCCAGTGTTGCTGTTGGTGTCGTCAACACCACGGACAACACTGTTGATGAGGACTATGACATGGATGCTGCTCATTCTCTCATGTTTTACTCTGGTGATGCTGCTGCTGTTTGCAATCTCTTCGCTCATAGAGGTCTACTGGATGAGAGGAACATAGATGTATGCTCCTATGATAGGTACAATCTTGTTGATTTTCTGAATCTTAGGCAACTTTATTCTACTGTTGTTGCTGTGATACCCTACTGTAAGAGGGTAATTCTGGAATTCTATGCAAACATGACCGCAAGCATTGAAGATCCAGAATCTGCAAAGTATGGTTTGGTTTATCTTCGGGATCGGCTGTTTGAGTTTACTCCAGCCGTTATCAACGCTCTATATTCAACCCCCGATGTTGATGAAAGACCCCATCCAGATGTTAATGAAGTTATCTCTGTCCTCACTGGTGGGTTGGTCAAGAAATTCTCTGACCATTTTTCTGCAGCCAGTTGACATCATTTTATTCGGTCCTTCACAAGATTGTTGTGAGGAATTGGATGCCTTCCTCCAACTCTATAGTAATCACACGACCACAGGCGTTCATTCTGTATGCCATAGGGACTGGAAGTCTTTTCAATTTTGGGAAGATGGTATTCAAAACAGTGCTCTAGTTTGCTGATGGAGGACTCAAGTCTACTAAGCTGCCTTTCCCATCTTTGATCTACGACATTTTGGAATCTCAGGCTTTCATCAGTAATATTACAGAAGATCTCACGGATCAACCTGAGATTTTGAAGTTAGCAGCTGGACTTCTCAAGGGAAATCGAGTTCTGGATTTGCCCTGGACTGCTACTCCTAATCCTGCTGCTGAAGCTGCTGGTGTTGCACCCAGTGTTGCCAACACGGGTGACAATACTGAAGAAATAGTGCCTACTCCTACTACCCTGGAATTCATCACTGCCACTATTCAGCTGCTGATTACTCGTGCTGAAGAGAAAATTGCGCAAGCACAGGAAGATATTGCGTTCTACAGCATGATCTTGGCTGATTGTCGGAGACAACTTGGCATTTCTGGCCAAACAGGGGGAGATAATAGTGCACAAGCTGAAGCTGGTCCATCTGGGACTAAAGATGATGAGGATGAAGCTACTGATCAAGAGGGATCCAATAGTGATCAAATTTAGATTTTGCTTCTTCTCTCATCTTTGCTTATCTGTTTTTTTTTTTATTATAATATAAGTGTTTTTGTTCGTTTTAGTTATGTGCTTCAAATGCTCTTACATGCTTTAACTAGACTAACATCTTCTACCCCACTTATGCTCTGACATATGAATTAAATAATCCCATGTGTTATTTACCATGTTATCCACCGTGTTACGACACGAGGGACAACACTTCAGGGGGAGACTTTAAAATTCAGGGGGAGAAGATTTTTAAACTCAGGGGGATTTTGTGATTAGTTCATTCTTGTGCAATGTTTTGTCCAGAAAGCAAAAAGGGGAAGATTGAAAGAAATTTTATTCCTTGATATTTTCGGCCCTTGTATTAATTGATATTATTAGATTTTGCTTTCTAGACAAGATAAAATATATGGTAAATATCCTGAGTATGTATCGATTATTTTAAAGATATATTTGCCTAAGTTTAAATCATGTCTTGATAAGGTGATTAGTTGATATAATATAATTCGATATTATCAAGATTTGATTTCCAAGATTTGATAGAGTTTATTTCCTACTAAAACATGTTTCCTTATTCATGTAGGACTCTATCTAAGGAAATCTTCAAGATTTGAATGCTAATCTATAAAAGGGAATTTCACGCACAAGATGAGAGGACTTCAGACGATAATATACTGCGCATACTCTGAAGAATTCTGTTGAAGAATTTGAAGAACTCTGAAGCAAGGTTTGCAACTATCGTTGTTGAATGTCCCCGTGTTGCCGTTCGTGTTGAAGATATCAGAGACAACACTGTGGGAACTGTGTTATTGAAGATCTTTTCTGTTTCTTCAATTTAGGCTACGGGAGTTGCATCCAATTTCTTTTATACTCTGTTGTATTTTATGATGCAAGTTTGATTTCTCAACTTGTTGAGAAATTTAGGATTTAATGACTTTTCGTAAAATTACTAGGATTATTTTGTAAGACTGATCTTACGTTTACTAGTAATATTTAGCCCTAAGGCACCCGTACGAGTTTTTATACTCGTGCAAGGGCCGAAAATATCAAGAAATAAAATTCCTTTCAATCTCCCCCTTTTTGCTTTCTGGACAAAACATTGCACAAGAATGAACTAATCACAAACTCCCCCTGAGTTTAAAAATCTTCTTCCCCTGAATTTTAAAGTCTCCCCCTGAAGTGTTGTCCCTCGTGTCGTAACACGGTGGATAACATGGTCAATAACACATGGGATTCTTTAATTCACATGTCAGAGCATAAGTGGGATAAAAGATGTTAGTCTAGTTAAAGCATGTAAGAGAATTTGAAGCACATAACTAGAACGAACAAAAACACTTGTATTATAATAAAAAAGAAACAGATAAGCAAAGATGAGAGAAGAAGCAAAATCTAAATTTGATCACTATCAGATCCCTCTTGATCAGTAGCTTCATCCTCATCATCTTTAGTTCCAGATGGACCAGCTTCATCTTGTGCACTATTAGAGCTCAAAAGCGAGCTCGTTAAGCAGGCTCGTTAGCGAGCTCGTTTTGGGGCTCGTTAAGCAAACTTGTTTTCAAACTCGTTTTCTGGCTCGTCAAGCATACATCGGAGCTCAAGTTTGATTTTTTCAATTATAATTTCTCGATAAAATTGACTATAACCTGATTTACAAACTTACCATGATCTAAAACTTCAACCTCCAACCTTGCCTGATTTTGAAAAAAATCTATCAATTTCATTCATCAAAGTTTTCGATCTTTATGAATTTACAACATAATTACTAACTGCTTAAGTCATGATTAATATATCCCAAAATCTTCGAATTTGTTACAGATCAAATTTTAGATGAAAATTTCATCCACAAACCTTTGACTGCTTCAAGTTATATAAGTTCAATGTGCACTCTTCTCTGATATATAGTACACAGTTGTATTCATCATTTCAAAAATTTCATCACACGATCAAATAGTTAATAAACTCAAAATGCAAGTTTCAGTTCTCTTTGTACCTTTCAAATAAAATCTGAAGCTCGCAAATAAAAATGCTAACCCAAGTTTCGAGCACTTACCTTTGAAGAAAATTAGCAATGTCTATGCTTAGTTCACAAGTATATAAAAATTATTGTGTGACTTAATTATTATAATATATAGGGAAAATTGCTTTTTTGGTCCTGTATGTTTGTCACTTTGCGATTTTGGTCCTTTATATTTTCAGATTGCAGTTTTAGTCCGCTATCTTTATTTTTTTGGCAATTTTAGTCCTTTTTCCGATGTGGCGCTGACGTGGCACCAATTCAATGCTGATGTGGAGCTGACGTGTACAGTGCCACGTCAGCATTTTCAAAGAAAAAGGACCGAAATTGCCAAAAATCGAAACATACAGGACTAAAACTGAAATGTGAAAACATAAAGGACCAAAATCGCAAAGTGACAAACATACAGGACTAAATTTGCAATTTTACCTAATATATATTTCTTTTAAATTTTGAAAAAATTTACATTTATTTTAAAATATTTTTAAAAAACCACTACGCTTTTTTAACGAGATATAAATATTACTTATGACACGATCTGCCAATATATAAAATATTTTATTTAATGATATTCTATAACTTAATTAAAATGTTTTGCATATAATAATGTCAGGTTTCACGTTGCTGCGGGCCCGCGGCTCTGAAAATTCGGCCCTCTTGCGAAGAATGCCGCGACCACTGGTGCTCGATCGTTTCCATATGTGGTACCTTTGAATAGAATTGTGGTCGCGGGGGTGTGGATACCGTTCAATATTTAGGTAATGTTTGAAAGAACTTTTAGGCAGCAGTAGTTCTCAGCTTTTCTCCCTTTTCAATTGCTGCTACTAATCCTAATTCGCACACCACTATCTTTCCCCTGAGGTGGGATGTATTGCATGTTCAGTGATTCCAGGTTACAAAATGGAGCAAATGGATCGTTTTTGTTATGGGAAGTCCGTTGGCTGGAAAGCGGACTCGCCATCAAAATTGTTCCTTGTTTTCCAAGCACTACAGTATAGCCCTTATCTTTCTGTCCATAGTACTTGCTGATACGGTGAGAATCCAAGGAGAAAATTATTTGTTAATATATATATGGTTTTTTTTGGTAAATTATGGAAAAATACATCTGCCCTATTTCCCAAAACCCAAATCATCCTCATCTTATTCCCTAACCCCTCTCATCCATCTTCCATCTTTCTCTCGAATGTGTGCAGCTCAAATCCTTCGCCGTCTCTCATCTTCCGCCTTTTCCATGTCGTCTCGCCTCTCCCATCTCCCTTTCTCGACTGTACATGGGCCATTTTCATCATCGTCGCTCTAATCCCGACAAAAACAAACCGGAGACCACTTTGATTGTGCGCAGACCACCTCCAAAACTAACAAGGCCAAATCGTTCGAGCCATCGCCCTTATTTCGATCGAAACTCCCGGTAATTTACTTTAATTTCTAATTTTTCCGTAGTCTCATAGCTAGCCTTCAAAATTAGTATTATAGTTGAGCTCTAATCTAGATTTAAATGGAAGAAAATGTTGGTCCAATATCTTGTTAACAGCTAACCATTTTTTATTGTTTGGGATGGACTTGGCAATATGTTATTAATATATACATTATCCTTGAATAAAATACATATAAATTTTCCTTTATTTTCTCACAATCGACATTAGCCAAAAACCCACTTTCTTTCACATTCGATTATGGCTTTAACTTAATTATTTTTTTCGTTTTTGCTCTTCTGTACATAATTTTTCAGTACAAAGTCTTGGAGAAGTAAATAAAAAAATGAATTGACATGGTCTACTGCTTTTGAATTGAACTAAATCGGTAGTTGTAAGAGTCAGGTAATATGATAAGCTTGAACATGGTTATATATGTTTGTTTAAATATAATTTAGGATTTTTTATAATTGGATAAATTTGCAAAATAAATGAGAGAATTTTAATGTTTTTCATCTCTATTGATTGTGATAAATCGATGAAATTATAATATTATTTTTCAGAAAACCACAGTTATTGGTTGAAGCAAGATCTGGAAGTGCGATTTTTTCATTTCTTGGAACATGGTTATATGTTTATTTAAATATAATTTAGGCTTTTTTCATTTGTAATTGGATAAATTTGCAAAATGAATGGGATAATTTTAATGTTTTTTTATCGCCATTGACCGAGCTATATCGATTAAGTTATATTTTTATTTTTCGGAAATCCACAGTCATTTTATTGATGGAAGTCGGATCTAGAAGCGCAATTTTTTCATTTTTTGGAAGCTACCGCTACATCGATGCTCTTTATTTGATTTCAATTCCCAATGGTGCCACTCTATTAGAGATATTCCAGAGTTTAAGACAAAAATGTGATGTTATTAATCTTGATTTGGCGATCTTGCAATACATAGCACCCCATGAGAAGATTGCAGTGACCTTGAACGAAGACGATGACGTCCGAAACATGATACACCTTCACAGTTGTTTGAAATTGAATATGATCAACTTAAGAGCGGTTCGTAAAGATGATCAGAGTTTGGGTAACAAAAATGTTGAAAGGTAACTTTTTTTTTTATTTTTGCCATGTTTAATTAGTTAATTAATCATGTGTTAAGAGTTTATAGTTAAAGTTAAATTGTCATTAAATGAATATTTATTTTGTTGCTTATGTATTCTATTATTTGTTTTTAAATAATAAGGTTTGATTTTGATGATGAAGTTTGTTCGGACGGAGGCCACGGATTTGAAGTTAGCACTTTAAACAATTCTATTGATTATTGGATTCGTTGCATGCGTGGTGTTGGCCAAATATTTAAAGATGCTGCAAAATTCAGGATATGTCTTAAAAACTACGTTGTTGCCTCTAGAAAATCTTTTATTTACAAGAAAAATGGTCGTGATAAGATCTCAGTTGTTTGAAGTGAAAAGAATTGTGAGTGGAAAATTTATGCCTCTAGACATCAATCGGACAATTCATTTGGCATAAGAAAGTGCAACCTAAGTCATAGTTGTGGGGATGACAATTTGCGGACTAGAGGTCACCCTAAAGCTGATTCATCTTGGGTAGCTAACGTTGTGAAGGAGAAGTTAAGAGGAGAACCATCATATCGCCCATGTATGATGATGAAGGACATTCAAAGAGATTTCGGAGTAGAACTTGAGTATCATAAAGTTTGGGCAGGAAAAGAGATGACAATGCAGGATATTCATGGAAATGATACGGGGTCTTATGATAAGTTGCGATGGTATTGTCATGCTGTCAAAGAAACAAATCCTAGGAGTTTTGTTGAATGTGAAATCAATCCGATGACAAACAAATTTAGACGATTGTTCATATGTTTTCATGCATGTCTTGTTGGTTTTATTAGTGATTTTTGGCCATTAATATTTTTAGATGGAACTCATATTAAGAACAAGTACGAGGGATTCTTATTAGTTGATGTGGCCAAGGATGCGTATTTATCACATCATCCATCAATTCTTTATCATACAATAAGTCACATAGCGCTTCTCTGGAAACTTTTAACGTCATACTCCTCCACGCATCCTTCCTAAAAAAGTGTATCATTTATATAAAAACAAAGAAATTATGCCAAAAAATTACAAAACATAAAAAGTGGATTACATAAAAAAAAAAGAATTACCTCATATCATATCTATTCAAAAAAGTATCCACAATATTCCTGTCACTATCAAAAATTGACGACCGCCCACCATATTCAAAAAACACATTATCAATTTGATTTGACTCCTCTACTGCAGCTTTTGCAATTTGTACAACTAATTCTGAATTTTCCTGCGATATAAAAGTATCAAATACTATGTAGAAATAATAGGTATATATATATATATATATATATATATATATCATATGATTAGTTTTTTAATAGCTATTTAACTATACAAGAAATGTGATTTGGATTTACCAGCTCAACAGTGTTATCTACAGCTCTATGACCGACTACTTTCATTATTTTCTTTTTTGGGGCAGTGGAAGGAGGTGTCATGAAGTTTTTTTCCTTGATCTTTGGTTTTCTGTCTTGCCTACTCATAACATCACGAGCAATCGAAGAAATTTCATTCTTGAAGTTGGTTTTCTCATATTTCTCATCCTCACTATTAAAATTTACCTCACTAATAGACCAACTTTATCTCTATGTGAATCCTCAATAACCTGTTCACTTTAAATTGCATTCTTATCAACATTTTCTCCCTTATTTTCTTTTGAAACATGACCATCATCACATCCCTAAAAAAAACTCTGTCACTAGTTTCAACGTTTAACTTTTCATCTGCATCAACCTTATGTGCATCAAAAGTCACATTCTCTTCATTTTCTTTTAAATTTCCATCTCATTTTTTTCTAAATCAAAACCACCATCATATCCCTCAAAATAAACCTTATCACCATTTTTTTCTACATAATTTTTCCCTTTTTCCACTAAATCAGAAATACCATAATATCCGTCAAAAGGAATTTAATCACAACTTTCAACAACGTTTAACTTTTCATCTGCATATTCGTCAAACTCATGTGTATCATGAGGAATCATATCATAATTTATTTTTTCATATATCCTCTCCTTCTCGTTTGAAACTCTATTTGTACCTTTCATTATGTCAAAATGCAAAATTTTCTTCATTTCTCTTATCTCTTCATCTTGTACCTTGATAATCGCATCCATCCTTTTTATTTCAGCCTGCATTTGTTTTTTTTCACACCTCATAAAATATTAAATAATTAAATAGCATCCAAATATTTTCGTAACCAAAGCATTTCATACTATATTTTTTAACCTCATTATCACGATTACCGACGAGTACCCTTTCCTCAGGTAAAGGGTAAATAAGGAAAACCTGTGGATAATAATGCTAATAATTATGATTATATAAAAATATTTACAATCATATAAAATAATACAAGAACATCAAATGAATTCAAACCTTATTCTTTGTTATGAAAAGGAATACAACAGAAGCTGCATCAAGATCGTTTGGGATTTTAGAGTCAACCCAACGAAAAAACCTTGGAAATATATGCAAAGCACATGGTTTCCCAAGTGATGGAATTCGTTTATACACCCATGCCTAAAAGTAAAATTAATAAAAGTTAATATTACTCTATAATAATGAACTTTATTTCAAACTCGACTTACCATCAATCCAATTACGCAACCATCAAAATATTTCTTTCTTCCTTCACCATCGCGCACATGCTTCAAAATTTCTTCATTTAAAAACCTATATGTTGCATTGCCCCATGCATAATTGCATATCTTGCTAAGATCGTCAACATAGGGCAACAAGAAGCGAGGAGTCATACAATTACTTGTTGGAAATAAGATACAGTTGAAAACAAAAATAATATATAGTTTTACAAAATCATCAACATCGGTATCTTCTTGCTTGTCTGCTAACAAATCAAGTTTTGCTGCGATATTTGTTCGCTTCACAGCACTTAAGTTTCCTTCAAAATGCCTTCCGACAATGTCCGATTCCATTGACAAATCTAAATCAATATGTTGGCCAATATCTTTCAACCCCGTAATTATAGAAAACTCGGATGAAATAAATGAGATATCTATTTTATCCCCAAAAATAAAAGCATCCAAAATCAGGTTATATCTCCGAAGAATTGACTCAACCCGAGCAAAACTGATATGAAATTTAGGCATTTCAAGCAAGTGAAAAAATGGGGTTTGCTTCAAACTAGACATCTGCCTCAAACCAATTTTTGGTTTCAATTTTTGAATCGTGCTTCGAAAGAAAGAAGGAGAACAACGACTAATCAATTCACAGTGTCTTTTAACCTCTTCAGTATTTGAACTATGCTTCATTGCTGCACCCAACACACTAAAAAAATTGTTTTAGTTTCATAAATATAAACTAAATATGTTGTCAATGGTTACATTGATATGCCAATTATCAAAATGAAAGAACAAAAATATCAATATTTTAACAAATGAAATTTCAATAACAATAACAAACACATCGATTTAGCACGGTCAATAGCGACGAAAAACATTAAAATTCTCCCATTTATTTTGCAAATTTTATCCAATAATAAACAAAAAAACCTAAATTATATTTAAACTAAAATATAAACATACTTCAAGCTTACCATATTGCCTCAAATTTACAACTACCGATTCGGTTCGATTAAAATACGAAATATATTTCAATCTAGTATTGACCATAAAAGCAGTAGACCATATTCGTCCATTTTTATATTTACTTCTCCAAGATTTAGTAATGAAAATAAAGTAGTTAGTTGTTAACAAGGATATTGGACCAACAATTAAATCTCTCGAATAAGAAATTAAAGTAAATTATACGAAACAAACAAAGAAGAACAAGTCGCAGATTCCGATCTTATTCGAATCCAAGAAAAAAAATCTCAAAATATAAGAAGAAATCAAGAATCAGTGAATGCCAAAACAGTTGAAGCCCTCCAAATTGAAAATCCAAAAACCCAATTGCGCCAACTGAAAGCCAATCCCAATAAAGTGTGGAAATTAGAATCTGAGCACAAATCCCTCAAAAAAATTCGACCTTTCAGGCCATCTCCAACCCTGCATTAAAATGGTACTTTGCACCATTTAGCGCAGGGAAAATCCTCCAACGGGGGAGCCAAATTCTTCGCCATTTTGGCGCCCCCACCTGGTTTGCACCAAATTTGGTTCATTTATTTTATTTTATTTTTTAATTTTTTTAATTACCTTTTATTTGTTTTTTTAAATATTTAAATATTAATTAAATATTTTTGGTATTATTTTAATAACTAAATATTATGGAAAAAAATAATATATAATCATTTAATATAATAAATAAATAAGTATTTTTAATTTAATTTAATTTAATTTTTAACATTTAAATAATTATTAAATAATTATTTTATAATTAATTTATTTTGTAATACAATTTCAAATAATTAAACTACAAATATAAATTGGACTACAAATATCAAATTCGAATACATAAAGGAATACTACTAGTTGAAAATTGAAATACAAATATAAACTGAAATACATAATCAATCTAGAAATACGTAATTGAAATACATGATGAAAACACACATTGCAAATTAGAACACATAATTCAAAATATAATTAGAACGACATCATTGAAACAAATAATCAATACGGTGGTAAATTAGATCCATATCCTCCAATATCACCCAAATATTGGCCATACATGTCACGATCTTGTTGTTCAGATGCTTGTTTTCTTTTTTCCTTAATTTTTGCCCGTTCAGTTCGCACAATTTCATGCATTTCTGGATCGCCAATTGTGCTCAAATCCATGTACATAACTTTATTTTTCTCTTGAAGTTCAGCCAACGCCAATTGTTGTTTCCGAGCTTCGATTTTATTTTTCTGATTTTCTAATTTTAATGCGATATTGTGCTGCTCAAGAATTTTAATATCATAAGTTTGTTGGAGTTCAGTAGATCCCTTTTGTAGGACATCAATAATTTCTCAATGCCCTCGTTTAATCGTCGATAACAATTCTACAATGTTGTCATCTTTTTTTTTTTCTTCAATTTTGCCTTTTTAACTCCAAGAGGTCGGCCGGATGAAGTGTCACCTACATTTTCATCACTACTTAAATTAATAGTAAAAGAATTTATTCCTTGAGAACCTGATTCTGGTGTCTGAGTTTCTGACTGTGATGAATCCAAGTTCGTGACATTGGTTTGAGGTGCGAAGCTCGATGGATGGATGTCACTAGAAAATTTTTCAAAATCTTTCAAAATTGGCCATACATGATCAAACTTGAATCCTTTTATTGTAATTAGGATCTTGCATGAACATATATTTTGCTCTGTGTAACTACGAAAAAACCAAATCATAGTAGAGTCTTTATAGCAAACTATAGATATATCTAAATAATACTCACAATGTCCTCGTCAGATGCACCACTTGGTTTGAGAATTTCGATTTGGCAAATGCATCCTCTTAATCTTCCAACTTGACGGAGTATAGTTTTCACGCGGCACTGCAGTGATATTTTGTTACGTACTTGTAGGGTGTTTGGTTTTCTACTATTGTAAGCTTCTTCAACACGAGCCCAGAACTGATCTTTGGATTGATTGATACCGATAATAGGATTCTGTGTTATGTCAATGTACATATGACATAGAATCTTATCTTCTTCAATGGTGTAAGAAGCAGTTCTAGCATTGGATGTCATTGTGTTGCTTGAAAAAGATGATAAGATTGAGTTTGTATAAGACTAATATAGCCAATTTATACTGTAATCCAATCCATCCAAAGATTGTGATTTAGCTATGGAAACACACATCCAACGGTCAGGATCTTGATCCATGTAGAATTCATCCAACGGTTGTGATTTAGCTCTAAAAACACACATCTAACGGTCAGGATCTTGATCCGTGTAGATGAAAAACACACATCTAACGGTCAGGATCTTGATCCGTGTAGAATTCATCCAACGGTTGTGATTTAGCTCTGAAAACACACATCTAATGGTCAGGATCTTGATCCGTAGAATCCATCCAACGGTTGTGATTTAACTCTGAAAACACACATCTAACGGTCAGGATCTTGATCCGTGTAGATGAAAAACACACATCTAACGGTCAGGATCTTGATCCGTGTAGAATTCATCCAACGGTTGTGATTCAGCTCTGAAAACACACATCTAACGGTCAGGATCTTGATCCGTGTAGAATCCATCCAACGGTTGTGATTTAGCTCTGAAAACACACATCTAATGGTCAGGATCTTGATCAGTGTAGAATCCATCCAACGATTGTGATTTAGCTCTGAAAACACACATCTAACGGTCAGGATTTTGATCCGTGTAGAATCCATCCAACAGTTGTGATTTAGCTCTGAAAACAATCATCCAACGTTCAGGATCTTGATCCATGTAAAATCTATCCAACGGTTGTGATTTAGCTCTGAAAACACACATCCAACTGTCAGGATCTTGATTCGTGTAAAATCCATTCAACGGTTGTGATTTAGATCTGAAAACACACATCAAACGGTCAGGATCTTGATCCGTGTAAAATCCATCCAACGGTTGTGATTTAGATCTGAAAACACACATCCAACGGTCAGGATCTTGATCCGGGTAAAATCCATCCAACCGTTGTGGTTTATATCTCTCCAACGGTTACATCCTTCACAACTATTATATAGTGTGATGTAATAATCCTATTTTCTCACAACACTCATTTCACATTCTCATTATCTAGAAAATGAATTCTCAATCCGAATTACAATTATCTTCCACTAGCTCATCTTCGTTGTCGAGAAAAGAAGATGAAACCCAGAATTAGTGGTTGAATGTTGTTGAGAGTGTTAAAAATAAAAGAAAAGCAGTCATAGAAGTGATAACTCAAGAGCAACAGTTGGTTGTTGTGTACATGATTCACACACAGAGGTTCGATTCCAGGTCATGTAGTCATCCATCGTGATCGATAAGTCGCCGATCGTAATCTATTCAATGATTACTTTGCTGAAATTCCAAGATATAATGAAGCTATGTTTCGAAGACGATTTCGAATGTCTCGAAAATTGTTCATTCGTATCGTAGATGAGGTAAAGAATCATGATTTTTATTTCGTTCAACGAGCTGATAGTGTGGGGCGTCTTGGTCTATCAACTCTGCAAAAAATAACAGCCGCATTGTGAATGCTAGCATATGCTTTACCGCGGATGCTACTGATGAATATATCAAAATTGTAGAATCTACTACAATTGTGTGTATGCAACGGTTTTGTCGTGCTGTAGTGGAAGTTTTTGCAGAACGATACTTGAGATCACCTACTTCCGATGATGATGCCAGACTACTCTACATAGGTGAACAACGAGGATTCCCAGGGATGTTGGGAAGTCTCGACTGTATGCACTGGAAGTGGAAAAATTGCCCAACGGCTTGGGCAGGCCAATATGCAGGTCGTAGTGGTTCTCCGACAATCATTTTAGAAGCAGTAGATGATTACGAGATTTGGATATGACATGATTTTTTGGAATGCCCGGAACAAATAATGATATAAATGTTTTGGAGGCGTCTAGTTTATTCTCCAAACTTGAACAAGGTATTGCTTCTACTGCTTATTACAAAATTGGAGGAAAAGAATATGATATGGGATATTACTTAGCTGATGGTATTTATCCGAAATGGTCAACTATTGTGCAAAGCATTCATGATCCACGCGGACCAAAAAAGAAATATTTCGCAATGAAGCAATAATCCTGCAGAAAAGACGTTGAGCGTGCATTTGGAGTTCTTCAATCACGATTTGCTATTGTGGCATCCCCAGCACGTGGTTGGAAGAAATGTCATTTACATGACATAATGTCATCATTTATCATAATGCACAACATGATTATCGAAGATGAACGCGACCTCAGTGCACCCATTCAAGATGCGAGAGAAACACCTGCTCCAGAAGTAGAAATGATTGTCGATGAGAATATGAAGTTCCAAGAATTTCTCAGCCGATATAAAAAAATAAAATACAAAGATGTTCACTACGCACTGCGAAGTGCTTTAATTGAGCATTTGTAGGATGAATATAATAGTTCAAATGTTTGACAGTTGTACTCGAACAGTCTAAGCATTTATGTTTGAAATTATATTTGTATTATGCTTATAATTTGTATATGTTATGTTTGATGTTGTATTCGTTTTGTCTTCGTATTATGTTTGAAGTTGTATCGATTTTGTGGTCGTCTTATGATTGAAATCGTACTCATATTTATCAATTTTAATCATTTTCATATATTAATTTGTATTATCTATAATTAATTTATATAATAATAGTTAAATCATAAAATTAAAATTAATACTTATATGTATTAACAATAAAATAAATTTTAATTAATAAAAATATTAATTATATAATTTGTAAAAATATTTATTAACGTTAAAATATTTATTTTTTAAAAAAATATTAATTATATAATGTGTAAAAATATGTTGAATAAAATTAATTAATATATGTGGAAAAAAGGAATATTTCGAAAATATTCTTTTTGGTGTAAGATTTGGTGTAAATGAGTTGGAGATGGATGTTATATTTGGTGCAGAAATTGCACTATTTTAGTGCAAAACTTGCACCAAAATGGTGTTTGAGGTTGGAGATGGTCTCAGAACCTTGATCGATGCCTACTCACCTGATGCCAAAAACAAGCACAAATTGCTTAAAAACCCACCACTTGAAAATAAGGGCAATGGCTTGCACGATTTGGCCTTGTTGTTCTTGGAGGTGGCCCGCAGAAGTCAAATTGGTCTCCGTGGCAGTGATGAAGGTGAGCGCACAGTCGAGAGAGGGATATGGGAGAGGCGAGACGACATGGAAGAGACGAGTTGAGAGGGGAAGATGAGAGACGACGATGGCTTTGAGCTGCACACAGTGGAGCTAGAGATGAAAGATGAAACTGAGAGGGATATAAGATGAGCGTGAATTGGGAATTGGGTATTGAGAAATATGAATTGTGATTGACATTTAATAAATAATAATATTACTTTTTGGGGAAATTTGAGAAAAATACATCTGCCCAATTACAACTTAGAATTCAATCCCCATAGAAATATTTTTTGATTCCACTCCTTGACACAACCATAAACTTATTTTAAACACCCTACACCATATTTTATTCACTTATTTCTATTTTTAATTTAATTAGTATAAAAGTAATATTATTATTATTTATTAAATGTCAATCACAATTCATATTTCTCAATACCTAATTCCCAATTCACGCTCATCTTCTATCCCTCTCAGTTCCATCTTTCATCTCTAGCTCCACTGTGTGCAGCTCAAAGACATCGTCGTCTCTCATCTTCCCCTCTCAACTCGTCTCTTCCATGCCGTCTCTCCTCTCCCATCTCCCTCTCTCGAATGTGCGCTCACCTTCATCACTGCCACGGAGAACAAATTTGACTGGCGCGGGCCACCTCCTAGAACAACAAGGTCAAATCGTGCGAGCCATTGCCCTTATTTTCAAGTGGTGAGTTTTTAAGCAATATGTGCTTGTTTTTGGCATCTGGTGAGGAGGCATCGATCAAGGTTCTGAGGCCATTTCCAACCCCAAAAACCATTTTGGTGCAAGTTTTGCACTAAAATAGTGCAATTTCTGCACCGAACACAACATTCATCTCCAACCCATTTACGCCAAATCTTACACCAAAAAAAATATTCTCGAAATATTTCTTTTATTTCACATATATTAATTAATTTTATTCAACATATTTTTACAAATTATATAATTAATATTTTTTAAAAAAATAAATATTTTAACGTTAATAAATATTTTTATAAATTATATAATTAATATTTTTATTAATTAAAATTTATTTTATTGTTAATACATATAAATATTAATTTTAATTTAATGATTTAACTATTATTATATAAATTAATTATAGATAATACAAATTAATATATGAAAATGATTAAAATTGATAAATATGTGTACGATTTCAAACATAAGACGACCACAAAATGGATACAACTTCAAACATAACACGAATACAAAACGAATACAACATCAAACATAGCACATACAAATTATAAGCATAATACAAATATAATTTCAAACATAAATGCTTAGACCGTTCGAGTACAACTGTCAAACATTTGAACTACTATATTCATCCCACAAATGCTCAATTAAAGCATTTCGCAGTGCGTAGTGAGCATCTTTGTCTTTTATTTTTTTATATCGACTAAAAAAATTTTGGAACTTCATATTCTCATCGACAATCATTTCTACTTCTGGAGCAGGTGTTTCTCTCGCATCTTGAATGGGTGCACTGAGGTCGCGTTCATCTTCGATAATCATGTTGTGCATTATGATACATGATGACATTATGTCATGTAAATGACATTTCTTCCAACCACGTGCTGGGGATGCCACAATTGCAAATCGTGATTGAAGAACTCCAAATGCACGCTCAACGTCTTTTCTGCAGGATTCTTGCTTCATTGAGAAATATTTCTTTTTTGGTCCGCGTGGATCATGAATGCTTTGCACAATAGTTGACCATTTCGGATAAATACCATCAGCTAAGTAATATCACATATCATATTCTTTTCCTTCAATTTTGTAATAAGCAGTAGGAGCAATACCTTGTGCAAGTTTGGAGAATAAACTATACGCCTCCAAAATATTTATATCATTATTTGTTCCGGGCATTCCAAAAAATGCATGCCATATCCAAAGATCATAATCAGCCACTTCTTCTAAAATGATTGTCGGAGAACCACTACGACCTGCATATTGGCCTGCCCAAGCCATTGGGAAATTTTTCCACTTCCAGTGCATACAGTCGAGACTTCCCAACATCCCTGGGAATCCTCATTGTTCACCTTTGTAGAGTAGTCTGGCAACATCATCGGAAGTAGGTGATCTCAAGTATCGTTCTGCAAAAACTTCCACTACAGCACGACAAAATCGTTTCATACACACAATTGCAGTAGATTCTCCAATTTTGATATATTCATCAGTAGCATCCGCGGGTAAAGCATATGCTAGCATTCGCAATGCGGCTGTTATTTTTTTGCAGAGTTACCAAGACGCCCCACACTATCAGCTCATTGAACGAAATAAGAATCATGATTCTTTACCTCATCTACGATACGAATGAACAATTTTCGAGACATTCGAAATCGTCTTCGAAACATAGCTTCATTATATCTTGGAATTTCAGCAAAGTAATCATTGAATATATTACGATCGGCGACTTCTCGATCACAATGGATGACTACATGACCTGAAATCGAACCTCTGTGTGTGGATTCTTCATCATTTTGAATCATGTACGCAACAACCAACTCTTGCTCTTGAGTTATCACTTCTATGACTGCTTTTCTTTTATTTTTAACACTCTCAACAACATTCAATCACTCATTCTGTGTTTCATCTTCTTTGCCCGACAACGAAGATGAGCTAGTGGAAGATAATTGTAATTCAGATTGAGAATTCATTTTCTAGATAATGAGAATGTGAAATGAGTGTTGTGAGAAAATAGGATTATTACATCACACTATATAATAGTTGTGAAGAATGTAACCGTTGGAGAGATCTAAACCACAACCGTTGGATGGATTTTACACGGATCAAGATCCTGACCGTTGGATGTGTGTTTTCAGATCTAAATCACAACCTTGGATGGATTTTACAAGGATCAAGATCCTGACCGTTTGATGTGTTTTCAGATCTAAATCACAACCGTTGGATGGATTTTACACGGATCAAGATCCTAACCATTGGATGTGTGTTTTCAGAGCTAAATCACAACCGTTGGATGAATTTTACACGAATCAAGATCCTGACCGTTGGATGTGTGTTTTCAGAGCTAAATCACAACCGTTGGATGAATTCTACACGGATCAAAATCCTGACCGTTAGATGTGTGTTTTCAGAGCTAAATTACAACCGTTGGATGGATTCTACATGGATGAGATCCTGACTGTTAGATGTGTAATTTCAGAGATAAATCATAACCGTTGGATGGATTCTACACGGATCAAGATCTTGACCGTTAGATGTGTGTTTTCAAAGCTAAATCACAACCGTTGGATGAATTCTACACGGATCAAGATTCTGACCGTTAGATGTGTGTTTTTAGAGCTAAATCACAATCGTTGGATGGATTTTATGGATCAAGATCCTGACCGTTAGATGTGTGTTTTCAGATCTAAATCACAACCGTTGGATGAATTCTACACGGATCAAGATCTTGACCGTTAGATGTGTGTTTTTCATCTACACGGATCAAGATCCTGACCGTTAGATGTGTGTTTTTAGAGCTAAATCACAACTGTTGGATGATTCTACACGGATCAAGATCCTGACCATTGGATGTGTGTTTCTATAGCTAAATCACAACCGTCGGATGGATTGAATTTCAGTATAAATTGGCTACATTAGTCTTATACAAACTCAATCTTATCATCTTTTTCAAGCAACACAATGGCATCCAATGCTAGAATTGCTTCTTACACCATTGAAGAAGATAAGATTCTATGTCATATGTACCTTGACATAACACAGAATCCTATTATCGGTATCAATCAATCCAAAGATCAGTTATGGGCTCGTATTGAAGAAGCTTACAATAGTAGCAAACCAAACACCCTACAAGTACGTAACAAAAGATCACTGCAGTGCCGCGTGAAAACTATACTCCGTCAAGTTGGAAGATTAAGAGGATGCATTCGCCAAATCGAAATTCTCAAACCAAGTGGTGCATTTGACGAGGACATTGTGAGTATTATTTAGATATATCTATAGTTTGCTATAAAGACTCTACTATGATTTGGTTTTTTCGCAATTACATAGAGCAAAATATCTGTTCATGCAAGATCCTAATTACAACAAAGAATTCAAGTTTGATCATGTATGACCAATTTTGAAAGATCTTGAAAAATTTTCTAGTGGCATCCATCCATCGAGCTTCGCACCTCAAACCAATGTCACGAACTTGGATTCATCACAGTCAGAAACTCAGACACCAGAATCAGGTTCTCAAGGAATAAATTCTTTTACTATTAATTTAAGTAGTGATGAAAATTTAGGTGACACTTCATCCGGCCAACCTCTTGGAGTTTAAAAGGCAAATTTGAAGAAAAAAAGATGACAACATTGCAGAATTGTTATCGACGATTAAACAAGGGCATCGCGAAATTATTGATGTCCTACAAAAGGGATCTATTGAACTCCAACAAACTTATGATATTAAAATGCTTGAGCAGCACAATATCACATTAAAATTAGAAAATCAGAAAAATAAAATCGAAGCTCGGAAACAACAATTGGTGTTGGCTGAACTTCAAGAGGAAAACAAAGTTTTGTACATGGATTTGAGCACAATTGGCGATCCAAAAATGCGTGAAATTGTGCGAACTGAACAGGCAAAAATTAAGAAAAAAATAAAACAAGCATCTGAACAACAAGATCGTGACATGTATGGCCAATATTTGGGTGATATTGGAGGATCTGAATCTAATTTACCAACGTATTAATTATTTGTTTCAATGATGTCGTTCTAATTGTATTTTGAATTATGTGTTCTAATTTTCATGTGTGTTTCCATCATGTATTTCAATTACGTATTTCTAGATTGATTATGTATTTCAGTTTGTATTTGTATTTCAATTTTCAACTAGTAGTATTCATTTATGTATTCGAATTTGATATTTGTATTCCAATTTATATTTGTAGTATAATTATTTGCACTTGTATTACAAAATAAATTAATTATAAAATAATTATTTAAATGTTAAAAATTAAATTAAATTAAATTAAAAATACTTATTTATTTATTATATTAAATGATTATATATTATTTTTTCCCTAATATTTAGTTATTAAAATAATACCAAAAATATTTAATTAATATTTAAATATTTAAAAAAACAAATAAAAGGTAAATAAAAAAATTAAAAAAAAAAAATAAATGCACCAATTTGGTGCAAACCAGGTGGGGACGCCAAAATGGCGCAGAATTTGGCTCCCCCGTTGGAGGATTTTCCCTACACTAAAATGGTGCAAAGTACCATTTTAGCGCAGGGTTGGAGATGGCCTGAAAGGTCGGAATTTTTTGAGGGATTTGTGCTCAGATTCTAATTTCTAGACTTTATTGGGATTGGCTTTTAGTTGGCGCAATTAGGTTTTTGGATTTTCAATTTGGAGGGCTTTAACTGTTTTGGCATTCACTGATTCTTGATTTCTTCTTATATTTTGAGATTTGTTTCCTGGATTCGAATAAGATCGGAATCTGCGACTTGTTCTTCTTTGTTTGTTCCGTATAATTTACTTTAATTTCTCATTCGCGAGATTTAATTGTTGGTCCAATATCCTTGTTAACAGCTAACTACTTTATTTTCTCTACTAAGTCTTGGAAAAGTAAATATACAAATGAACGAACATGGTCTACTGCTTTTATGGTCAATACTAGATTGAAATATATTTCGTATTTTAATCTAACTGAATCGGTAGTTGTAAATTTGAGGCAATATGGTAAGCTTGAAATATGTTTATATTTTAGTTTAAATATAATTTAGGTTTTTATTTTTATTATTGGATAAATTTGCAAAATAAATTGAAGAATTTTAATGTTTTTCGTCGCTATTGACAGTGCTAAATCGATGTGTTTGTTATTGTTATAGAAATTTCATTTGTTAAAATATTGGTAATTTTGTTCTTTCATTTTGATAATTGGCAGATCAATGTAACCATTAACAACATATTTAGTTTATATTTATGAAACTAAAACAATTTTTTTACTGTGTTGGGTGCAGCGATGAAGCATAGTTCAAATACTGAAGGGGTTAAGAGACACTATGAATTGATTAGTCGTTGTTCTCCTTCCTTCTTTCGAAGCACGATTCAAAAATTGAAACCAAAAATTGGTTTGAGGCAGATGTCTGGTTTGAAGCAAACCCCATTTTTTCACTTGCTTGAAATGCCTAAATTTCATGTCAGTTTTGCTCGGGTTGAGTCAATTCTTCGGAGATATAACCTTATTTTGGATGCTTTTATTTTTGGGGATAAAATAGATATCTCATTTATTTCATCCGAATTTTCTATAATTATGGGGTTGAAAGATATTGGCCAACATATTGATTTAGATTTGTCAATGGAATCGGACATTATCGGAAGGCATTTTGAAGGAAAAATAAGTACTGTAAAGCGAAAAAATATCGTAACAAAACTTGATTTGTTAGCAAACAAGCAAGAAGATGCCGATGTTGATGATTTTGTAAAACTATATATTATTTTTGTTTTCAACTGTATCTTATTTCCAACAAGTAATTGTATGATTCTTCGCTTCTTGTTGCCTTATTTTGACGATCTTAGCAAGATATGCAATTATGCATGGGGTAATGCAACATATAGGTTTTCAAATGAAGAAATTTTGAAGCATGTGCGCGATGGTGAAGGGAGAAAGAAATATTTTGATGGTTGCGTAATTGGATTGATGGTAAGTCGAGTTTGAAATTAAATTCATTATTATAGAATAATATTAACTTTTATTAATTTTACTCTTAGTCATGGGTGTATGAACGAATTCCATCACTTGGAAAACCATGTGCTTTGAATATATTTCCAAGGTTTTTTCGTTGGGTTGACTCTAAAATCCCAAACGATCTTGATGCAGCTTCTGTTGTATTCCTTTTCATAACAAAGAATAAGGTTTGAATTCATTTGATGTTCTTGTATTATTTTATATGATTGTAAATATTTTTATATAATCATAATTATTAGTGTTATATAAATTATGATATGATTCCTCATGATACACATGAGTTTGACGAATATGCAGATGAAAAGTTAAACGTTGTTGAAAGTTGTAATTAAATTCCTTTTGACGGATATTATGGTATTTCTGATTTAGTGGGAAAAGGGAAAAATTATGTAGAAAAAAATGGTGATAAGGTTTATTTTGAGGGATATGATGGTGGTTTTGATTTAGAAAAAAATGAGATGGAAATGTAAAAGAAAATGAAGAGAATGTGACTTTTGATGCACATAAGGTTGATGCAGCTGGAAAGTTAAACGTTGAAACTAGTGACAGAGTTTTTTTTAGGGATGTGATGATGGTCATGTTTCAAAAGAAAATAAGGGAGAAAATGTTGATAAGAATGCAATTTAAAGTGAACAGGTTATTGAGGATTCACATAGAGATAAAGTTGGTCTATTAGTGAGGTAAATTTTAATAGTGAGGATGAGAAATATGAGAAAACCAACTTCAAGAATGAAATTTCTTCGATTGCTCGTGATGTTATGAGTAGGCAAGACAGAAAACCAAAGAGCAAGGAAAAAGACTTCATGACACCTCCTTCCACTGCCCCCAAAAAAGAAAATAATGAAAGTAGTCGGTCATAGAGCTGCAGATAACACTGTTGAGCTAGTAAATACAAATCACATTTCTTGTATAGTTAAATATCTATTAAAAAACTAATCATATGATATATATATATATATATATATATATATATACCTATTATTTCTACATAGTATTTGATACTATTATATCACAGGAAAATTCAGAATTAGTTGTACAAATTGCAAAAGCTGCAGTAGAGGAGTCAAATCAAATTGATAATGTGTTTTTTGAATATGGTGGGCGGTCGTCAATTTTTGATAGTGACAGGAATATTGTGGATACTTTTTTGAATAGATATGATATAAGGTAATTCTTTTTTTTTTTATGTAATCCACTTTTTATGTTTTGTAATTTTTTGGCATAATTTCTTTGTTTTTATATAAATGATACACTTTTTTAGGAAGGATGCGTGGAGGAGTATGACGTTAAAAGTTTCCAGAGAAGCGCTATGTGACTTATTGTATGATAAAGAATTGATGGATGATGTGATAAATACGCATCCTTGGCCACATCAACTAATAAGAATCCCTCGTACTTGTTCTTAATATGAGTTCCATCTAAAAATATTAATGGCCGAAAATCACTAATAAAACCAACAAGACATGCATGAAAACATATGAACAATCGTCTAAATTTGTTTGTCATCGGATTGATTTCACATTCAACAAAACTCCTAGGATTTGTTTCTTTGACAGCATGACAATACCATCGCAACTTATCATAAGACCCCGTATCATTTCCATGAATATCCTGCATTGTCATCTCTTTTCCTGCCCAAACTTTATGATACTCAAGTTCTACTCCGAAATCTCTTTGAATGTCCTTCATCATCATACATGGGCGATATGATGGTTCTCCTCTTAACTTCTCCTTCACAACGTTAGCTACCCAAGATGAATCAGCTTTAGGGTGACCTCTAGTCCGCAAATTGTCATCCCCACAACTATGACTTAGGTTGCACTTTCTTATGCCAAATGAATTGTCCGATTGATGTCTAGAGGCATAAATTTTCCACTCACAATTCTTTTCACTTCAAACAACTGAGATCTTATCACGACCATTTTTCTTGTAAATAAAAGATTTTCTAGAGGCAACAACGTAGTTTTTAAGACATATCCTGAATTTTGCAGCATCTTTAAATATTTGGCCAACACCACGCATGCAACGAATCCAATAATCAATAGAATTGCTTAAAGTGCTAACTTCAAATCCGTGGCCTCCGTCCGAACAAACTTCATCATCAAAATCAAACCTTATTATTTAAAAACAAATAATAGAATACATAAGCAACAAAATAAATATTCATTTAATGACAATTTAACTTTAACTATAAACTCTTAACACATGATTAATTAACTAATTAAACATGGCAAAAATAAAAAAAAAAAGTTACCTTTCAACATTTTTGTTACCCAAACTCTGATCATCTTTACGAACCGCTCTTAAGTTGATCATATTCAATTTCAAACAACTGTGAAGGTGTATCATGTTTCGGACGTCATCGTCTTCGTTCAAGGTCACTGCAATCTTCTCATGGGGTGCTATGTATTGCAAGATCGCCAAATCAGGATTAATAACATCACATTTTTGTCTTAAACTCTGGAATATCTCTAATAGAGTGGCACCATTGGGAATTGAAATCAAATAAAGAGCATCGATGTAGCGGTAGCTTCCAAAAAATGAAAAAATTGCGCTTCTAGATCCGACTTCCATCAATAAAATGACTGTGGATTTCCGAAAAATAAAAATATAACTTAATCGATATAGCTCGGTCAATGGCGATAAAAAAACATTAAAATTATCCCATTCATTTTGCAAATTTATCCAATTACAAATGAAAAAAGCCTAAATTATATTTAAATAAACATATAACCATGTTCCAAGAAATGAAAAAATCGCACTTCCAGATCTTGCTTCAACCAATAACTGTGGTTTTCTGAAAAATAATATTATAATTTCATCGATTTATCACAATCAATAGAGATGAAAAACATTAAAATTCTCTCATTTATTTTGCAAATTTATCCAATTATAAAAAATCCTAAATTATATTTAAACAAACATATATATAACCATGTTCAAGCTTATCATATTACCTGACTCTTACAACTACCGATTTAGTTCAATTCAAAAGCAGTAGACCATGTCAATTCATTTTTTTATTTACTTCTCCAAGACTTTGTACTGAAAAATTATGTACAGAAGAGCAAAAACGAAAAAAATAATTAAGTTAAAGCCATAATCGAATGTGAAAGAAAGTGGGTTTTTGGCTAATGTCGATTGTGAGAAAATAAAGGAAAATTTATATGTATTTTATTCAAGGATAATGTATATATTAATAACATATTGCCAAGTCCATCCCAAACAATAAAAAATGGTTAGCTGTTAACAAGATATTGGACCAACATTTTCTTCCATTTAAATCTAGATTAGAGCTCAACTATAATACTAATTTTGAAGGCTAGCTATGAGACTACGGAAAAATTAGAAATTAAAGTAAATTACCGGGAGTTTCGATCGAAATAAGGGCGATGGCTCGAACGATTTGGCCTTGTTAGTTTTGGAGGTGGTCTGCGCACAATCAAAGTGGTCTCCGGTTTGTTTTTGTCGGGATTAGAGCGACGATGATGAAAATGGCCCATGTACAGTCGAGAAAGGGAGATGGGAGAGGCGAGACGACATGGAAAAGGCGGAAGATGAGAGACGGCGAAGGATTTGAGCTGCACACATTCGAGAGAAAGATGGAAGATGGATGAGAGGGGTTAGGGAATAAGATGAGGATGATTTGGGTTTTGGGAAATATGGACGGTGAATGATATTTAATAAATAATAATAATGACTTTGTCTTTATTTTAATTATTATTATTTCTTGAATTATTAAATGTGGAATCGGATTCAAAATCTGATTCACTTGATTAATCAAGATAATAAATATTTTCATTGTCGGATGAAAATTCACTTGTTTTTACTGGATAGAATCCAATAGTATATATTTTTTCAAGAAGTTTAACTTTATTTTTCTTTTCGTTTCGTTTTGGACATTCATTTGCATAATGACCTTCTTCATTGCAAAACCAACATGTGCAGTTCTTTCCTTTACCTTTTGGGCAAGGTGGTTTTTTGTTATCAAATTTTTTATAAAATTTTCTTTTATAAGGTTTTTTGAAGAAATTCCTTTTAAATTTTTTTTTCTTATAGGGAATAAATTTTCTATTAAAAGATTTATAAGTTTTATTAAATTTATTCTGTTTTTGTCGTTTTAAATGTTTGTGTGACATGTTTGTTTTGCAACCGTATTCCTTTACTGTGAATTTCATTTTGTCACAACAAAATTTATTGTTTTGTTTGTAATATCTGAATATTCTTTATTTAATGTTACTTCATGACATTTCTTTGTTATAACATCTTTAATGAATTTAATAGCTCCTCCTAGTGTTTTGGCATAAACGCTAATTAAGAATTCATCTTTACTATTTATTGGTATATTAGGTATTTTATTAAAAATATTTAATTTATAATGTTCTTTTTTATCAGCCTCTATTAATTGATAATAGTTTGTGTCATAATCACATATAAATTCTTCTAGATAACATAAATTGCATAGTTTAATATTATCTAGAATAAAAATTGCTCTATTTTGTTCTATGTTCTTAGCTACCAGATTAGCATCATTATTAGAAACTCCTAAAAATTCTTGGTACAAGGCATCAACAAATAGTTCGAAATATCGATGTCCTGTCATTCCTTGTAGTAGATTAGTAATTACTAGGTTTTCAGCCCAAGTTCTTACTGCTCCTACCAATGTCATTTTTATCATCCCATGTAGTGACCCTTACCCGGATCACCTACTAAACAGAACTTAGGCATGCAATTAACTTAATAAAACAGATATCAGAATAAACTTGCGGAAAACCATAAATAAAATACAATCCCAAGGAAAGGAATCTGTAATTTATCCAAATATTATACAACCAAATCGAATAGCTGTATCAACCCAAAACAACAGAAATAAAACCTAGACGAAGCTCCAGCTGGCCAACCACTGTCTAGCCCCTCTTGGATCCCCCAGCCTCGTCCAATCGCAAACCTGCCCTATGGAATAGGGTGTCCAGAAACACAGAGTACGAGACGTGAGCATAAAACGCTCAGTACGAGAGTATGAGTATACATGCATGCAAAGTGAACTCTCTATAAACTCGAGGTCAAGGATCAGATAACAGAGACAGACCGGGCCCTGGTATGTAGCACGCTGTGCCGTCGCTTCACGAGATGGCTCCCATACCATAATACCAGTGGATATGTCGGACCCAAATCGATGGAAGTCCAACCACTAACAGGATAGGGAAAAACCCTACTAACAGACATCTCGAAGGAGATAGCTCAGTATGCAAATGAATGCAGCATAAATCAATGACATATAAACCATGCAATCACATAATACATGCATACTCAGTCAGGATATCTCGAACAGTACTTTCGTACCTCAAATACTAGGCAAGTGCTATCAGCCCTAGGTCCACGCCTATAATCCGCGCTACACTGCCAAATGATACTACTATCATTATAGCGCTCTAAAAGCCTTAACTAAGCTAAATCATACTCCTAAATATTTTTAGGAAGCAAAAGCTATAACTTAGTCCGTCGTTAGCCCTTTGCTGTCGAGTGCCTCAAAATTAGGCCACAGCTCCGCTACGACGCCTGGATCGCTATGCCACTTCCGGATTCCCCACGGGACGCCTAGAATTCCCTAGATCTGAGCTGGAAGGCTAAGGAATTGAGAGAGAAGAGGTGATTGGTGCGTCTAAATCTGAATCTCGGCCCTCCTATTTATAGACGGAGTTCAGATCGTCCGAACTGGACTTCGGATCTTCCGAACACGATCGGAGCGTCCGATCTCGACTTCGGATCATCCGATCCCAATATTACGTCATTGCTTACATCAGCATGATGACGTCATCCATGACGACTGTCGGCAGAAAGATCGGAGCGTCCGAACCACTCTTCGGAATGTCCGAACCCTGACTTCGGACCGTCCGATCCTTAACTTCGGAGCCTCCAAACTCGACAACCTTTAAACCATTTTTAAGTGTTCTGAATCCAATTTCGGACTCCGTTAACCCATTAAGAGTTCCCTTAATTACGTTTACTCTTACTTAATAGGGTTAATGATTTGATTAATGCTAAATCACTGATTTCGGGTACGGGCTACTACATTCTCCCCCACTTAAGATGTTTCGTCCTCGAAAACAGATCTTAAGTACTGAATGTAAAACAGAAATCAGAAACATTCTTTATTCAAATCAAACGTTTACAAAATTTTGCAGCTGAATACATCTTAATAATAAAATCAAAACAACTCAGGATGGTCTTCACGCATCCTGTCCTCAAGCTCCCAAGTAGCTTTCTCAGTGCCTCGGCGCTGCCACTGAACTAAAACCAAAGGAATGACTTTGTTCCGTAAAACATTATCCTTATAATCCAGGATACGAATAGGTTTTTCAACATAGGTCAAATCCTTGTTCACCTGAACCTCAGACCCCTGCAGAATATGGGATTCATCCGCCACATACCGTCGCAACAGAGATACGTGGAACACGTCGTGAATACTGGATAGATGCGGTGGCAAAGCTAGTCGATAAGCCAAATCGCCAATGCCCTCCAAGATCTCAAACGGACCGATAAACCTGGGAGACAACTTGCCCTTAAGGCCAAATCTGAGAATCTTACGAAAAGGTGACACTCTCAGAAACACTTTCTCCCCGACATCGAACTGCAAAGGCCTACGCTTGATATTAGCATAGCTGGCCTGACGATCCTGTGCAGTCTTAATCCGTTTCTTGATCTGATCAACAATGTCTATCGCCTGCTGGATAAACTCCGATCCCTCAGCCTGTCTCTCCCCCACTTCTTCCCAGAAGAGTGGAGTACGCAACGTCGCCCGTAAAACGCCTCAAAAGGTGTCATCCCAATACTAGTATGATAGCTGTTGTTGTACGCGAACTCGATCAATGGCAAATGATCCTGCCAGGCTGAATCAAAATCCATGACGCACGCTCTAAGCATATCCTCCAAAGTACGGATAGTGCGCTCCGACTGACCATCAGTCTCCGGATGATAGGCAGTACTCAAACTGAGAGTAGTACCTATCGCACGCTGAATACTCCCCCAGAATCTAAAAGTAAACCTGGGGTCCCGATCGCTGACAATGCTCACAAGCACTCCATGAAGTCGAACGATCTCCTAATTGTACATCCGTGCCATGCGATCCACAGAGTACTCTCGGCTATAGGCAATGAAATGTGCTGACTTGGTGAGTCGGTCCACCACAACCCAGATAGCATCACAGTTCCTCGGGGATACCGGCAAATGGGTCACAAAGTCCATTGTGATAAACTCCCATTTCCATTCAGGAATAGGCAGACTGTGAAGCAATCCTTCAGGTCGTCGGTGCTCTGCCTTGACCTGATGACACACCAAACATCTCAAAACAAACTGATAAACACTGCGTTTCATTCCCTTCCACCAGAAATGAGTACGTAGATCCTTGTACATCTTGTTGCTCCCAGGATGAATACTCAACTTAGTGCAATGCGCCTGAGACAAAATCTCCTCTCGCAACTTTTCATCCTGCGGAATCACAAGCCTACCAGACAAACACATAAAGCCATCTAACTGATAATGAAATCCAGACGAGCTACCCTCGTTAGCTAGACGAGCCAAACGCTGGGTCTTTGAATCAGACATCTGAGCATCTCGAATCCGCGAATACAAAGCTGGCTCAGATAGTATCGCAAACATCTGGATACTCTGCATACCTTTCTTATGCTTGAAGGTATATCCCGAAGTATAACAGTCACTGATCGCACTAAACATCGAACAAGTCTGAAGTGCGGATAGTCGCACCTTGCGACTCGATGCATCAGCGGTGAGATTAGCAGCTCCCGGATGGTACTTAATCTCGCAATCATAGTTCTTAAGCAAGTCCATCCAACGTCTCTGCCTCATGTTCAACTCCGCCTGAGTGAACAAATACTTGAGACTCTTATGGTCGGTGAAGATCTCAAATTTCTCGCCATACAGATAATGACGCCAGATCTTCAAAGCGAACACAATGGCTGCCAATTCCAAATCATGGACTGGATAGTTGTCCTCATGAAGCTTCAGCTGTCTAGAAGCGTATGCGATCACATGCCCATTCTGAGTCAGGACACAACCTAACCCCTGAAGAGAAGCATCAGTGTATACCACATACCCTCCAGATCCTGACGGTAATGCCAACATCGGCGCAGAAGTCAACCGTCGTCGAAGCTCACAGAAATTCTCCTCACACTCGGAGGACCACTCGAAATCCACACCCTTGCGGGTAAGCTGCGTCAAAGGTCGAGCTAGTTAAGAGAAGTTCAGAATGAAGCGACGATAATACCCTGCTAGACCCAGAAAACTACGGATCTCAGCAACTGTCGTCGGACGCGACCAATTAAGTACCGCTTCAATCTTGCTTGGATCAACAGAAATCCCTTCCCTGGATATGATATGGCCAAGAAAGACCACTCGATCCATCCAGAACTCACACTTGCTCAGCTTGGCGTACAACTGCTCATCCCGAAGAGTCTGTAGTACCAACCGCAAGTGAGAAACATGCTCTTCCGCATTACGCGAATACACCAAGATGTCGTCAATGAAGACCACGACAAACTTGTCCAAATACTCACTGAAAACACGGTTCATCAGATCCATGAACATAGCCGGCGCATTAGTCAAACAAAAAGGCATTACTAGGAACTCGTAATGCCCATAGCGAGTACGGAATGCAGTTTTGGCTACGTCCTGATCACGGACTCTCAACTGATGATACCCAGATCTTAAGTCAATCTTGGAGTAAACTGACGTGCCCTGCAGCTGATCAAACAAGTCATCAATATGAGGCAATGGATACTTGTTCTTCACAGTGACTCGATTCAGCTGCCGATAGTCAATGCACAGCCGCATCGACCCATCCTTCTTCTTTACAAAAAGAACAGGAGCTCCCCAAGGATATACACTAGGACGAATGTACCCCTTGTCCAAAAGATCATGTAGCTGATTCTTCAACTCACGCATCTCTGACGGAGCCAGACGATACGGTGCTCGAAAAATAGGTGAAGTACCCGGCATCTACTCTATGCCAAACTCGACTTCCCTAACAGGAGGAAAACCCGGAATCTCATCAGGAAATACATCTGGGAATTCATCCACAACAGGAATGCTCTCTATCCCAATACTCTCAGCGGGCAAATCAACTGCATAGATAAGGTAGCCTTCCCCGCCAGACTCTAGAGCTCGACAGGCTCTCAAAGCTGATACCAAAGGCATCGGGGGTCGCGCTCCCTTTCCATAGAAAAACCAGCTCTCACTCCCCTCCGGATGAAAGCGTACTAATCTCTGATAGCAGTCCACTGAAGCTCGATAGGTAGTCAACATATCTATTCCCAGAATGCAATCAAAGTCGTCCATCGCCAGGACCATGAGATTTGCTAACAAAATGTTCCCTTCGAACTCTAAAGGGCAACCCATCACTAGATGCTTAGCCAAAGCAGATTGGCCCGTCGGAGTAGAAACAGACATCACTACGTCTAGTGCAATGCATGGTAACTTATGCCTCTTAACAAAACGTGCAGAAATGAAGGAATGAGATGCACCAGTGTCAATAAGTACAAGAGCAGGTATACCATAAAGCAGAAATGTACCTGCGATGACTTTCTCATTCTCCTCCACTGCCTGATCATGTCTCAGGGCAAACACCTGGCCAGAAGCTCGTGGCCTCAAATGAGAACTCCCAGCAGACTGTCCCTGCGACCTCTGCTGAACGGTGGCCTGAGAACCAGATCTTGAACCGCCTCCCCCAGATAGTGGACAATCCCTCCGGATATGACCCACCTCGCCGCAACAGAAACAAGCTCCAGAAGCTCTACGACACTTATCGGATGGATGGTTTTTCCCATAGTGATCACACTTGTCCTTCCTACCAAAACGGACAACACCAGCAGAGCCAGAGGAAGAAGAAGTAGATCCAGACTTCTTGAAAGATTGGGCATGGGGACCCAAAGAACTAGCAGGTCTCGACTGAGAGAAAGACCTGTTCCGCCGAATACTGTCCTCCGCCTGGTGACAACGGCTCACCAAACCCTCGTAGGGAATGTCGTTGCCAACCGCCACACGGTCATGGATCTCAGGGTTAAGGCCCTGAAGGAACATGTTATACTTTATATGGGAGCTGTCAGCAATCTCCGGACAATAAGATAACAGATCGAGAAACTTCTGCTGATATTCCTCGATGTTCATGGCTCCCAGACGCAGACTCAGAAGTTCACCTGCCTTTGCCTGTCGGAGAGCAGGAGGAAAATACATCTTATAGAAAGCTGTACGGAACTCGGTTCAGGTGGCCACTCCTCTAGCCGAAACCAAAGGTGCAGAAGTAATCCTCCACCACCTGCGTGCACGTCCATCCAGAAGATGACTCAGGGTCTCCATCTTCTGCTCCTCGGTGCAGTGGAAAGTCTGAAAAGTCGTCTCCATGCGGTCTAACCAGTTTTCCGCATCCTCCAGAGACTCACCTCCAACTAAGGGCTTAGGACCCATAGCTAAAAATCGACGCACAGTGAAACGCTCGTCGTCATGATGACGATGAAGCCATTCTCAACGACGCTCTCGGTCGGCATCGCCCCAACGACCGCCTCCACTTCCGTGGCTACTCTCATCATCGTAGTTTGCCATCTCAAAAATACCTTATGATGAGACTAAATCCCAAGAATACTTTTTGCATGCTCTGATACCATAAATGTAGTGACCCTTACCCGGATCACCTACTAAACAGAACTTAGGCATGCAATTAACTTAATAAAACAGATATCAGAATAAACTTGCGGAAAACCATAAATAAAATACAATCCCAAGGAAATGAATCTGTAATTTATCCAAATATTATGCAACCAAATCGAATAGCTGTATCAACCCAAAACAACAGAAATAAAACCTAGACGAAGCTCCAGCTGGCCAACCACTGCCTAGCCCCTCTTGGATCCCCCAGCCTCGTCCAATCGCAAACCTGCCCCATGGAATAGGGTGTCCAGAAACACAGAGTACGAGACGTGAGCACAAAATGCTCAGTACGAGAGTATGAGTATACATGCATGCAAAGTGAACTCCCTATAAACTCGAGGTCAAGGATCAGATAACAGAGACAGACCGGGCCCTGGTATGTAGCATGCTGTGCCATCGTTTCAGGAGGTGGCTCCCATACCATAATACCAGTGGATATGCCGGACCCAAATCGATGGAATTCCAACCACTAACAGGATAGGGAAAAACCCTACTAACATACATCTCGAAGGAAATAGCTCAGTATGCAAATGAATGCAGCATAAATCAATGACATATAAACCATGCAGTCACATAATACATGCATACTCAGTCAGGATATCTCGAACAGTACTTTCGTACCTCAAATACTAGGCAAGTGCTATCAGCACTAGGTCCACGCCTATAATCCGCTCTACACTGCCAAAGGATACTACTATCATTATAACACTCTAAAAGCCTTAACTAAGCTAAAGCATACTCCTAAATATTTTTAGGAAGCAAAAGTTATACCTTCGTCCATCGTTAGCCCTTTGCTGTCGAGTGCCTCAAAACTAGGCCACAGCTCCGCTACGACGCTTGGATCGCTATGCCACTTCCGGATTCCCCACGGGACGCCTAGAATTCCCTAGATCTGAGCTGGAAGGCTAAGGAATTGAGAGAGAAGAGGTGATTGGTGCGTCTAAATCTGAATCTCGGCCCTCCTATTTATAGACGGAGTTCGGATCGTCCGAACTGGACTTTGGATCGTCCGAACACGATCGGAGCGTCCGATCTCGACTTTGGATCGTCCGATCCCAATATTACGTCATTGCTTACGTCAGCATGATGACTTCATCCAGGACGACTATCGGCAGCAAGATCGGAGCGTCCGAACCACTCTTCGGAACGTCCGAACCCTGACTTCGGACCGTCCGATCCTTAACTTCGGAGCCTCCGAACTCGACAACCTTTAAACCATTTTTAAGTGTTCTGAATCCAATTCCGGACTCCGTTAACCCATTAAGAGTTCTCTTAATCACGTTTACTCCTACTTAATAGGGTTAATGATTTGATTAACGCTAAATCACTGATTTCGGGTACGGGCTACTACATCCCATGAGTTAAAACTTGAATATTCTCACTTTTGTCTAATAATGGTGTTAATTGAATTTGTACTGATAGTTCATTTGCCCAATGATCTATCTTTGATTTTCTTTCTTTGGCTGTTGAACAACCTAAATCTAAGATATTTTGTTTCACAAATCCTGATGTTTTTTATTCTCTAAGAATATCTCTAACATCTTTATAAGATCCAGAGTATTGGTCTCTGTTATATTTAAATTCTTCATCATCTCTTCCACCACTACCTCTTACATTCGTTCGTAGATTTAATCGTGGCCTTTAATCATCTTCAGATTCTGATTCTGAAATATCCATATCTCTGTATTGTTCTGATTCCTGCTGTGAATGATATAATTCTTCTGTATTTATTCCTATTTGTTCAAAATCAGATGAGTCTGTTTCACTAAACATCTCCATACTTATGTTTGCCATAACTAAGGGGATTTCTATACCATGATTCAATTTTGAATGGTGGTTCTTCTTCCATTTTCCTTTTTCCTTTATCTATTGGAAGAACTTCTTTAAGATAGTTTAATATTTCATTACTATGTCTTTCCTGTTCAATTATTAATCTAGTCATTGCTAAATCAATATATTCTTTGAAATTCTTCTCTAATTCTTGTATTGATAAATTGATCTTATTGATATTATTTTCTAAATCTCCTAGATCTTTTTTTAATTTTATTAAGGACGTCATTGCGATGAGGTTGATTCATTAACAATAGCTTGTTTAATTTTAAGAATATTTTGATTCATGGTTCCAATCTTTTCAAGAATATCTTCATCATTTCTAGCAAATGATAATGATCTTCTTGGTACAGACTGTCTTGTGATTTGGAGGTCATCTGAACTCCATCTTTTATAGGGATTTATTTCTTCAATAAATGCTTTTCGAGGGTGTTCAATTCTTGTAATATTTTCAAACATTCTTTCAACAGAAATAGTTGGTTTTGTTGAAATTATTCCTGTTTGAGAATTATTACTTATTTATAAACCGACAACATAGTTTATATTGATCGGATGGTTTCCTGTTAACATAAGATTATTTTTATAAAAGTAATAATCTAATGTTAAAATGTCATTTATGTTTTTATCAAAAAGAGATATATTGTATTGTGGATAAATACAAAATTTCAATCTTTTTGTAACATAAGTTTTCTTCAATTTTTCCAAGGATAGAATCCTCAAGATTACGTATCCTTTTGTCACGAACTGTGATTTCAATTGGTGTATCTATTCCTTCTCGGT
This sequence comes from Henckelia pumila, assembly GCF_033568475.1. Lineage (NCBI taxonomy): Eukaryota > Viridiplantae > Streptophyta > Magnoliopsida > Lamiales > Gesneriaceae > Henckelia > Henckelia pumila. The sequence continues at coordinate 104,554,029 of NC_133120.1, read as the reverse complement.
AGTGAGCTGATACTATTATTTCGATTCATCCAATGTGAACATATTTCAGTTCAGATCGTTTTTTTTCACTGGCTTTTGCCATGATGGTATCAATATCTTGAGTTGTTAATAACTTCAGAGTATTAGACCTTGATTCGTTATTTATTTTACAAGATCGTTCTTTTGTACGAATCGAATAATAAATTAAATTTTTTTTAGGATTAATAAAATTTGAAATCGTGTTTAATATTCCTGGTTGGTCTATTAGATTTTTTTTTGAATTAGAAAACCCTGTTTTCTGTATCTCAGCAAACTTATTTTGATTAAATATAATATTCAAATTATACTCTTGGTTCTCTTCAGATTCATCAATCTGACTATTTTGATTTTGAATTTTTACTTCTGTCATTTTAAAAGATGATAGAACTTCTTAATTTTCTTAAGGCAATTAAAAGCTTTTTTGTTGAATCTATCTGTTCTAATAAATTCTGAAAATCTTCGAAACTATCAATTGAAGATTGACAATTTTTAAGATGTTTCAAATTGTTTTCACAATTTTCTATATCAAAATTTATATTTTGAGAATATAAATTAAAGATATTCATTTTTGTATTTTCATACATTTTTCATTTAGTAAAAATTGTTAATTTTATTATTTTGTTTTTGTTGATCGGATTTCGATAACAAAGTTTGTTCTTATTCATAACATATTGTTATGTCTTCAATTTCATCGTTTTCAGAAATTTGAATTATCATTTTCCAGTTGCTTGAAAAATGTTCTTTTTTATGATTTTTGAAATAAAAGGTTTGGAGATCTTTTATTTTATTCCATAATTGATCTATTTGACGTAAATCTTTTAGTAAGATTATTTTATCAAATAAATTTTTAATCTCAATATCTAAAGTTAATCCAAGCATTAATAATCTGCTTTATTTAACGGCTCTGATACCAGGTTGCGGAATTCTTCAAATTCTTATGAATTTTCTCATTCATGGCTTTACAGATCTGATTCATTTATAACAAATAAATGTTTTCAGATTAGTTTGGTTCCATTCATAGGTTATAATTACAAATTTTAGTTGATAAATTGATTCGAATATGGTTAAATCAAAAGTATTTAAATGATATTCATGAAATGTATCATATTCATGATCATCTTCTATTTCAAACCAGTTTTTTATTATCAATCTTCCATTTCTTATAAAGGATGATGACATGATTAATGTATTTTGACTATTTCTTTAAATTAAGGGCTGCAGAAGATTTAGGAAGGTTACCTTGTTTGAATGAATCTTGGTTTTGAGCAGAGGCCAAATCCTTGCTTTTCCTTAACGATCACTTGATCAACTGGTACTTGCTCTATGGATCTCCAGGTTTACTCTAACCATGAATCTTCAATGGTTGGTTTCCAACCTTATCCTCCTTACGCCCTGCTTGTTTAGTTATTAGCCATAAGACTTATTTTTGTTTCTAATTTTATGTTTCTTAGTTTCTGATAGTTTTCATACGTCTTGTATGAACCAGATTGTAAGAAACTTGAGAAGAGAAAGATACTCAAACTTCACTCCTTCATTTACAACACAAACATCTTCTTTTATAGGCGTGGAGAAACGCATACAGTAGTAAAAATAAAGGAAGAGGGGGACCATACTACATAATGGAAAACAACTCATTTTACATCTGAGTAGATGCCTTTCACATATGGTGTGGTCCACGATTTCATTTGTTTTTACATTGTGTCACTTTCTGAATCACTGGTACATTCGGACCATTTTTTTATTGGTTTGTCTTCTTTGACAGCTGGTTTGTTCTGTCTGAATGGGTTGGCAATGTCCACATTTGTGAGTGGAAATCATTGTTCTTAGTTTTTGACATAGCATTTGTTGGGTTTCTCGGGTCATGTCAACTCTTGCTCCATAGATTGGAGCTTCGAATTGAGCTAACATGGCTTGTTCTTTCTTTTGGATTGTCTCCTTGTGTCCAGTGGTTAATAAAATTTTACTGGTTGCAAAATTTATTTTAACCTTTGAGTTTCCATCAATATTTCCTGTCTTTGAGATCATGTCAATCAATGTCTTTATTCTTATCTCAGGAAGTGTTGAGATATCCATTACTGGTTTCTCTTCATTTGATCCTTCGAATAAGAACTTGTATTTTTGTTTTCGACATTGAATATATACCATTGGTTGATAGAATTTGTTATCATCCCAATCTGGAAGGGTTGAGTGAATACTCAATGTTAATACTGGATCGTCCTTAAAGACTGCTTTCTTGAACTGGATGATACTATTTCTCAACTGATATGGAAATAGTTCTATTTCTTGATTGTTGGGACTGACTTCCAATCCACTTAATAATCCATTTGAAATGAATCTTGAGACTTCATGCGCTGGAGCACCTTGCAGTGTTCTTGCTCTTGATATGCTCTGTGTGTCACAAGTTTGTAGCCAAGATTCTGCAGATGGTTTGGCTATTCTTAAATAGTTTAGTGTTTCAAAAAATTCAGTCTTGAGTTTTTCTGGAAAATTTGTTTTTTCAAAAATTGGTTTTTGTGGTCGCAGATTGACCATCTTTCTTTCTCTTGCTTCAAGGGCACTTTTAAACGTCCTTTCTTTTTTTCATTTTTCTCGGTGTTGGCTGTGACCACCGGTTCTTTCTTCTTTTCTTTTTCTTGGTTATCAGTGTTGGTTGTGACCACTGATTGTTTTTCATTCATCTCCATTATTTTGTTAAATGGAGTTGCTAACTTGATTGGAGTTTTTGGTGAGGATGATGATGATGATGTTGTCATCTTTTCTTTAATCCTCTGAATTTTTCCTTTTATATTCTTTTTTCTTTGTTGAAGAATCTGAATTTCTTCATCTATGTCAATCAATTGTTCTTCTAATTGATTTAATTGTTTCATCCTGCACAATAAAACATATATATATATATATATATATATATATATAACTGGTTAGAAATTTAACTCTTTTTCGTGAGTAACTCGGATAGTTTTATTATGCGTATCATTGCATTTATGAAATTCTTTTGCAAGAATTGAATCAATCTTCATAAATGAGATTGATTGTCTTTACTCATAGAGTAATTCATGTTTCTGAATATAAATCTCATTTCATTATTTTATATTTCCCATGCTTTCTGAGGCATGTTCGGATGACTGAAAGTCATAAAATAATTCATGTCTCTGAATATAAATCTCATTTCATCAATTTATATTCCCCATGCTTTCTAAGGCATGTTCGAATGACTCGTGGTCATTTTCTGGATCACTTAGGATCTCTTTTGTTATTCCGTTACTACGGATAGTATAATTTGGATGAAGTTCTCTGGTTAATGCGTCGGATAATGAATTATCCGTTCCTTTGACATGTTGGATTTCGAACTGATAATGGTTCAATTCCAATTTCCATCTAATTAGCCTTGCTGCATTTCTCCCTACATTTCTTGATATTTTCCTTGTCTTGAAATATGTTAAATTCATATTATCTGTTCTTACTAAAACAGGTTTAGGAATAAGATAAATTTTATAAGTCCTAATTGTGAATATTAAAGCTAATAATTTTTTTTCATTTGAATGATAATTTAATTGTGCACCTTGAAAAGTTCCTGATGTATAATTGCATAATTCTTCATTTTTTCTAGTAGCTGTTTTACTAAGTTCTTCTAAATTTTTTTCTCCTTTATAAGCTTTTAAACATGCTCCCCAGTATTCATCTGAAGCGTCTGTTTCAATTATTATTATATCTTTATTGGAAGAAAAATATAACTCAGGAAGATTACTAATTATTTTTTTTTAATAGTATCTATATAATTAGTATCTTTTTAGACAATTTCCACTTGTAGTCTTGTTTAAGTTATACCTGAAGAGGTTTTCTGATTTCTGCAAATTTCTTAATGTAATTTCCAGAATAAGTTAATAATCCTAAAAATCTTTTTAATTGATCTTTATCCTTGATTTCACTAGGAAAATCGTGAATTTTCTTAATTATATGCTGTTGTAAACAATGTTTTCCATCTTCTATTTGTAATCCTAAATAATTTATTTTTGTTTTAAACAATTGTGCTTTCTTTTCAGAAAGTATAATTCCATTTTTATGACAAATATCTAATACTGTCATGAGGTCTTTATAATGTTGATCTAGTGTTTTTGAATAAATTAATATGTCATCTATATAAACACAACAAAAATCTACATATGATTTAAAAGATTCATCCATATATCTTTGAAAGATACCTGGTGCTTGTTTAAGTTCGAAAGGTAATACAGTCCATTGATACTGTCTTTTTGGACAACTGAATGATGTAAGTAATTGTGTTTGTGGTTCTAGCTGAATTTGCCAGAATCCTGATTTACAATCTAAACTGGAGAAATATTTCATTCCTCCTATATAAGATAGTAAATCATTCTTGTTTGGGATGTAATATCAATCCATAATTGTTTCATTATTCATTTTTCGATAATCAATTACCATTCTTTTCTTATCAGTGTCTTTCTTACTGACATAAAAGGCTGGTGAAGAGTGTGGACTCTTGCTTGGGATGATTATCTTAAGTTTTAGTAATTTTTGAACCTCTTTTTCGAATATTTTTACATCATCCATGTTGCATCTTCTTGGTGCTTCACGGATTGTGATATTAGGGTCTTTAAGTTTTATTGAAGCAATGAATTATTTTCTTTTCTTAATTTTGTCCTGAGGATTTTCAGAACAAATATCATGAAATTTCTTCATGATTTGTTTTCATGATTAATTGTTAAAATATTTTCTATTTTTAGTTCTATTGGATTTGCATTTCGTTTATGAAAATTCTTTGTAAATCCTTCATTTTCTACACGAAATGTTGTTCGTATTTTAGGAATATAAATCATTGATGATCCTTTGTTTAAAGTTATGTGATTTTCAAATTGTGTAAAAGGAAGATATTCTCTTAAAAATTTATTTCCTATTATAATGTCCATTCCTGATTCTATTTAGTATATAATGGGTATTACAAATTTTGTTTCCTCAATTTCTATTATTAATTTTTATGCTACTGTATCAAGCATGATTATTGATCCATCTCCTATTCGAACTTTTAATCCTTTATCATATTTCTTCCAATAATGATTTGGAAGTATATGTTTGCTTCCTAAATACATACTTGCTCCTGTATCAACATAAGCATGTATATGATATGGTTTATGTTCTTTGATTTTAATTTGAAGTTTTATATATATACTATTTGGATTGGTTTTGTTTTTATTATTATCCATCTCTCTTTTTTTTTTTACTTTTTTAAAAAATTTTAAGAGATAAGGGTATAATTGGTATTTATAAACAAAAGTTTCTCTCTCCAGGGAGTTGAAAGTAAGTTTTATTTATGTAGGGATTTATAAATAAGTTATAAATTGGTTGAGGGGGTGATTGACAATTAACCCTTAAAATAAGTTTATGGTTGTGTCAGGGAGTGGAATCAAAAAATATTTCTATGGGGACTGAATTCTAAGTTGTAAATGGGCAGATGTATTTTTCTCAAATTTTGAAAGGGCCCGTGTCCTGATTTAATATTTAATGATCAAACAACCAGGATTAATTAATGTAAACAGCGAAAACGAGTTAAAAATTTGCGTTTGGGCCTACAGAAATTTCGGCATGACCTATTCGTAAATAGGACATCCCAAAAACCTGTACAACACAACCAGCAATATATACTCGAAAATAGAGTCACAACTCCAATTTACAACCCTATAGCCGCACTGGCCAGGACTAAACACATGCAGAGCCGGCAAGACTCGATCACACAAATAACAATTCAAAACAAGGTCCAAAACTATTTATACAGATACACAGGGCATCACCCCGACAAATATAAAACTCGCTAAACTGATATATATACATATATCTGGGAACTCGACTCCACGCTCGACTCACTGGGTACCACTAGATGACGCTCCACCAGATGCGTCAAATCCCCCTGGATAACCTGCTATGGAATCACAAACAACCACAGCATAAAAAGAAAACAGGGGTCGGACCCCAGTACGACGAACTATAAAAATTACGACAAATATAACTGACATGAATAAAATCAAGTACAATGCAATGAAATGCAATGTAATGCGTGACAGGTATCAATGAAATAAGGGATACCAAAAGGAGTCCAAATAATCGTATCACAATAAACTCAGTGGCCACTCGTGCCAGGAACGCAGCAGACCTCGAATCATCACTGCTAATCCATACACGTAGCATCGGAGGGTGACAGGAGCGACCCATCCAGCCTCATGCTTTCATCAGGAGTGTCGTACGTAGCATCAGAGGGCGACAGGAGCTACCTGTCCGTGCCTCATGCTATCTCAGGAGTGCACTAAAACAATGTCACTCACTCCATGATGACTCAATACATCTCAATAGATCAATATCAATAGTAATCAAAGGAGTCAAGGCTCAACGTGCTATGTAAACTTGTAAATGAGTGAATGCAATCATATAATCCACGTAAGCACATAAAACACATTATCACTCATTACAAAATACTTAATATCATTACATGCCATTATAGGCGTCGTAATATAAACAGCTCATACGTACCTCAACCGACACTTAATTACCACAGAAATATCTCAAGTATTTCTCGGATATTCCAATCCCAAATTTTCAGAATATGTAATTCCAGAAAAATTGCTCATAAATCCTAAAATTCATATTTAATATTAAAACATCCTATCAATGACCAAATATCGAATATACGACTCTAAAAGTCAAAATACCCCAAGTAGAACAATCTGAATTTTCCGAAAATTCCTACAAATTTCGAAAATTCGCATTTATATTTTCTAGAGCATCTAAACACTCAATTAATGAATAATCAACACTTAAATTCGAAAATCCCCAATATAAAAAATCTGGAAATTCGAAATAAATCCCAAATAAATTCTGAAAAATATCGAATACCTTCAATCGACTTCGATATAATACCTACAACCAATAATAAATCAAATATCAATTATCGGATGTCAATTGAATCGAAATACCCAAAATTCGAAACCCTAAATTCAAAATTATACCTCAAAGCTTGGAATTAAAGGGTTAAACAACTAACACAACCTACCCCTAAACTCCGGCGACGATCGGCGGTGGCGAACGGCGGCGAACGACGGCGGCTGGTGCGATGGGTTTTCGGAAATTTCAATAAAAATATTAAATATGGGTACCGAAAGATAGCTCTCGTCGCGAGGATTCCGGAACTATATTTACTTTTGAAATCCAGCCAAAAACGAAGGAGATACGAACATTTAAAGTGACGGAAAGATTTGAAAAGAAAACAAGAATGGGAATCGGCGATGAAGATGAAGTTCGTGGAGAGAGAAGATAATATACTATATATCGTATATATTATATCTATTTAAGATATTTATTAGTTTAATGTGTGTCTTGTTTTATTCATTCGGGGTTAAAATTTGACCCGGTTCAAGTTATTTCAATTCATGTGTGCTCTATAAATAAAATATGCATTTTAATATCGTCTATAAACCGATATTTATAAATACATATTTTTAACACACAAATTAATTAATATATTAATATCGGGTCCTTACATTTCTCCCCCTCTAAAAAGAAGATTTCGTCCTCGAAATCAAACACACATCAAACTTATATACATAGTGGTCAAGCATCTACCACTGATAGTACATAGGAAAATCAGAGTACATGGCATAATTCATGACATTGTCAAACAAATGAGGCCATTCTTGATGCATTCGAGACTCCAATTCCCATGTAGCTTCTTCTCTCCCATGTCTACTCCATTCCACCATAACCAAAGGAATCGTCTTGTTCCTCAGTTGCTTTTCTTTACGATCAAGAATCTGCACTGGATACTCAACATAGCTAAGGGAACTATCCAACTCCACATCATCAGCCCTCAAGATATGAGAAGGATCTGGTTCATACTTCCGCAGCATAGATACGTGAAATACATCATGTATCGCAGACAAACTCTGCGGCAAGTTCAAACGATACGCTAAAATACCAATCTTCTCAACAATCTCGTATGGATCGATATAACGAGGAGCTAATTTCCCTTTACGCCCAAATCTCATAGTACCACGAAATGGTGATACTTTCAAGAAAACAAAATCGCCAACCTGAAATTCTAAAGGTCTACGTCTGTTATTAGCATAGCTGGCTTGACGATCCTGGGCTGCTTTCATTCTTTTCCTGATCAGTTCAACTTTTTCTTTCATCTCTTGAATAAACTCTGGTCCTGACAACTGTCGTTCTCCTACTTCTTCCCAACAGATCGGAGATCTACATTTTCTGCCATACAAGGCTTCAAATGGTGCCATCCCGATAGAACTTGGTAACTGTTATTGTAAGAGAATTCCACCAAAGCTAAAGATTCTTGCCAACCACCACTAAAATCCATCACAACAGCTCGTAATAAATCTTCAAGTGTCTGAATAGTCCTTTCAGATTGACCATCTGTCTGTGGATGATAGGCAGTACTCATGGCCAATTTAGAACCCAAAGCTGATTGCAAACTAGACCAAAACTTAGAAGTAAATCTGGGATCACGGTCTGATACTATAGTAACTGGCACACCATGTAATCGTACTATTTGATCAATGTACATTTTTGCCATTTTCGTATATGTCCAAGTACGATCATATGGAATAAAATGGGCAGATTTAGACAATCTATCCACAATAACCCAAATGGCATCACAACAGATCGAGGTAGGTGTGTCACGAAATCCATAGTAATGTGTTCCCAATTCCACTGTGGTACTTCAAGACTAAGTAACATACCACCTGGTCTCATTCTTTCAGCCTTAACTTGTTGACACGTCAAACACTTAGCCACAAAATCAGAAATATCATTCTTCATACCTTCCCACCAGTAATGGGCTTTCAAGATATGATACATCTTTCTAATTCCAGGATGTACACTATGTCGACTACAATGAGCTTCTCGTAGTATATCGTCTTTCAAATCTATCAAATTCGGAACCACAAGTCTACCATTATAACGCAAACATCCATCAGAAGCAACAAGAAATTTCTCTGACTGACCAGCTGGAGTTAATTCTTTCAAATGATGAATATATGGATCAGTCTTTTGTGCTGCTTTGATTTTCGAAATTATTCGTGGTTCAACTTGAATAGACGAAACTATGAAATGATTACCTTTAGCTCGATAAGTCCATCCTGAAGTTCTCAAATGCTCATGAACTTTAGAAATAGTTAAAGATGCCAACATCTTAGTATGAACTTTTCTGCTCAAAGCATCTGCAACTTGATTCACGTTTCCTGGCTGGTATTGAATATCACAGTCAAAATCCTTAAGCAGTTCCAGCCATCGACGTTGTCTCATATTCAAATCAGACTGTGTGAATAAATATTTCAGACTCTTATGATCGGAATAAATCACAAACTGTTCACCGTACAGATAATGACGCCATATTTTCAATGCATGCACAATGGCAGCCAATTCTAAATCATGAACTGGATAACGAGTCTCATGTGCTTTCAATTGACGAGATGCATACGCAATCACGCGTCCATTTTGCATCAAAACACAACCCAGTCCATTCAAAGAAGCATCTGTACAGACAACAAATCCACCTGAGCCTGAAGGTAATGCTAGTACTGGAGCCGTAGTCAATTTCTCTTTCAAAGTCTGAAAACTAGCTTCACATTCCTCAGTCCACACAAAACGTCGATCTTTTTGCGTCAATATAGTCATAGGCCTAGCTATTTTGGAAAATCCCTTGATGAAACGCCTATAATATCCAGCCAAACCCAAAAAACTACGAATCTCAGAAACATTGGTTGGTCGAGACCAATTAAGAACAACTTCAATTTTACTAGGATCGACAGATACCCCTTGTGCTGATATCACATGTCCTAGAAATAATACTCTGTCCAGCCAAAATTCACACTTCGAAAACTTAGCATATAATTGTGATGTTCTGAGTGTCTGAAGAACTAATGTTAAATGTTCTTTATGCTCCTTCCTTGACTTAGAATAAATCAAAATGTCATCAATGAAAACGATAACAAATCGATCTATAAACTCCCGAAACACACGATTCATTAAATCCATAAAAACCGCTGGAGCATTAGTCAACCCGAAAGGCACAACTAAGAATTCATAATGTCCGTAACGCGTTCGAAATGCTGTCTTGGAAACATCTTCCTCTCGAACTCGAAGTTGATGATATCCGGAACAAAGATCAATTTTAGAATATACAGATGTACCCTGCAACTGATCAAACAAGTCATCAATTAGTGGCAAAGGATACTTATTCTTCACAGTAGCCTGATTCAATTGCCGATAATCGATGCACATTCACATCGTTCCGTCTTTCTTCTTCACAAACAAGACTGGAGCACCCCAAGGTGATACACTTGGTCTAATATAACCTTTTTCCAGCAAATCTTGCAATTGCGTCTTGAGTTCTTTCAATTCTGCTGGAGCTAATCGATATGGAGCTCGGAAAATAGGACTTGTCCCTGGCATTAATTCAATGCTAAGATCTATTTCCCTTTGAGGCGGAAAACCCGGAATCTCATCAGGAAATATATCAGGAAAATCCTTAACGACAGGAATATCTGAAACTTTCAATTTCTCTTCCTTCGTCGCATCTAGAGCATAAATCATAAATCCTTCATTTCCTATCGACAATAATCTAAACATTTACATTGCCGATACTAATGGAATGCGAGATTGTGAATCACTACCATAAAAATTCCACTTATTGCCATAATATGGTCTAAATCTCACAATGCCATGAAAACAATCAACAGTAGCTCTATAATTCATCAGTGTATCCATACCCAAGATACAGTCAAAATCAGACATAGCTAGTTTGATTAGATTGGTTATCATTATCTTATCCTCAAATCTAATCACACAATTCAAAACTATCTCATTAGACATCAAGAAAACACCAGCAGGAGTAGCAATAGACACAGTATCCAATAACGGAGTAAAAGCAATCTCATGCTCATCAGCAAATGTAACAGATAAAAATGAATGAGATGCTCCTGTGTCTATCAAGATACGTGCAGGATACTCAAAAATATAACAAATACCTGCAATAACTCCCCCAGGTACATCTTGTGCCTGATCCTGAGTCATAGCATGGACTTAAGCCTGCTGTGGACCTGGAAAACGCTGCTGACTCTGAGAAGATGGATACCTAGGCTGCTGAGTGGACTGTACTGGAATATAAGGCTGTGTAGGAGCAAACTGTGGTACAGGAGCATATGGTCTGAATGATGGTCGTCCAGGAAACTGGCCAAACTGTTGTGGCTGAAATTGCTGTCTTTCAGCATTTGGACATACTCGAGACGAATGTCCAGCCTGCCCACAAGTATAACAAGTTCCTGGAAATCCTGTACAATGTGCACTCAAATGATTACCACCACATCTGTCACAGTACACTCTCCCAGACGATCCAACTGAACTTCCACCACGACTACCACTGGAACTGGAGGAACTCGACTGTGGTTTCTTTTTAAATGGCTTCCCTCTAGCTTTAAACCAAGGCCTTTTCGCTTGCTGAGAAAATTGCGTAGGCTGATATGAAGGTAAACCCATTGGTGTCTGTGAACTGCTTCCAGCTCCTTGAGGAACAGATGCTGGGATTGATTGTGGTTCACCCCTGAGTAGACTTGCTTCAATTTTCTTGGCCTTTTCTACTGCTTTCATATAAGTCGATGGAGTTCCAGTAGTCACCAGCGTGTGGATAGTTCGTGTAAGCCCCTTCAGAAAATGTGAAAGCTTTGATCGATCATTCTTTGCAACATGTGGGACATAAGGCAAAAGAGCAGAAAACTGAGAAGCATATTCAGCAACAGATTTATTGACTTGCACCAACAGATTAAATTCATCTTCTTTAGCAGAATAATAAGATGGTGGTGCATATTATTGTGCAAACTGCTTACAAAATACTTCCCATGTGATCTTTTCACCAGAATCAGAAAGTGTTTCTGCTGTCGTTTCCCACCACAGTTGCGCTCGGTCTTTCAGCTGAAAAGGAACTAACTTCAGTCGAATGTCATCAGGATATTCTAATCCATTAAACATATTGTTGAGACTTTTTAACCAACTAGCAGCTTTCTCACTTCCTTCATTGCCAAAGAACTTTTGCGGACGCAACTCCTGAAATTGAGAAATTATTAATCGAATTCCTCCCATTTTCTCTGTCAATTGGGCTACTGGATCAGACTCAGCCTGAATCGCTTTTCCTTTGTCAGGATTTACCCGTGGTTGTTGTTCCACCTCTAATTCCACATCTTTCGGAGGCTGAACAGCTGGTCGACCACGTCTTTCCCTGAAAATATCATCAAGATTTCTAACATTTTCCGCTGCATACTCTTCTACAACTTCCTTCCCTTTTCTACCTCTTCCTCCTGGTGCCATTCTACAAGACACAAGGATTTAAATACAGGCAAAAATATCTTAACGAACAGAAAACTATGATAGGAACTACGAGTTCTAATAGAATTCATAAACTAATTCTAAAGCCAAGAACTACTGGTTCTAACAAATACATTCAAAAATAAACACCACAAGTATGTCACGTAAGAATAAGTAGTCACACACATACGCAACCATTTTGTTAGTGTCTAAACTCGAGTGTCCTAGACTCTAATTCGAGCATATCCCAGTATACGCTCTGATACCAAATGAAAGGGCCCGTGTCCTGATTTAATATTTAATAATCAAACAACCAGGATTAATTAATGTAAACAGCGAAAATGAGTTAAAAATTTGCGTTTGGGCCTACAGAAATTTCGGCATGACCTATTCGTAAATAGGACATCCCAAAAACCTGTACAACACAACCAGCAATATATACTCGAAAATAGAGTCACAACTCCAATTTACAACCCTATAGCCGCACTGGCCAGGACTAAACACATGCAGAGCCGGCAAGGCTCGATCACACAAATAACAATTCAAAACAAGATCCAAAACTATTTATACAGATACACAGGGCATCACCCCGACAAATATAAAACTCGCTAAACTGATATATATACATATATCTGGGAACTCGAATCCACGCTCGACTCACTGGGTACCACTAGATGACGCTCCACCAGATGCGTCAAATCCCTCTGGATAACCTGCTATGGAATCACAAACAACCACATCATAAAAAGAAAACAGGGATCGGACCCCAGTACGACGAACTATAAAAATTACGACAAATATAACTGACATGAATAAAATCAAGTACAATGCAATGAAATGCAATGTAATGCGTGACAGGTATCAATGAAATAAGGGATACCAAAAGGAGTCCAAATAATCGTATCACAATAAACTCAGTGGCCACCCGTGCCAGGAACGCATCAGACCTCGAATCATCACTGCTAATCCATACACGTAGCATCGGAGGGTGACAGGAGCGACCCGTCCAGCCTCATGCTGTCATCAGGAGTGTCGTACGTAGCATCAGAGGGCGACAGGAGCTACCTGTCCGTGCCTCATGCTATCTCAGGAGTGCACTAAAACAATATCACTCGCTCCATGATGACTCAATACATCTCAAGAGATCAATATCAATAGTAATCAAAGGAGTCAAGGCTCAACGTGCTATGTAAACTTGTAAATGAGTGAATGCAATCATATAATCCACGTAAGCACATAAAACACATTATCACTCATTACAAAATACTTAATATCATTACATGCCATTATAGGCGTCGTAATATAAACAGCTCATACGTACCTCAACCGACACTTAATTACCACAGAAATATCTCAAGTATTTCTCGGATATTCCAATCCCAAATTTTCAGAATCTGTAATTCCAGAAAAATTGCTCATAAATCCTAAAATTCATATTTAATATTAAAACATCCTATCAATGACCAAATATCAAATATACGACTCTAAAAGTCAAAATACCCCAAGTAGAACAATCTGAATTTTCCGAAAATTCCTACAAATTTTGAAAATTCGCATTTATATTTTTTTAGAGCATCTAAACACTCAATTAATGAATAATAACACTTAAATTCAAAAATCCCCAATATAAAAAATCTGGAAATTCGAAATAAATCCCAAATAAATTCTGAAAAATATCGAATACCTTCAATCGACTTCGATATAATACCTACAACCAATAATAAATCAAATATCAATTATCGGATGTCAATTGAATCGAAATATCCAAAATTCGAAACCCTAAATTCAAAATTATACCTCAAAGCTTGGAATTAAAGGGTTAAACAACTAACACAACCTACCCCTAAACTCCGGCGATGATCGGCGGCGGCGAACGACGGCGGCTGGTGCGACGGGTTTTCGGAAATTTCAATAAAAATATGAAATATGGGTACCGAAAGATAGCTCTCGTCGCGAGGATTCCGGAACTATATTTACTTTTGAAATCCAGCCAAAAACGAAGGAGATACGGACATTTAAAGTGACGGAAAGATTTGAAAAGAAAACAAGAACGGGAATCGGCGATGAAGATGAAGTTCGTGGAGACAGAAGATAATATACTATATATCGTATATATTATATCTATTTAAGATATTTATTAGTTTAATGTGTGTCTTGTTTTATTCATTCGGGGTTAAAATTTGATCCGGTTCAAGTTATTTCAATTCATGTGTGCTCTATAAATAAAATATGCATTTTAATATCGTCTATAAACCGATATTTATAAATACATATTTTTAACACACAAATTAATTAATATATTAATATCGGGTCCTTACAAATTTCCCTTTTTTAATGCAAAATAAATAGTCAATTTCTATATTGAGTATAGTTATTTACTTATTTTCTTATTTTATTGATATATTCTTATTAATTAAGTTTTGGTAAACATGTTAGTTATTCCACGTCGGTTGAACAAAATTTTTCGGAGTTGCATACATGGACTTACACATCTTGGGTGTGATGGGCTATGTAGTAAACTTCACACTCCATATCTTTATTTCTGAGCGTGAAGAGTGTGTTAGTTGTCTCACGTTGATTGGATAAAATTAATTCTTGGGAGTTGTTTTTGTAAAATTTGTTTGTTTAATGAGTTTCTTAACCAGTAAGAAAAAAAACAATGTAATTATGTATTAGATACACATAATAATATACAACGTTAGATCACCTGTTACAAATAATATACACTTGTATTAGATTCATTTTTATTGGAGCAACAAATAATATTTTGAAGAGAATGATGTTTGATCACCTGTGTTATATAATATACAACGTTAGACTATGTTCAAGGATATATATATATATATTATAAATTTGGTGTGGCGATATATGTTGTAGTGATAATATTGAAATATTATTATTTTTATTCAATTTAATAACTTTATATTTAAATTTCAAAAATAGTAAAATTGCACATAATTGAGAAAAAAATATGCAGTTACACATAATTAAATATTAAGACTTAGACATAAATTTTAAAACATAACACAATTGAATTACAAACACACACATAATTTTAAAAATACACATAATTAAAAATGACATATGAGTAAAAAATAAAATAATAAAAAATGACATGTTGGTAATTTTTTTATATATATTTAAAAATTTAGACTTGTTTTAAATTTTTCTAAAAAAATTTAAATTATTTTTAATAATATTAATAACGGCTAGATCAATCAGACCGTTGATTTTGAATGGTCAGAAAATCTTTCTGTTCATAATTATTTTTTTTAAAAATAAAAATAAAATAAAAAGAGATGGAGGGCTTACCGCACAGAGACTCTCCGTGTGGGCCCATCAACTTCACCGCAAGCGGAAACTTCCGTGTGCAGTGTGACTTGGCTGCTTCTTTAGAAAACTTGCTTATATTTTTTTCTAGTCTTTCAAGCTTTTCTCTTGCCTCGTATTCTACCTTATTTAGCTTTGGACGGTCTTGATCTGCAACGGAAAAAAACAGTATGTTGGACTGGTAATTCAAAAACTTATGCTAGCTCCGCTGCTACTTCTGAAGGGCAAATTGCCGAATCCAAGACCTGGTTCATGCTCAGAGCTAGTAGTCGTAAACAACTGCAGCGGCTATATTCGGGAAAGCAAGGGAATGCGGAAATAGAAATATATTCTATTATATAAAGAAAGGCAAAAGTTAGTCAACTGAACCAAGATCAGTCTAGCTGCGAAATTGATAATTAGCTAAACTGAACCTCCATAGTTGCACTCCAGTTTTGCAACAGTACTCAAAATCATGACATTCATGGGAAGCACAACAATCATGTTTTCCCTCATAAATGACATTTAAGATATCTGAAATCTGTCACACAAAGTCCTAAGCCTTTATGAGGAAGTGTATTAGTCATATTGCTCCTTTATAAATAGACACTTGGATGTCTGAACTCCCACACACAAAATTCTAAAGAAACAACCAAAAATTCGAGCAAGAGAATTAAGTTGAGCAGAAGAGTCTAGAGCAATTGAGCAAGCAGTTGAGAAATATCAAGACCAACCCGAAATTCAGTCTAACAAACTACTCTAAGTGGGCTTTCGGTTTTTAAGCAAATTCCATGAATAAGATTCTATTCCAGCAGGTTTAAATGTATGATAATTATATGAACTTCTGAAATCTTTGATTTTTGTTACTGCGATGCAGATACTTGTGAACTAGTGGTAGTAATATATATTCTCATGAACTCCTGTTTTTGCTTATGTTCTATTCTGATTCCTCATCCTTTAGAGGATAAACGTATGAGGAGCTGGTACCAGTTAGCCACGAAATTCAATAAGTTAAATAGGTGCATGTCCTGAACTCTGTTTTTTTGAAAATATAAGAATGTGCAGTTCAGTTCTGTATGAATGCATAACTCTGAAAATGTTTTTATGCGGGATATTCCCTCATTTACTGAGTGACACTCATATCACTCACTCATCTTGAACCACCATCTCAGATAAGAATGATGAAGAGCTCGAGGATGAAGAGCAGGACCAGTTTTGGGGCTGGTGAATGAAGATAATTAGTCTTCGTTATTATAGTTTCAATGTATAAGCCGCTGCGTAATATGTTTTGATTGTATAAGATAATTTATCTCGAATTTATGAAAGACAATGTAGCTTCAGTTTATGAATGAAAGACTGGTATTTTCTAGAAGTTTGTATTCTGAGGCTTGTTATTTGATGTGAAAACGTTAAATAACGTTGATGTCAAGTAAGCCCAGATTTGTGGCGTGACACGTGAGATGGTAGGCCTGTCGTTAGCCAACAAACTTAAAATTCCTACTCCTTAACAAAACGAGTATAGCAGTGAGCAGGGTCGAATCCACAGGGAATGTGTATTTATTTCTTTCAAGTAAATGTAATTAAAAGGGGGGTTTTATTTTTGAATAAAAATAACAAATAAAAAATAAGCAAGAATTAAATAAATGAGATGAACAATTAAATAGATATGAACTTCAATAATTTACCAAACTCTGATTCAAGGAATTTCTGTATTTCAATTATATCACTGGTCATTGGCTAACAAATAATTTATTCATGCAGTTCTAGCAATTAACCTTAAAATCATAGGGATAGCCACTAAGATTTTTGTGTTCTCCTATATTAATTGACCAAACCCAGCATCCAGTCAAAACTTATCAATAACCAACTGGGCACGATAGCGTTTCATATTGATTAAAAATAGCCTTTCGATTTGTGAAAACAGTTAATCCTAAAATCTAACAATCGAGATAGCTGCAATTGTTAAATCTAGTTTCGTTGATTTATTTAGATCAAACATGCCATTATAGCACAACACACCTAATCTATCGTTACTCAAGTACCAATCATTCATGACAATTACGGATCACTGAATTCATGGATAGCGATAGAAAATCATAAATCAAATTAATTTGTCAGATTAATCGACTCACAACTTTCATGAAATAAATCATAAATTAACAAATACTAGAAACAGACAAGAACATTAATTTAAACACATAACCTCACAGTGATAATCGAAATATCGGAAAATATCCTTGAATCAAAAATAAAAACTTAGCCAAGCATGGTTGACTTCATAATTTCCTAAAAATATAAAAGATCAAACCTAAAAATTCTGAAGAAGAAAATAGAGAAAAAATTTCTCTCTGGCCGTCTGAAACGTGCAGAATATAATCAGAAATCCGTCTTCCAATAAAACTAAACTAACGTCTAGAGCCTAGGAAAAAAAAAAGATAAAGTCTAAAATTAAAAACAAAAAGATAAATCCTAACTAAAAGATAATGTAGAGATATTGTTTTAAATAGAAAATCTCCAACTATCTTTATTTATCTAAAAATCTCTTCTTCAAAAATCTTCCATTAACTTAAATACCATATTTATAATTTCTCAAATATGGTATTTTCTTCTCAAATTCTGAAATCTTCTATCCTCCACTAGACAGTAACAGCGTAGTAACATAGCGCGCCCACGCCTTGCTTCATCACCTCTTTTAGTTTACTCAATTTCTCAAAATTTCATCTTGGCAACTCCAAATATGATAGAATTCAACTTTTTAGCCCAAATTTTTGTCCAAGATCATCAAACTTCCTCCCACTACAAAACAAGATAAAAACATACCTATTACCATATTAAGAAGATAAAAACACGAGAAAATCTGATACTAAAAATATAAATATTATGAGCTTATCATGAGACAAGACAACCCGGCCCATATTTACAATGAAAATAATATTTTTGGCATAAAAAATAATAGTTTTTTATGAGTTAAATCAAATAAGATAAACATATCACAAAATTGATCTATAAAATCGTCTCACATGAGTTTTTGTAAAATATCATTCTATTTTTTTTACTTGATATCGATTACAATTCTAATAGCATGAACACGTGAAACCCAAAAATATGTCATTGACTATTGAAACAAGGATGTAAAAATCAACACCACACATATATAACGTCTAAACGACTTTTTCCATAGTACTTATATTTTCTGGACTTTTCTGTGTTTTCCCCAATATAATCAATTACCTTATTTAACGTTAAATTATATTCAACTAAGTCTAAGATCACGAAAGCGCCGAAAATAATAAATTATTAGGCTTTTCCGTAAACAAGGGAGACTTTCGTAACTCGACGACTTCGATTATTTACACGATTATATAATTATTTGAACTAAAAGACAGTCAGATGGTGAAGAAAAAACCAAAAGATTATCTGTCAAATAAATATTTTACTCGTGTTGTACTTAATTTGTTGCATTTTTTTTCAAGAATTCATACTAGCTAGAACAAAATGGAATAATTTAAAAATCGACGAAATAAACTATTAAAAATTGGTGTGGTTCTTAGTAGGAAATTGCGAATTTGGTAATGTTTGTTAGTTTCATTATATTGTGATTTTGGTTATTCAAAATATTAATCAAAATTTCAATTTTAGATGGCTAGCGAACGATCTATATGTTAGGCAGGTAGGTATATTAAATAAATGCGATTGGGCCCACATTTATTTAATAAATCATCTCATCCCACATCGGAAAACTGAAAAATGAAACGGAGGAACCTATTATAAATAGACCTTAATTCCTTCGATTTAAGTATCTCATTCTCCTCTTCTTTTGTATTAACAAAGAGAGAAGAAAAAAAAAAGAAAAAAAAAAGAGAGTTTTTTTTTCGGAGATCTCTTGTGAGTCAGAGAATTATTTTTCGGTAATACTCGGGGTTTGGGTGTGGTGAGATATAGTGTTTTGTATACACTTGTAATATTTCTTCGGTTATAAATATTGCAGCAGCTCCGTGGACGTAGCCTATATTGGGTGAACCACGTAAATCTTTGGTGTTCTTGTTGATTGTTTTATTCCGCAATTATTATTATCGTCATGTTCGCACCGGCATAATCCATAACAACTGGTATCAGAGCAGTTACGGTGTCCTGGAGCCTTGGTGAAAAATTTCTTAAAATTTTGAGTATGCTCTGTGGTTGCAGCTTTGTCTGATCTTCCACATCAGAAAAGATTTTTTGAAATTTTATTAAGGCAGGTGAAGCGATGGCCGGAAATGACGGATTGGGACCTGGAATCAATAAGTTCGACGGTACAGATTTCACGTTCTGGCGCTTACAGATTAAAGATTATCTGTATGGCAAGAAGCTACATCAACCTCTATCCGGGGTGAAGCCAGAAAAGATGGAGGATGATGAGTGGGAGCTTCTTGACCAACAAGTGTTAGGGGTAATACGATTGACCCTAACAAAGAACGTGGCACACAACGTGGCGGAGGCAAAAACCACGGAGGAGATGATGTCCATTTTTTTGGACATGTACGAGAAGCCATCAGCAAATAATAAAGTGTTCCTCATGAAAAAGTTATTTAACTTAAAGATGGAGGAAGGGGCTTCGGTGGCAGCACACATCAATGAATTCAACACGATTGTTTCCCAACTAACATCGGTTGAAATTAAATTTGATGATGAAATTCGAGCACTATTTCTATTGGCGTCTTTGCCAAATTCTTGGGAGCCGATGCGAGCAGCGGTTAGCAATTCTGCTGGAAAGGGAAAGTTACAATTCAATGATGTCAGAGATCGAATCCTTGGTGAAGAAGTTCGAAGGAGGGATTCGGGAGAAGCAACATCATCGAGATCTGCCCTAAATCTTGAAAACAGAAGTAGGGGCAGGAGTAGCGAAAAAGGTTCTAACCGATGGCGTGGCAGATCCAAATCAAGAACTAGAAAAGAAAAAAATACCTTTGAAAAGAAATTAAAGTGTTGGAGTTGTGGTGAAACTGGTCACATGAAAAAGGACTGCAGATCACCCAAGAATAATGCAAATGCTGTTACTGAGGATGTACATGATGCCTTAGTATTATCCATGGAAAGCCCAGTTGATTCTTGGGTTATGGATTCGGGAGCTTCATTTCATACCACCGGTGATCGTGACGTATTCAGTAATTACATTGCTAGTAATTACGGAAAAGTTTTCCTGGCTGATGGAAAATCGTTGGAAATAGCTGGTATGGGTGATATCAGTTTGAAAATGTCAAACGGATCCATCTGGAAGCTCAACAAAGTGAGGCATGTACCAAAGTTGACCCGAAATCTGATCTCAGTGGGACAGCTTGATGACGAAGGCCATAAAGTGACCTTTGGTGATGGCTCTTGGAACGTGAGCAAAGGAGCCATGATTGTTGCTCGAGGAACGAAAACTGGAACCCTCTACATGACTTCCAGTTGCAGAGACATGTTAGCAGCTGTGGATACTGGAGCTAACTCAAGTCTATGACATTGTAGACTTGGACATATGAGTGAGAAGGGAATGAAGATGCTGATATCAAAAGAGAAGCTACCGGAGTTAAAAACTGTCGAACACAAAGTGTGTGAAAGTTGTGTTCTTGGAAAGCAGAAAAGGGTGAGCTTTTCAAAAGGCGGTAGAGAACCAAAAGCAGCAAAGTTGGAGCTGGTTCATACTGACGTGTGGGGGCCATCTCCTGTGACATCTCTCGGAGGCTCACGATACTATGTCATATTCATCGACGATTCGAGCAGGAAATTTTGGGTTTATTTTTTGAAAAATAAATCTGATGTTTACGAAACCTTCAAGAGATGGAAAGTCATGGTGGAAAATGAGACCAACTTGAAAGTAAAGTGTTTACGGTCTGATAATGGTGGAGAATATGAAGATTTTGAGTTCAAGAAGTATTGTGCACAGAACGGGATCAAGATGGAGAAAACCATTCCTGGTACACCTCAACAGAATGGTGTAGCTGAAAGAATGAACAGGACCATGAATGAGCGAGCCAGGAGCATGAGATTGCACGCTGGACTGCCGAAATCATTTTGGGCTAATGCAGTTAACACTGCAGTGTATCTGATCAACAGAGGACCTTCGGTACCACTTGATTGTAGAATACCAGAGGAGGTCTGGAGCGGCAAAGGAGTAAACCTTTCGTTCTTGAAAGTGTTTGGTTGTCTCTCATATGTTCACATCGATTCAGCCAACAGAACGAAACTTGATCCGAAATCAAAGAAATGTTTCTTTATTGGTTATGGAGATAATGAGTTTGGTTATCGGTTCTGGGATGACCAAAATCGAAAGATTATTCGGAGCAGAGATGTCATTTTCAATGAGCAAGTTTTGTACAAGGACAAGTCAGACATTGCAGCAGGATATAAATGCCCCGAAGTCCTGAAGTCAAATGAAATGCCATTGATAGATATTCCTATGAATGAGTCGGAGAATAGTAACCAGGAAGAAGAAATTGCACAAGAAGTTGATCCACAAACTCCGGTGATTGAACTCAAGAGATCGTCGAGAACAATCAGACCACCTCTGAAATACTCCCCTGCACTTCACTATATTTTGCTGACTGATAAAGGTGAACCTGAGACCTTTGAAGAAGCAATGCAAAATGATGATTCAATCAAGTGGGAGTTAGCCATGAAAGACGATATGGATTCACTGTCATCCAATCAGACTTGGGAGCTGACAGAACTTCCGGAAGGCAAGAAGACATTACATAACAAGTGGGTGTACCGGATCAAAGAAGAAATTGATGGCCACAAACGGTACAAAGCAAGACTTGTTGTAAAAGGATTTCAACAAAGAGAAGGCGTTGATTATACCGAGATTTTCTCTCCAGTGGTTAAGTTAACCACTATCAGAATAGTACTTGGACTAGTGGCTAAAGAAGATTTATATCTGGAGAAGTTGGATGTAAAGACAGCGTTTCTTCATGGTGACTTAGATGAAGAAATTTATATGAAGCAGCCACAGGGATTTGAAGTACGAGGGAAGGGGAAAATGGTATGCAAACTTCAAAAGAGCTTGTACGGTCTCAAACAAGCTCCAAGACAGTGGTACAAGAAGTTTGATGAATTCATGAATAACAACGGTTTCCTGAGGTGCCAGGCAGATCACTGTTGTTATGTGAAGAAGGTTGATGGTTCCTATATCATTCTACTGTTATATGTGGATGACATGTTGATAACAGGATCTTGTCTGGAGGAAATTGATAAGCTCAAGAGAGATTTATCAAAGGAATTTGCTATGAAGGATTTGGGAGCTGCAAAACAAATTCTTGGAATGAGGATCTTAAGAGATCGGGTGAACGGAGTCTTGAAGTTATTTTAGGCAGAGTACGTGAAAAAGGTGCTTAGCAGATTCAACATGGATGAAGCTAAACCGGTTAGTACTCCTTTGGCTAGTCATTTCAAACTAACCAAAGCCCAATCACCATCGACGGAGCAGGAGCATGCTTATATGAATAAGGTTCCTTATGCATCTGCTATCGGAAGCCTCATGTATGCAATGGTGTGCACCAGACCAGACATAGCACATGCAGTGGGAGTTGTGAGCAGGTTTATGAGCAATCCTGGAAAACAACACTGGGAAGCAGTGAAGTGGATTCTCAGATATTTGAAAGGTACTATAAGTTCATCTCTGTGCTTCAGAAAGTCAAATTCAGGCTTACAAGGTTTTGTAGATGCCGACATGGGCGGTGACCTAGACGGCAGAAAGAGTACTACTGGATATGTGTTCACATTGGGTGATACGACAATAAGTTGGGTGTCCAAGTTGCAAAAGATTGTTGCACTTTCGACTACTGAAGCTGAGTATGTTGCAGTGACAGAAGCTAGCAAGGAGATGATATGGTTGAGATCATTCCTTGTGGAATTGGGTCAGAAGCTTGAGGATAGCACATTACACTGTGACAGTCAGAGTGCTATTCATTTGGCAAAAAATCCTGTTTATCATGCTAGGACGAAGCATATACAGGTTCGGTACCATTTCATCATATCAGTTTTGGAAGATGGAATCTTGATGCTTCAAAAGATTCCTGGAAGTAAAAATCCAACTGATATGTTCACAAAGACGGTGACCACTGACAAACTGAAGTTATGCTCAACTTCAGTTGAACTGCAAGTATAAGAAAAAAGGCATGAGCTGCTACATTGACTGTGTGAAGCATTGATTGAAATCAAGTCTTCAAGTGGGAGAATTGTTAGGCAGGTAGCTATATTAAATAAATGCGATGGGGCCCACATTTATTTAATAAATCATCCCATCCCACATCGGAAAACTGGAAAATGAAACGGAGGAACCTATTATAAATAGACCTTAATTCCTTCGATTTAAGTATCCCATTTTCCTCTTCTTTTGTATTAACAAAGAGAGAAGAAAATAAAAAGAGAAAAAAAAAAGAGTTTTTTCTTTTCGGAGATCTCTTGTGAGTCAGAGAATTATTTCTCGGTAATACTCGGGGTTTGGGTGTGGTGAGATATAGTGTTTTGTATACACTTGTAATATTTCTCCGGTTATAAATATTGCAGCAGCTCCGTGGATGTAGCCTATATTGGGTGAACCACGTAAATCTTTGGTGTTCTTGTTGATTGTTTTATTCCGCAATTATTATTTCGTCATGTTCGCACCGGCATAATCCATAACACTATATTAATGCAATATTTTTTTATTTATTATAATTCTCTATATTAAGGTTGAAGGGCCTATTGTTATATAAATTTTAGAGATAATATATAATAAAATTTTAAAATAAAGAACGATTGAAAATTTGTGAAAAATAACTGGCTACTGATATGAAGTGATTTGAAGGGAGAGTGATTTGATTTAATTGTTGTATCTCAAATGACACTGCATTTTGGAGTATTTGAAATCTACTATAATTGCATGCCATTGAAATTACAAAAGTACTTGATAGATAGTGTATTTGAAATTAAATTAAATTTTATTCATTAAAAAATCAATGTATTGAAATTAATCCTCTCAAATCCACCGATATTCCAAGCAGTTTCGGAATTTGTCGAATTTTATTTATTTTTAATATCACAATACAGTTCAAGTTATTTTAAGGCAAACACTTGTATGCAACTATTGCACGGGTCATATTCGTGTGACGGATCTCTTATATGGGTTATCCATTAAAAAGTATTACATTTTATGTCAAAAGTATTACTTATTATTATAAATATGGATAGGGTTGACCCGTCTCACGAATGAGACCGTTGCACAGGAGTGTTACTCTTATTTTAATTGCAATCTGATCAGTTATTCGTACATTTCAGACTAAGAGGGTGTTTGGGTGAGCTTTTAAGCTCTTAAAAACAGCTTATAAGCTGTTTTGGAGCTTTTAAGCTCTTCAAAACTGTTTGGTAATTTTTTTTTAAAAACAGCTTATAAGCTGTCAAAATAAGCTGTTTGACAGCTTATAAGCTGTTTTTAAAAAAGTAGATACACCCCTACTTTTTTAAAAAATATCTTATTTTAATATTTTGTTTCCCACTATTATCCTTTTATATATTTTTTTCAATTTCATAATATATTCAATTACAGTTTTCTTTATCAATTTGTTATATATATATATATTAAAATAATGTTTTGTTCCCGGTCAAAAAAATAATGTTTTGTTCTATAATTTTTTTATAATTTAAAAAACTAAACTATCGAGATACTATTTTAACATTAAATTTTTTTTAAAAAAAAATCAAAGCATACTATTTTTATATATTTAAATATAAAATAATATATATAATTTTAAATAATTTTTTTTCTATCATTTCTTATAATTAAAAAAAAGCTATACTATCAAGATATTATTGAGTAATTTAAAAATAACACATATATTATTTTAAAAAAAATTCACAGTGTAAGATTTATATAAATTAAAATATAAAATAGTTTTTATTTAATTTTAACATTTATCATAAAATTTTAAAATTATTTTTGTAGATATATAATATTTACTTCACCTTCATATTATTATACATTTTTGGTAATTTTGACAATAAAAAGATCTTATAAAGCCAAACATATCAACATCTTTAAGTTGTTTAAAATAACTTTATCCAAACAGTTTAACAGCTTATTTTTAAAATAAGACCTAATAGCTTATTTTTAAAATAAGACCTAACAGCTTATAAGCTCCTATAAGCTTCTAGAGCTTATAAGCTGTTTTAAATAAGTTTAGCCAAACACCTTCTAAATTATTTGAGAAAATTTTCGTAATTAAGAGGTTGCTTGTAATCGAGTATTATACATGTTTGATTTGAGACCAAATTTTCTAATCTAATTATATATCTTGATGGAGAATGGTTAACGTACGTATTCACCAATAATTGGCCTACTAGGAGTCTGATCGAAAAATGAGTTGAGCAAGTCAAAGCTAAATCGTGTGGTGTTTGGCGATTATACTTGGTAATTCATTTGATGTTAAGTCTCAAATTTAAGATAATATAATTACTATTAATGGTCACGTGATGCTTAGTGATTATAAGCAGGCCATGCAAGATCTGTATGGTGGACAGCATGCAGGGGGTGGCGCCATCCTCTCCGAACCAGTGGCAAGTACCGCCAGCTGGTAATCTAATTAAGGTTGGATGTAGATGCATGTTTTAGTGAAGCAACTAACTGTTGTGGCATTGGTGGAGTAGTGCGAAATCATGAGGGCCAACCTGATGCGGCATTTGGTAAATCAATTTTGATGACACGGTCACTTGTTTTGGGGGAGTTATTGTCGATCAAAGAAGGACTTAGGATAGTCCAGGAAAAAGACTTCAAACAGGTGATTATATCCTCGGATTTACTTTCGGCCTTGCAAGAAGTCACACAGTCTCGTGATGATCTCAGTTATGTGGGTTCTTCTCCTACATCGTTTTGTTAGGTGTCTGGAAATTTTTCTAGCAGGTTAGTAAATCTTGAATTGAATGATATTTTTCAATAAAGTTACAAGTTTTATGTCAAAAAAATCTCTCTCCTTAATTAAAAAAATAACCATGAGATGTTTAAATTATCATATAATTTTTTTTAAATTTATTGATTTGTTATATATTATGGCATTGTTTGGTTTGATGTATTATTAATCTATGTATAACTTATCCCAATCAATTTCACCTTATTTTCGTCAAATTATTTATCTATTTATTAATTAATAATTTTACATTAATTAAATCAAATAAATTATAATCTATCATCAAATCAAATAATGTATTAACTATTTTTTCTTATTTATTTTTAATTTACATTATATTACTTATCTATGGATTAATTATCTTATCACTCAAACCAAACTATGCCTATAATTATAATTTTTAGTTCAATTGTTATTATACTTATATATTATATTATCTATACTACATATAAATAATCTACACATTAGAGAAAAGAGGACACTATCTTGTTTTTTTTTTTTTTTAAATAATCTGCACATTAGAGAAAAGAGGACACTATCTTGTTTTTTTTTTTTTACAAAATTACCCTTTATATGATATATGTTACACTTTAGTTCTTTCTTTCTTTTGTTTTTGTTTTTTTTATTTTTTGTTTTTATTTTAACATTTAAAATTGTAATTTAGTTCCTCAATTGTTTTTGTTTTTTTATTTTTTTTTATTTTGACATTTCAAATTGTAATTTAGTTCCTCAATATAAATCAAATTAATTATAAAAATGTTGTACACGCCAATACACTAATATCAACTCTAAAACACTAGAAACTTTAGAATAACTATTTTGGAAAAATTGCTTTTTTGTTCCTATATGTTTGTCACTTTGCGATTTCAGTTCTTTATATTTTCAGTTTTGATCCGCTATGTTTATTTTTTTGGCAATTTTAGTTTTTTTTTTTTTCTGATGTGGCGCTGATGTGACACCGATGCAGTGATGATGTGGAGCTGACGTGTACAGTGCCACGTAAGTATTTTCGAAGAAAAAAGACTAAAATTGCTAAAAATCAAAACATACAGGACTAAAACTGAAATATGAAAATATAGAGGACCGAAATCGCAAAGTGACAAACATAAATGATCAATATTTCAGTTTTCCAAACTATTTTTGATGTCTTGATGTAATATTATGTACTTTTAAATTATTTAAATATTTTTGTTGAAGTATGCTTCTATCAGATTGAATGGAAATAGAGAAGAGATCGGATCGAATAGTACAGATCAGATGAGCTCGGTGTTCAGATGAGTTCATGGTCCAGATCGAATATTGGGATCAGATCGATGTGATGGTCAGATGAGTCTTCAGATGAGTTTATGCAGATAGATTGCTCGAGTATTGTGACTTGGTTAGAAGTCAGATGGAGTTTCCATAAAGCTGGAAGCTTGCAGGCAGATCGATGCAGATCGAAGTACAAGAGCAGATCAGACTGATGAATGAAGGCTTATCGGGTTGGACCATGTTGACTTTATAATTGGGCCGTAAGTTACTGTTGATCTAAAGCCCAAGATAAAAATCGGTGTAATTCCCTATATAAACAGATGAAAGATGGTCGCAACGAACATAACAGAAAATCAAATTCTTCAGAATATATTGAGAGAGAAGAAGGAGAGATTTCGGAGAGAAAAACTTGGGCGTAGATTGTGACGGGAAGATTCAAGTATCAATAGCTTGAATCGTATCTATATCTAGCATTAAGAGTTTTCTGGTCTATCTCTGTAATAAGCTCTGTTGATTGAGATTGGATTGTTCTGTTGGTAATTAATAAAAGTGTTGTGTTGCTCTCCCGTGGACGTAGGCAAATCTTTGCCGAACCACGTAAATACTTGCGTTGTTTATTGCTTTCGCGTGAGTATTTGAGTTTGATCTGTGTGCGTTGGTTTTATCTATTTATGGGATTGTGTTCTTACGTGCGTGGTGAATTCTGGAATACCAAATTTTCGGATTGATTCCTAACAAGTGGCGCCGTCTGTGGAAAACTAAGCAAAGATGGTGGGATCAATGAAGTTTGATATTTAGAAGTTTACGGGCAAGAAAGATTTCTCGCTCTGGAGAATTAAGATGCGGGCAATCCTGATACAACAAGGATTGGTGGAAGCTTTTAAGAAGAAGGAGGAGATGTCTGATGATATAAAAAACAAGGATGAATTACTCGAGAAAGCACACGGTGCAATTATTCTCTGTCTGGGTGATAGACCTCTTCGGGAGGTGGCCAGAGAAGAATCTGCAGCGGCGGTGTGGCTTAAACTTGAGAACTTATACATGACGAAATCCCTGGCAAACCGTCTGTATATAAAACAGAGGTTGTACTCCTTTGTGATCAAGGATGAGAAGAACCTTGAAGACCAGATCGAATAATTCACAAAAATATTGAATGACTTGGAGAATATTGAAGTAAAGCTTGAGGATGAATATCGGGCTTTTTTTGATACTTCTGAATGCTCTTTCAAAAGCATATGAAAATTTCAGAGATGCTTTGCTTTATGAAATAGAACAGACAATAACATTGGAAGAAGTTATGCCTGCTATTCAATCCAAGGAACTTCAGAGAAAGTCAAACACAAATACTGAATCACATGGAGAAGTTCTTATGGCGAGAGGCAGAAGTGATAAGAGGACATCCAGTGGAAAATACAGGCCAAAATCCAGATCAAAGATTCAAGGAAGATACCAGAACAGAAACTTGGGTAATATGAAGTGCTATGCTTGTCAGAAGATTGGGAATCTAAGAAGAGATTGTCCGGAAAGGAAAGGAAAGCAACAGGAAAAACCCAAAGATGATGGTACTCTGGTCGTAGCTACAGATGGATATGACTCAGCAGAAGTATTGGTGGTCGATAAAAGGTGATCAAAACCACGAGTGGATACTGGATTCAGGATGCTCCTTTCACATGTGTCCTATAAGATCTTGGTTTGAAAAATTGGAGGAATCAGATCAGGGTATGGTACTGTTGGGGAATAATCAGTCATGCAGAATAAAGAGCTCTGAAAATATCAGAATAAGGATGCATGATGGGATCGACAGAGTACTCACCAAGGTGAGGTATCTGCCCGAGTTGAAGAAAAACTTGATATCATTGGGAACACTTGATGCTTAGGGATATTCATTCAAATTAGGAGCAGGCAGTATCTCAGTGTCAAAAGAATCTTTTGTTGTTATGAAGGCTGTCAAAAAGAACCTCCTATATGTACTACAAGGTGAAACGATTATTGGAAGTATAGCAAGTATTCAGGAACAGCAAGACAGAACCAAGCTATGGCATCTGAGGCTTGGACATGTAAGTGAGAAGGGATTACATGAGCTGTCTAAACAGTGTCTGTTAGGTGGAGATAAGATAGAATCACTGGAGTTGTGTTGGGATCGGTTCAGAGGGTAGAGGGGGGGTGAATACACTCTGAAACTTATTTTCTTTCTTTTCAAAATGATCAAGTGAAGTTTAGTTCACTTAATCTATTTTCTCAACTTCTAAAACGGTTTGAACAACTTAAATAGTGCGAAAATAGTTCAGAGGTTTTAGTGATGCAAAGGCAAGTTATAATACGATGTATGAGCAATATATAAGATGAATATGAAGTAAAGACTAAGGGACGATTTATGGAAGTTCGAAGGCTTAATCCTTCTACGTCTCCCCTTCTTCCACTTAGGAAGGAATTCACTAGAAGAATTTGGTTATTACAACGTCTTGCAATACACCCACTTCAGACTTAGGACTTATCCAATGCCTAATCCGAAACTCCTAGATTTACACAGATAAGATTCTCAGTTCTTATCAGACTGGTGGAAGCTTTCAGAGTAGCTTCAAGTCTCTTCAATAATGAATACAGTCCGGTTGAGCTTCTCAAACTGCAGAGCGGTCGAGAGGCTTGGAAACCCTAGGATGATCCTTGAAGATCAGATATGTAAACTGTAGACGAGGGTTTATTTGAGCAGCAAGTGAATGATCTTGTAAGTGTGCTCAAGTATTGCTTCAGTATATCAGATGAGGACTTCTGATAGTATTCAAGTGATTGAGTTGATTGAGATTTTTCGTGTTGCTTATCTTCCGCTTGTCACTTCTTGAGCAATCTTCCCTTTATATAGGTCAATCATCAACGTCTTTATTTTGAACATTCTGATGCTGCATTGAATGCACATTTAATGCTTCATAAATGCATTGATGATTCTGCATGAAGATCGTACACTTCTTTAAATGCAGACAACTTCCAGGGTCCAAAACTGGTATAAACGGTCGAATGCTTTATCTGTAGCCATTCTGCGTTTTTGCCATTTTAGTGCAACCTGTTGTCTCGATGCAAGAGTCAACAGATCTTCTGATACGCCGGTTCTGCTTTTGATAAAAGATTTTGCAATGAACGTCTAGTCACAAGTACTTGTCTTGAGATATCTTGATAAGCAGTTGGCATTCTACCGGTTGATAGATTTATCCTCTGCTGGTTTGAATAACCAGTCGATAGGCTTGTGACTGCAACCGGTCGAGAGACAAAGGCGGTTGACAAGCTTCCGGTAGATAACTTGAAGGGTTTAGACGGTTGCGGTAGGAGTTGTAGTAGATTCCTGAAATACAAAATATTGGTAGCACATTCCTATACAATGAGTTGTTGTTTGTTATCACCAAAATGTCAGATTCAACAATTTCCCCCTTTTTGGTGATGACAAAACTTAAGTGCTCCAAAAAAAATATGAAAGCATTAAAATGAACTTCATTGAGAGAATGAATTTCATTAATTACAATAAGCATTCTTATTACACCTACTGAAGAAAAACAAAATGAGATACAGCTGCGATAAGTAAAGAAGAGACAAGTTGTTCATATTTTGAACCAACTGGCTCCTCCTGACCTATCGCCTTCTCTTCTTCTTCTGTCGGCTTCTTCCTTTCTTCTGGATTCTTCTTCACGTCTTCTTGCCTCTGCTGCTCTTCGTTGCTCTTCTTCCCCCTTTTTGGCATCACCTTGGTTGAGTCGAAGGATGATCTCAGTGAGTTGAGTGCCAAGGCAGGCTTGCATAGTATCAATTTTTGCATCTAGTTGAGCAAGTAGAGTAGCTTGCATAGTGTCCATCCGATCATTCAACTGCCTATGAAGGCGGTTTTCGGATCTGACAACTTGTTCGGAGACGGTAGAGAGCGTTTTGATTTGAGTGCGATGATGGGCAGTGATCTCTTTGGACAGATGAGCAAGGTCTCGAGACACGGTCTCAAAATGCCGAATCATCGTCTGGCGTGAATTGTCAACCCATGAGGATGTGTTTGTGATGTCTTGTGAAAAGGATCGAACTGTTTGCATGAGCTCATGAAGCCTATTTATCAAAGTGTGATCCAGAGCTGCTGCCATGGCTTCAATTAATGAGTCATCAGTCTGAAGCATTTGACTCTGTGTGTCATTCCTTGGTGAAACCGGGCCAGACTCAAGATGATGTGGTGCTGGTGATCTGGCTGGTGAGCTAGCTGATGGACCTTCCAATAGTGGTACAGTTGGAGATGTAGGGGTCTCGACTGCAGCCAAGATGGTTGGTGGAGTAGCAGGATCAGCACTCGGTTCATCCATTAGGAGATCTTCCACAAACTTTTCAGTAGATGGAGACGGTTGAAGTGCTGGGTCAGCATCAGTCACTGGCTGTTCTGGAGGTGCAAGTGACACAATAGTGCTTGGTATCTCTGTTGGGGGCACTACTGCTTCACTGCTGCAAGGAGCCTCTGTCACAGAGGTGACAGGAATTTCTTGTTCAATCACTTCGAAAGAATCTTGTAGACGACTGGGAGAGGTGTGAGCGGTCGCCGCTGGAGATGAGTGAGCAGTCACAGCTGCTTCCAGTTGAATTACTGCTTGGACTGCGGTTGAGGCGGGGTCGACCGATGAAGATGCTCCCACAATCGATCCTAGAGCGGATGACTGAAACAGGTCAGCAGTGATGAGACCGGTCAGAATCCCATCTGAAAGAGTAATAGCAGAGAAGTCTTCTTCACCCTGATTTTGGGTAAGAAAAGTCTTCATCATCACCTGTGCTTCCAGTCCATAAGCCTGTAAACAAGCTGCTGAAGCTGTCGTCTTTACGTTGTTAAGAGGTTGGAAGTGCTGAAGTAGTTGAGTGATTTGACGTAGACTATTCTGTAGTCCAGTCAAAATCACAAAGTCATCGGCGGCGGTAGGACTCTTGGATTTGAAGTTCTTGACACGCTCATTAATCAACAGAGATAACAGGCTTCCCCGAAGCTTCAAGTCGATGAGCTGTCTTCTTCCCAGAGCCTCCACGATGTCTTCAGTGTCAGCAAAAAGAAGCATCTTCTGCTCAATAACGTTCAGAGCTTTCCACTTAGGAAATATTTGAGCAAGCGTCAGGTGAGTACGGGAATGATGCCCTCTGTCAAAGCGCTGTAGGTGACGCTTGACAGTGCGAAGAACGTGAGAGATGATCAAGTTGAGCTCTACAGTAGCTGCTGGTTGAGCCTTAGGTGAGTAGATCATCACACCTTTCCCTTTGTCCTTGGGATCAGCGAGAGTGACCTTTGGAGTTGATGAGGCACCTTCCCTGATTATCACACCCTTGGTAGGACGTGAAGCAGTAGTAGCAGTAGTGGTAGTAGTCTCGACCGTTGGCAGAATTGGTGTTGGAACAGTAGGAGCAAGTCCAGAAAGGGACTTTAACTTCTTGTGCTGCCTCTTCTTCTCGCCTGCAGGCGTGGATGGCACAGCTGCTTTGGAGACAGAAGGAGATGACTTGCTGAAGGCTTGAATCAGTGGAACGTTCTCACGTGATTCTTCTTCAGAGTCAGACTCTATGATAAGTTGATGCTTGGCAGATTTCTTGGTATGGGCTGGTTTGGCCGCTACCGGGACTGTTGAAAGCGGTTGAGTGACAGCAACAACACTTGCGGTTGAAGGCAGAGTGTCGACCGCAACCTCTTTATTGTTCAGAAACTTGAAGATTGTAGACTTGTTGAGCCATTTGGTGGGATGCAGAGGCTCAGTCTTGGAGAAGTCTACTCCAAGGACGCTCAAGATGTGGCAAATTTGCAGAGCAAATCCCTCGGATTGCCCTTTTCCCCTGATCATTTCAAATAAAGTAGTGAACAATATGTCTGACCAGTTGATGTTGATTTTGGAGGCGATACAAGCCATGTATTGGAATTTCTCCATCGTCACCTTGTCGTATGATCCAGCCTTGGCAAGAAGATTCTTGGCCACGATGTTGGTCAATAGCCTGAATGGAGCTTTAAGAGATGTCTTCTGAGCCGGCAGTTTGATCGGAGCATCAGTGGTTGAGAATTCCTTCAACCAGTATGAGCAGTTACCATCGGGAAGATCCGCGCATTTTGTCAAACCCCTGGAGGGCAGATCAAATGTGCTGGCGAAGAACTTTTGATTGAAGGAGTAGGACTCTGTCCGAATCAAGCATTTGACAGTCCCATGCTCGATTTGAGCGGTTGCAAAGAACTCCTTCAAGACAGGCAGATCGCAGATGGCGCTGCTTCCCAAAAACTTCTTCAGTCCAGAGGCTTCAAGCATGGTGAAGACCTCAGTGATTCCTACATTGTTTGCCTCAATAACGGAATCAAAGTTGATTGCAAGGCAAGTCTTCTGGATCGACATGATAGCTGTAGATAAGAACTCGAGCAGAGAGTAAGCAAAAGCTTGAGTAATACGATAGAACTTTTAATGCAATATGAAAGCTTTAGCAACGGTGAAAGGTTGATATACGAGTGTAAAGAAGTATATATAGGAACCTATGGGCCATAGGGTGACGTCATGAAAAGTATTTTTGAAATTCAAAAAGTTTTAAAGAGTATAATCACCGCGCCCAATTAATGTCATTTGGTTCAAAGCACAAAGCTGCTAGTACGGAGCCTGTCAGAGACTAGCTAAAGGCGGATGATATGCCAAAATTTATGGCAATGTAACAGCTAAGCTATTAACGTCATACTAGCAATCATTCCCCCTAAAAACATGCATACTAACTTAGATCTACTAAGCCAAGAATATTTCGAAAATATGAAAACTTAGCGTCCGGTAAAGGCTTGGTGAATATGTCTGCTGCTTGCTGATCGGTAGAGATGTATTCCAGCCTGATTTCCTTCTTTAAGACATGATCTCGGATAAAGTGATGCCTGACATCAATGTGCTTTGTCCTAGAGTGCATCACTGGATTGTGAGTGATGGCTATGGCACTTGTATTGTCACAGTAGATTGGAGCTTCACTCGACCGGATTCCATAATCATTAAGCTGCTGTTGAATCCAGAGTATTTGAGCACAACAGCTGCCAGCAGCAAGGTATTATGCTTCGGCGGTCGAGGTAGCAATTGATGTCTGCTTCTTACTTGACCACGAAATTAGTCTATCTCCAAGGAATTGACATGTGCCACTTGTACTTTTGCGATCAATTCTACAACCTGCATAATCTGCATCTGAATAGCCAATAAGATTAAGATTTGAATCTTTGGGATACCAAAGACCCACATTAGTAGTTCCTTTAATATATTTAATTATTCGTTTGGCGACAATGAAATGAGATTGCTTAGGTGCTGCTTGAAATATAGCACATAAACAAACTGAATACATGATATCCGGTCGACTGGCAGTCAAATAAAGCAATGAGCCAATAAGGCCTCGATACATTGTTACCTCGACCGGGATTCCCCCTTCATCTTTATCAAGCTTGATTGATGTACTCATGGGGGTAGATACAGTTGAGCACTGTTCCATTCCAAACTTCTTTACCAATTCCTTGGCATACTTGGATTGATTGATAAATATTCCAGTTTCAAGTTGCTTCACTTGCAATCCAAGAAAGAAATTGAGCTCGCCCATCATGCTCATTTCAAATTTCTCCTGCATCATCTTAGAGAACTTTGAGCACAACTTGGGGTTAGTTGACCCAAATATAATGTCATCAACATAAATTTGTACTAGTAACACATGATCACCTTTTACAAATTTAAACAAGGTCTTATCGACCATTCCAATTTGAAAATCATGTTCCAGTAAAAATTTTAGTAATGTATCATATCATGCACGCGGTGCTTGTTTTAATCCATAGAGGGCTTTGTCAAGTTTATAGATATATTGAGGATGAGTAGGATTGACAAAACCTGGTGGTTGTTCAACGTACACCTCTTCTTGAAGTAGACCATTGAGGAATGCAGACTTGACATCCATTTGATAAACTTTAAAGTCCTTGAAAGCTGCATAGGCAAGAAAGATGCGGATTGCTTCTAGTCTTGCAACTGGCGCGAAGGATTCCTCAAAGTCTATGCCTTCTTCTTGTCTGAATCCTTGTGCAACAAGTCGAGCTTTGTTACGCACAACAGTGCCATGTTCATCGAGCTTGTTACGAAACACCCATCTAGTTCCAATCACATTTTGATTTTCCGGTCGAGGAACTAGATGCCAAATATTGTTGCGGGTGAATTGATTCAACTCTTCTTGCATAGCTTCAATCCAGCTGGCATCTGATAGAGCTTCATCTATCTTCTTGGGCTCTACCTGAGATATGAAAGCTGCATGCAAGAATTCATTAATCATTTGACCACGTGTTTTTCGAGGAGCAGAAGGGTCACCTATGACCAACTCAGGTGGATGATCTTTGTTCCACCTAAAATAATTCCCTAAAGGGTTGTCATCAATTGGTTGACGAACGTCCTCGTTTACTGGATCATCATTGGCAGGAGGATCGTTATCAACAGGTGGATCCTCTTCTGGCCTTGTTTGATCACACATGGTAGAGGGAACTGGATCATCCTTCTTTGGAGGATATGGATCACTGTCACTCTCTTCCTGTAGATTTTTGTTTTCCAGTCTATGACTCAGATCATTTATGCTCCCTTGAGTTTGTTCTGTACAAAGAGTAGATTCATCAAAAACAACATGAATGGTTTCCTCGACCGTTAGTGATCTTTGATTGAACACTCGATAAGCTCTGCTAACGGCTGAGTAACCAATAAAAGTTCCTTCGTCTGCTTTGGCATCGAAGGCTGTCAAATGATTTTTGCCATTGTTGTGGATAAAGCATTTGCACCCAAAAATTTTGAAGTATGAAATATCAGGTTTTGTGCCATTCCAGATCATATGGAGTTTTGTTAAATCGTTTATTAATCATAGATCTGTTTTGAGTATATCAAGCTGTGTTAACTGCTTCTGCCCAAAGCCTTTGAAAAACATTTGAATCAGCAATCATAGTTCTGGCTGCTTCTTTTAAAGTACGGTTCCTTCTTTCAGCCACCCCCATTTTGCTGTGGGGATCTAGCAGCTGACAACTCATGCTTGATTCCCTGATCATCTAGATAAGTCATAAGAGTGGTGTTTAAAAATTCAGTCCCTCTATCACTCCTGATTCTATCTATCACCGTAGATTGTTCATTTTGCAAGCGTTTAAAAAGCTTAATCAGGTGAGGTGCAGTTTGATCTTTTGAAGAGAGAAAGATGACCCAAGTAAATCGAGAAAAGTCATCTATAACGACAAGAGCATATCTCATTCCCCCTATGCTTCTTACTGGTATAGGACCAAATAGGTCCATGTGAAGTAAATCTAAGCATTTGGAAGAAGACATACACCCTTTATTTTTAAAGGTTGCTCTCACCTGCTTTCCTAGTTGACAAGCAGGACAAACTTTGTCTTTTATAAAATCTCCTTCAGGAAGACCAGAAACCAAATCATGCTTCCTCAAGTTAGAAATGGACTTAAAATTTAGATGATTTAACCGCTTATGCCACAACCAATGTTTATCATGATGAGCAATAAGACAAGTAGGTGAAAAAATATGTGAGCAAGACCAGTTTACCTTGTAGGTGTTTAGGTCTCTTACACCGGTCATAAGAGTCTCACCTTTGTCATTTTTGATGATGCAAGTGTGTTTGTGAAACTCGACCGAATGATCATTGTCACATAGTTGACTAATACTTATCAAATTATAGCACAGTTTGTCAATAAGCAACACATCTTTAATAATGATGTTACCATGGATAATCTTACCCTTACCCACGGTTTTACCTTTGGAGTTGTCTCCAAAGCTGATCTTTGGTCCTTTGCACAGCACAACTTCTGTTAGAAGTTCTGGATTCCCTGTCATGTGCCGTGAGCAACCACTATCTAAGTACCAGGTAGTGTCCTTGATAGAAGTGGTCTTCTCGCCCGTTTGGACTTTTAGTACCTGCAAAAAGTGAAGAACTTTTGGTACCCATATCTAGTAGGGTCCAGGTCGGATTAGCCCTTTCGGGACCCACACCTGGAACACCCTTACAGGTTTGCCCGTGTGTGTGTCCAGAAATCTGTGCGGTCGATAAGCAGTAAATGTGTGTGCTTGTGAGGTTGCTGTGTGCTGCTTGCCTTTTTGATCTTTATCAGTTAGCATGTACCTCTTTTGAACTGGCCTACAATTAAAGTACTGGTAAGGCTTCTCCTTTGACCATCTTCTCTTAGAGTAGTTAGACTCATTCCATGGCCTTTTGAAATTAGATTGGTTTCCCTTTCTTCTTTCATTAGGTTTTGGTTTAACCCAAGTTCCTCTTTGATTAGAGATCTAGGGATCCACATATCCCAGCCCTCTATGCTTAGAGCTTCGTTCGTTAGATACTTTCTGATTTTTGTCAAAGCTGCACTCATCATGTTCATATATCGTGCTGGACCTGATAAATCTTATTTTGTTAAGAT
This sequence comes from Henckelia pumila, assembly GCF_033568475.1. Lineage (NCBI taxonomy): Eukaryota > Viridiplantae > Streptophyta > Magnoliopsida > Lamiales > Gesneriaceae > Henckelia > Henckelia pumila. Next base: position 104,515,758 of record NC_133120.1, on the reverse strand, counting down.
TGCCTTTGTCCAGGCTTGACTGAATACAAGATTCCATAGACTGTTCATTTGTTCTAAACCCTAGACCGGTTTTGTCATGTGCCGGTCTTTGGATTTCTTGAATCTTGTCAATGGTTACAGAAGATTTATTCCAAGCCTTAATTGTTTCAAGTAGTTTTTTGTTCTCAGTCAAAGTTGCTTGGAACACTCTTTTCAAGGTGTCATTCTCAGTAGCCAGCAGACTTAGCTTGACCTTAAGACCATCAAGCTCTTTTCGCTGCATGCAGCTTGATTCGCTTGACTTATCTTTTAGGTCAGCTCTTTCTGCCTTTACCTCCTCGAATTCCTTGGATAATGCTTTGTATTCATTAGTCATTTCTTGTAAAGCAGTAACTAGATCACTGTGAGTAAATTCAGGTGAACCAAAGTCAAATACCTCCTCAGCTTCTTCTTCGATGTCAGCCATAAGGCATTCCACCTTTTCATCATCGCTGTCATCTGAAGAGCTTCCGGTATTGGGGTTGTCAGAGTCAGACTCAGCCCACTTGCTTTTGCTTTCGTCTGCTACTAGAACCCTTTGGTCTCTTCCTTTTTTAAACGTCCTCTTGTCCTCCTTGCCCCTTCTTCTTTCGAAGACTTGCTTCTGATCATTGCTCTTAGGCTTGGTGCAATCTGCAATGAAGTGGCCTGGCTTGCCACAGTTAAAACAAGTAGGACCATCGTCTGTATGGTCCGATTTATGATAATTTTTAAATTTAGAATTGTTTTTACGCATAAATCTACCAAATTTCTTGACAAAGAGTGTCATGGCTTCGTTGCTGATTTGCTCAGCTGATCTCTTTGGAGCTTCCTCGACCCGTGGACGCATCACCGTTGAGGTTAAGGCCTTGGTTGGTTGAGAGGTAGATGGTTCATCTTCTGTCCTCATGTTGAGCTCGAACTCGTAGGCTTTGAGATCTGCAAAGAGATCATGCAGTTCAACCTTGCTTAAGTCTTTTGACTCCCTCATGGCCACTGTCTTGATCTCCCATTCTTTGGGCAAAGCTCTCATAACCTTCACAGCAATTTCACGGTTAGTATAAGTTTTTCCTAAAGCAATAAGATCAAAAATGATACTACTGAACCGTTCATCAAATTCAGCCATGGTTTCCCCTGGCTTCATTTTGGCATTGTCATATTTTTGAATGGCCATGGTGAGCTTGTTCTCCTTGGTCTGGTCATTTCCTTCACACAGCTGAGTGAGCTTCTCCCAAATCTCCTTTGCTGTGGAGCATGACTTGATTTTGCTGAACATGTTCTTGTCCAGTGTTTTGTATAGGATGTCCCGGGCCACATTGTCAAGATTGGCCTTCTTTTTGTCCTCAGTAGTCCACTCAGCTCTTGGTTTCTCAATCATTTGTCCTGCACCATCGGTTAGAGCTGGGTTGATCTTCATGATTTTGATAGGACCGTCTGTTATGACATATAGCATGTCATCGTCCTGTGCTGCAAGATGTGCCTGCATGCGAATTTTCCAGTCATCATAATCTTCTTTAGAAAACATAGGAATTTTGTTGAAAGAAGTCATGATTTTAAAACTTTAGATCAGCAGTTGAGAAAGGAACCCGCTCTGATACCACTTGTTGGGATCGGTTCAGAGGGTAGAGGGGGGTGAATACACTCTGAAACTTATTTTCTTTCTTTTCAAAATGATCAAGTGAAGTTTAGTTCACTTAATCTGTTTTCTCAACTTCTAAAACGGTTTGAACAACTTAAATAGTGCGGAAATAGTTCAGAGGTTTTAGTGATGCAAAGGCAAGTTATAATACGATGTATGAGCAATATATAAGATGAATATGCAGTAAAGACTAAGGGACGATTTATGGAAGTTCGAAGGCTTAATACTTCTACGTCTCCCCTTCTTCCACTTAGGAAGGAATTCACTAGAAGACTTTGGTTATTACAACGTCTTGCAATACACCCACTTCAGACTTAGGACTTATCCAATTCCTAATCCGAAACTCCTAGATTTACACAGATAAGATTCTCAGTTCTTATCAGACTGGTGGAAGCTTTCAGAGTAGCTTCAAGTCTCTTCAATAATGAATACAGTCTGGTTGAGCTTCTCAAACTGCAGAGCGGTCGAGAGGCTTGGAAACCCTAGGATGATCCTTGAAGATCAGATATGTAAACTGTAGGCGATGGTTTATTTGAGCAGCAAGTGAATGATCTTGTAAGTGTGCTCAAGTATTGCTTCAGTATATCAGATGAGGACTTCTGATAGTATTCAAGTGATTGAGTTGATTGAGATTTTTCGTGTTGCTTATCTTCCGCTTGTCACTTCTTGAGCAATCTTCCCTTTATATAGGTCAATCATCAACGTCTTTATTTTGAACGTTCTGATGCTGCATTGAATGCACATTTAATGCTTCATAAATGCATTGATGATTCTGCATGAAGATCGTACACTTCTTTAAATGCAGACAACTTCCAGGGTCCAAAACTGGTATAAACGGTCGAATGCTTTATCTGTAGCCATTCTGCGTTTTTGCCATTTTAGTGCAACCTGTTGTCTCGATGCAAGAGTCAACAGATCTTCTGATACGCCGGTTCTGCTTTTGATAAAAGATTTTGCAATGAACGTCTTGTCACAAGTACTTGTCTTGAGATATCTTGATAAGCAGTTGGCATTCTACCGGTAGATAGATTTATCCTCTGCTGGTTTGAATAACCAGTCGATAGGCTTGTGACTGCAACCGGTCGAGAGACAAAGGCGGTTGACAAGCTTCCGGTAGATAACTTGAAGGGTTTAGACGGTTGCGGTAGGAGATGTAGTAGATTCCTGAAATACAAAAGATTGGTAGCACATTCCTATACAATGAGTTGTTGTTTGTTATCACCAAAATGTCGGATTCAACAAGTTGTGTGATAGCTGTGCTCTTGGAAAATCTAAAAGAGTATCGTTTGGTCAAGGAAGTCACACAATTGAGCAACCATTGGCCTACTTCCATTCAAATCTATGGGGTCCTTCTCGGACAGAAACTCATGATGGAGGCAGATACTTCATGTCTTTGATAGATGATTACTCAAGGAGAGTATGGATATTCATCTTAAAGACTAAGGATGAAGCATATGACAAGTTCAGAGAATGGCTGCTGGCAGTTGAGAACAAGAGTGATCGAAGATTTAAACACCTAAGAACAGATAATGAGCTGAAATACTTATCAGATAAGTTTGTGAAGTTATGTAAGGAGAAAGGCATTACCAGACATAGAACAGTGGCAGGAACACCACAGCAAAATGGCCTGGCAGAAAGAATGAACAGAACTCTTCTGGAAAGGGTCAGATGTATGTTAATCAATTCTTCTCTTCCTGAGTCCTTCTGGGAGAAGAATTATCTACTGCGTGCTATTTGGCCAATAGGTGTCCATCCAGTGCGATTGGTTTCAAGACACCAATGGAGAAGTGGAGTGGAACACCTGTAGACTACTCAAACTTGAGGGTATTCGAATGTCTTGCATATGCTCATCTGAAACAGGACAAGTTGGAAGCAAGGGCAGTCAGATGTATATTCATTGGGTATCCGGATGGTGTGAAGGGTTATAAAGTTTGGAACCTGGAGTAAAGAGGTCCAAAGTGCTTCAACACCAGGGATGTGAAGTTTGATGAATCCAAACTGGATATAAAATGAATACAGATGAAAAGGACAGTCAGATCAGTGTGAATGATAAACTACCGATTGAGGTGGAGTCTTCTGTGCCAGATGAAGAGTCAGATGAGATGCAAGATGATGATATGACAGCGAGTGATCCAAAAGAGGACTTGAGTACCTATAATCTTGCAAGGGACAGAACCAGAAGGGAAATCCGAGCTCCTAAGAGGTTTGGTGAAGCTGATCTGTCTTGGTATGCACTTACAGTAGCTGAGGAGGTGGAGTATTCAGAGCCGAATACATATGATGAAGCTATGACGAGTAAACAGAAAAACAAGTGGATTGAAGCTATGAATGAAGAGATAAACTCACTTGAGAAAAATCAAACCTGGACATTAGTAGACAGACCGAAGCATCAAAAGACATTGGGATGCAAGTGGATCTATAAACAGAAGGAAGGAACTCCTGGTACAGATCAGATCACGTATAAAGCAAAATTGGTTGCAAAGAGTTTTGGTCAAGTAAAAGGAATAGATTCTAATGAGGTCTATTCTCCAGTGGTCAAACATTGTTCCATCCGGATTATGTTATCACTGGTGAACCAGCTCAACTTGAAGCTTGAGCAGATGGATGTGAAAACTGCGTTTCTACACGGTGACCTGGAAGAAACCATTTATATGGAACAACCAAAGGGCTTCATACATCATTATACCCAGAACAAAGTCTACTTACTGAGAAAATCATTGTATGGGCTGAAACAGAGTCCGAGGCAGTGGAACAAGAGGTTTGATGAGTTCATGATTGTTATTGGTTTTGTGAGAAGCCAAAATGACAGATGTATCTATCTATAGAAGGATAATGGGCAGGTTATCTTGTACCTACTGATTTACGTTGATGATATCTTGATCGCAAGTAAAAGTAGGACAGAGATATCATCCTTAAAACAACAACTAAACTCAGAGTTTTAGATGAAAGATCTGGGTGAAGCGAAGAGAATTTTGGGCATGGACATAGTGAGAAACAGGAAAAGGCAGGAGATTCATCTGAGTCAGAAGAACTATTTGAAGAAGGTTGTTCTGCGGTGTAACATGAATCAAGAAAAATCTGTCTTGACCCCTCTGGGACAGCATTTGAAGCTATCTGCGAGTCAGTCACCTGAAAGTGAGGAAGACAAGATGAAGATGGCTGGTATTCCATATGCTAGTGGAGTGGGGAGTCTCATATATGGAATGGCGTGTAGTAGGCCTGATCTGGCATACGCAATCAGTGTTGTGTCAAGATTTATGGTTAATCCGGGAACATATTATTGGGAAGCTCTGAAGTGGATTCTCCAATATCTCATAAACACAACTGGGTTTAGAGGTGCAAACGAACTGAACCTGTTCGTGAGTTTTACGAGCTCGCTCGATAAATATTTGATTTGTATTCGAGCTTATCGAACTCGATCCGAATTCGAACATCTTCAAACTTTTTTTCGAGCCGAGCTCGAGCCAAAATTATTTTGTTCGATAGTTCGCGAATAGTTCGCGAGCCTTAATATTTAATTAATATAATATAATTATATAATAAATATATATACATTTCGAACTTTTTCGAACTTTTCAAGCTTTTCGAACCATAATATCTGAATAGTTCACGAATAGGTTCGAATATTTCAAGCCGAACTCGAACTCGAACTCGAACTCGAACTTCATTTCGAATCGAACTCGAGCCAAAATATTTAAAATTATCGAATTTTGAATCGAGCTCGAACTCGAATATAATCTTATCGAGCCGAATTCGAGGCTTAAAATTTTACCATTATTCGGCTCGATTCGGTTCGTTTGCACCCCTAAGTCTGGGTTGGGGTTGAAATTTGAGAAACAACAAGATGAGATTGATCCGGTAGTTGGATATGTGGATTCAGATTTTGCTGGGAACTTAGACACGAGAAAGTCGTTGACTGGATATGTGTTCACCTTTTATGGCACAGCGATCACCTGAAAGTCTAATCTACAGTCAGTGGTTGCCCTTTCTACCACTGAGGCAGAATTCATAGCTGTCACCGATGCCATAAAAGGAAGGATTGTGGTTAAAGGGAATGATAGCGGAGTTGGGTGTGGAACAAGATCAAGTTATAGTACACTGTGATAATCAAAGTGCAATACATTTGACAAAACACCAAGTCTATCATGAACGATCGAAACGCATAGATGTGAAGATTCATTTCGTCAGAGATGTAATTGAAAAAAAAGATGTGATCCTTGTGAAGATAGCATCAGAAGAAAATCCTGCAGATGTTATGAAGAAGTCACTGCCGTATGCTAAGTTCAAGAAATGTTTGGACTTAATTAATGCGGTGATTGGAAATTAGCCAAGGTGGCTAGGATGAAGATCTGCATTCAACCTGAAAGAATCAAGGTGCAGATTGTTGAAGTATGCTTCTATCAGATTGAATGGGAATAGAGAAGAGATCGGATCGAATAGTACAGATTAGATGAGCTCGGTGTTCAGATGAGTTCATGGTCCAGATCGAATACTAGGATCAGATCGATGTGATGGTCAGATGAGTCTTCGGATGAGTTCATGCAGATAGATTGCTCGAGTATTGTGACTTGGTTAGAAGTCAGATGGAGTTTCCGTAAAGCTGGAAGCTTGCAGGCAGATCAATGCAGATCGAAGTACAAGAGCAGATCAGACTGATGAATGAAGTCTTATCGGGTTGGACCATGTTGACTTTATAATTGGGCCGTAAGTTACTGTTGATCTAAAGCCCAAGATAAAAATCGGTGTAATTCCCTATATAAGCAGATGAAAGATGGTCGCAACGAACATAACAGAAAATCAAATTCTTCAGAATATATTGAGAGAGAAAAAGGAGAGATTTCGGAGGAGAAAACTTGGGCGTAGATTGTGACGGGAAGATTCAAGTATCAATAGCTTGAATCATGTCTGTATCTAGCATTAAGAGTTTTCTGGTCTATCTCTGTAATAAGCTCTGTTGATTGAGCTTGGATTGTTCTGTTGGTGATTAATAGAAGTGTTATATTGCTCTTCCGTGGATGTAGGCAAATCTTTGCCGAACCACGTAAATACTTGCGTTGTTTATTGCTTTCGCGTGAGTGTTTGAGTTTGATCTATGTGCGTTGGTTTTATCTGTTTCTGGGATTGTGTTCTTACGTGCGTGGTGAATTCTCGAATACCAAATTTTCGGATTGATTCTTAACAATTTTTAAAAAATATATTTATACTTCTAAATTTTAAATGTTTATATATTATCACTCTTAATAAAAAAAAATGTGTTAAATTCATTAATTTGAAAATATCAAAAATTATGTTTAAATAATTACCTCAACTCTAAAATTCACAGCGCATACAAAAGAACATTCGTATTTAATAATGATGTACTTAGTTTAGCTGTAAATCTAGAGAGGATTTGCGTGAAAGATATGGACATTGACTGTTTCCTGGGCGACAAGAGAACAGCTTGGTGTTTTTTTTATTGAACTTCTTACAAAATAAATAAATATTGATCTTGTGATGTAATGTGCCAACTTGCATTTGACTTTGCAAGAAGTCAAAACTTACAAGGGGGGAGAGAAAATAATATGAGTAACATAAGTTTTTTTTTTTAGGATAAGTTTGATTTTAATTACGGTTGTTTAGTATAGGAAAAATAAAAAAAATCTTTTAAAATCTTTTTATTTATCAATTTTATGAGACGAATATCTGATCCAACTCACTAGTATTTTTATGGCACAAATATATTATATAATATATGCTTATTAGAGTGAAAACGGTTATTTTTATGTCAAAATTTTATCATAGTTACAATTTTCTATTTAAAGTGTTGGCATGACAACTAAAAATAGAAGAATAAAATTTTGTCGTTTAGCTGTGACTTGTGAGGAAAATTTTTCCCTCTCTTGTATGAAAAATGATTGTGAAATTTTTGATCCAAAACCTATGTTTTTCTACTCATATAAGGGCCCGTTTGGTAGGGGTATTAGTGCATGATTGTGAATTAGTCAACTGTTTGACTCACTTTTTATTCTTCATAGGATAACCCAAGAGCTCGTTATTAAACCTCTGGCAGAGCCTGAAATGGTTGGATAACCAGTCAAAGGAGGGGAGGAAGTATTGTGAATCAATTTTTGAACAGTACTTCAGATTATGGAGTCATTTTACCCTTTAACCCCCTTGCCCTAAAATAAATTCTCTCTCTGTCATTATTTTATCCAAGCAGCAGAGAGGGAAGAACAGATATATGAGGTCGGCGATTGAAATTTGATGTTCAGATTCTAAAGTTAAACGAATTGGAAGCTCGAATCTTCTGATTTTAGCTTCAACATATGCGGTTTAGTTGGTAAAAGTTGGAATCAAAGCACACCTACACTTCAAAAGCTCGAATCTTCTGATTTTATCATTCATAAAAGTTTAATTTCTTATAATAAAATTTAAAATAAAAATTAAACATGTGTTTCATATTAAATATTGTAAAAGTTAAAAACAACTATTTCAAAGTTTTTTAATATTTAAATGCTAAAATTAAAACTTTAATCACTGCAAAAAAATATTTAACATGTAAAAAAATTAAAATAAAATGTAATTTTTTTATTTACATGTATATTATATTTAGATAAATTACAATACTCGATTTTTTTATACAATTTCAAAATAAGTAATGATGAAATTTATTATGAAATTTTGAACAAAATATGAATAAGTTTAATATCAACGAATAAATGGTAAAACATTAATATTCCATATTTAATTACAAATTTAACATCTAAAACTCGGTAAGTTAGATCCTACCTATATAAAATTAAAATTAAAATAGTTAAATTAATCTAATTAATGTATCTATGACATACTAACATATATATTATTTCAGTTTAGTAGAATAGTGATTATAATTTTAGTAGTTTGATACATTCAAAAATTGTTGATTACAAGAAATCAAATTAAAAAATATAAATATTTATCTAAAGGTAACTATTTTTTATTTGTTAAATAATCGAATACATTTGTTTCAAAATTTTTGCAATTAAATGTGATTCATATTATGTGAATTTTTGTATCAGAGTTTGTTCTTGCGAGATTACTGAAAAATATACATTGATCACAAATATAAAAAAAATCTCATTTTTAATTGTTTTTATTTTTATTTCAGACACTAAATATCCTTATATATAAATTAACAATCCTTTCACACTAAATATCTCATCACATGTACAAAGCGTGGCCTAATATAATTATACAAAACTACTACATATTATAATGTGCTATGATCTAGAGACACAAATGGGATGTATTTTTATCTCTATAATTAAATATAAATTTTGAAATTTAGATAAAATTGTAAATTATTCTACTAATTACAAAATTTATATGAGATGTTAAAAACTCAATTTCAAATATTTGCATGTAAACATAATATTCACAAGGGAACTAAATGAAAGTGATAAAAGAAAAACATTGGGAAACAAGAATTAAACATTTTCGGATTAGATTGTGATTATTATAAGTAAGTTTAATGCAATAAATTTAGCTTATGCTAATTTTGACTATTCCATTTGTGCTACCTAAAATAAAGTAGTATATATTTCAATGCACCTTCCTCCACCGCAAGTTGTTTTCTATACACACATGCATGAATTTTGTTTGAATGCTTTGGGACTCGTAACGTATTATTTCACAATTAACCATTTGGCCGTATATACATATTCAACTATCTAATAAATAATATGCTTCAGACAAAATAAAAGTGGCTTTGAGTATTCGTGATAAATAATTAATTAATGAAAATTAAGGTTTCAAATAAGTATATATTTTCCATATTAATTTCTTCATTTTCTACAAATGTTAACAAAAAAAAAACTATTCATTTATTGTTCAAATTTGATCGATCGGTTTCAGCATAATTAGGAAACCGTAATTTTGGTCATGTATGTTTGTTACTTTGCGATTTCGGTCTTTTATGTTTTTATATTTCAGTTTTAGTCCTGCATGTTTCGATTTTTGACAATTTTAGTTCTTTTTATTCGAAAATGCTTACGTGACACTATACACGTCAGCTCACATCAGCACTGCAATGGTGCCACATAAGCGTCACATTAGAAAAAAAGACTAAAATTGTCTAAAAAATAAGATAGCGGACTAAAATTTAAACATGAAAATATAAAAAACCAAAAACGCAAAATGACAAACCTACCTCTTAAAAAAAAGTACTATCTATAATTAAATTCCCTCGAACAAAGACCAAATCAAATGGGATTGGTCAGTTGAACTTTTACAAGCAATTGCAAATATAAAAAGCTGGAAATGGAATCGACCAACATTTTTTAATGAATTGTGGCAGACATGTACGCGTTGGTAGAAGTCAACAGTGAACAACGATAATTTTTTTTTTAATTTTTACTTAACTTTACAGAATATTGCTCTCTTCTTTTGTCCTATAAATAGTTGCCACCATCAACCTCAATTGCAATCAATCAGAGTGAATTTATAAGTTTTTCAATCAAAATCTCTTTAAATTATGGGTAGCTTCACGAGTTCTTTCTGCAGCCTATTTTCCCTTATATCCATCTTGCTTCTACTCTCTAACATGTCATGTACTGAAGCACAACTATCTACTATTTTTTATAGCAAAACTTGCCCAAATGCACTCACTGAAATCCGCAACGTCGTCAGACGGGCGGTATCCGCAGAGCGTCGCATGGCGGCCTCGCTGGTCCGGCTACATTTCCACGATTGCTTTGTTCAGGGATGCGATGCGTCGATTCTTCTCGACGAGTCGCCCACCATTCAAAGTGAGAAAACAGCGTTTCCCAACATAAATTCTGCGAGAGGATACAACGTCATAGAGGAAGCTAAGCGTGCCGTGGAGCGCTTATGTCCCGGTGTGGTTTCATGCTCGGACATACTCACCTTAGCAGCACGTGACGCCTCAGTTGCTGTAAGATTTTACATACTATATATATATATATATTTTTTTTTGACCAAATAAATTCGGTTGATTTTTTAATTAATGAAAAATGCACATATGCATGCAGGTTGGTGGTCCATCGTGGGATGTGAAGCTGGGAAGAAAGGACTCCACCACCGCGAACCGTGCTCGAGCAAACACCGATCTTCCTAGCCCTTTCGCCGATGCCAACACGCTAATTTCCGCCTTTGCCGTAAAGGGACTTAACACAAGAGACATGATTGCCCTATCAGGTATATATATAGTAGTTTCACGTACGTACATGCATGTACTTGTACTAGACTTTCGGAAGTACTAACATTAATTGTTGCGTGACGTTTGTAGGAGCACATACACTCGGCCAAGCCCAATGCTTCTTGTTTCGGTCGAGAATATACAGCAATGGAACAGATATCGATGCAGGCTTCGCTAGCACCCGCAGACGCCAATGCCCTCAAACAGGTGGAGACGCCACTTTGGCCCCGCTCGATTTGGTGACACCGAATTCATTCGACAACAACTACTTCAAGAATCTGGTACAGAGAAAGGGTCTTCTTCAATCCGATCAGGTTCTTTTCACTTCCCCATCTACCAACAGCATCGTCCTCGAGTATAGCAGGAGTCCATCTGCTTTCGCTGCCGATTTCGCCTCCGCCATGTTGAGAATGGGGGAGATTCAGCCATTACTTGCACCAAATGGGATTGTGAGAAGGACTTGTGGTGCTATTAATTAACTAGCTAGGTACTCCATGCATGTTTCTAGCAAAAGCATGCTAGATTATATTGGTTTAATTTATATTTCTTGTTATTCTTAATTATTTTGTATTGGAATAAGTGTATCTGATTCTCTTCGATGATTTGTTCGTTATCTGTAAACTGTATGATATTTTTGGAATGAAATTACTTCAAATTCGATCGCTTTCCACAACCCATTTATCACTACTATTAATCTAGGAATTAATGAATAAACCCTTTTGATTTATTTGGTAGATAAAATTGAGAAATTAGTGAAAATTAGCAAAAGAAAAAAAAAGTTAGAAATAATAATAATAATAATAATAATAATAATAATAATAATAATAATAATAATAATAATAATAATAATAATAATGAAAAACTTGGAATTAAGGAGAAGTTTAATATATGCGTGTCCATTATATTGTTCATTGACTTTCAACACATGTTCAAGAAAGTGTAAATAAGATAAAAGTGAGGCGGTTAATTAATTAATTAAGAGAACTCACCTGGAGATGTAGGGGTGGCCGGGTGGGCTTTCTCCCCATTATTGGCAAGAGAGAAACACACGTGGTCTGTCTTGTTTTTTTTAAAAAAAAAAAATTTTATGCCTCTTTTGTATTTGGAGCAATATTATCATGTGTCAAACATATATATTATCCGTCTCAATTTTTCCAAAGAATTGTCAAATTGAGTTGGGTTTATTGGAATAATAATAATAATATGTCTTGCCAACTTCAGGTAATATAAGTAATTAAATATGTTGGAATAAACACGTTGGATTGACAATTTCTCAATCAAATCAAGTAATTAGTCATACTCGCGTCGCTAAATGATGGGTCATTGGCTAGCCTTTTTAACGGCTTTAGTACTCGCCGACGTAACACGTCAATTTCGAAAAAATTAAAATTTTATTCCTATAAATTGTTATGTTTTGGTTTAATTCTGTAACTTTCCAATAACTTAAATATATATCGATAGGACCGTTTCATAATGAGATTCACTCTTGTCGTCATTTTTTTTTAATTTTTAGTGTCAATATATCTTCAATTCTTTTATTTTTTCACACAACGTCCACTCTAAAATACTCTGTAAATTTCAAGAGATTCAGCCATTACTTGCACCAAATGGGTTTATATCGTAAGGAGTTGTGGCGCTATTAATTAACTAAATCCAAGCATATTTGTAGCAAAAGCAAGTAGCTAGATTGGTTTAAATTTCCAGTTACTATTAAAATATTAATCATTATTATTATAATTATTATTATGATACATAGGCGGAAAGCCTTCTTATATATTCATGTGGCTTGGATAACATAAACAAAAACAATCAATGAAATGCAATAGTTATGTTGAAAATAATTTAAAGCAATCTTCTGATTCATAGTGTAGTACTTAACGCATCGTAACTGCGATAGGACTCCTGACCGAATACCTGCTTGAACTCCATTTCAAGAAGCCTTGTCGGAAGATTATAGAGTTTGAGATTGTCATATTCAATCGCGCAAAAGTCACTTGATATTGCAGTTTCTGGTTCAACTCCGAGAAGTCGAGCTTCTCGGGTTCGACACGTACCTCTAGTCCAGGGGGCGGGACAATCTCGACTACATAAGACGAGTTTCCTTCACCAACATTTGTCACCATTCTCGAGTATGTCTGAGGTGTTGAATTGAATGAACTAAAAGTGAGAGCAAATGAAGGATAGTTGAGCTGCGCTTCTGGTATACCTGATTCCACCAAGCAATCTACCTTGCGTTGAAGTATAACCCCGACTTGTCTGTTTGTATAGTTCAAACCACAGAGGTAAGGGATGTAATCTTTCGGTTGGATGTCGTAAATCAGTCCCGGATCGTTTGCTCTGGAGGGGTTGACATGTCCTGATCCTGTGGCGAAGATGTTTGCAGGAAGATACGTCTCATCCTCGATCGGATTCTTGGCGAGGTTTACGACGTCTGCGGTAGTCATGATGGCCGATTTTATGGCTGCCGGAGACCAATCGGGGTGCGCGCTTTTGAGCAACGCGGCGACACCACTGAGGTGTGGGCAGGACATGGAGGTACCAGATATTATGTTGAATGTGGCCTTGGTGTTTGTGATGTTTTCGACTGAGGTAGGCCATGCTGCGAGAATATTCACTCCGGGGCCTAAAATGTCAGGTTTCAGGATACCGCGGCTCTGAAAATTCGGCCCTCTGGATGAGAAAGCCGCCACCACCGGGGCTCGATCGTCTCAATATATGGTACCTTTGAATAGAATTGTGGCAGTGGGTGTTGATGTTGAATTTATGTAAGTCTTGATTTTCAGGCCATCTGCATAGCTGACATGTGTTGCTGGAAGGCCATTGAATTCGGAAAATGTTGTATTCGCATACCGTGCGAAATTCACAATAATCATGGCAATCCCACCGGCATTCTTCACCGCTTCTCCCTTCTCAGTTGCTGCCACTAATCCAAATTCGCACACCACTATCTTTCCCCTGAGGTGGGATGTATTGTTTAGTGATTCCGGGTCACAAAATGGAGCTAATGGATCGCTTTTGTTAACCGTCCCAGCGTATACCAGAGGCAGCGGTGTCGATGGGAAGTCCGTTGGCTGGAAAGCGGATTCGCCATCAAATTGTTCCTTGTTCCCAAGAACTGCAGTAGCCCTTATTTTTCTGTCCATAGTACTTGCACCTACGGTGAGAATCCAAGGAGCAGAATTATGTACTGATGTAACACTCGGACCACCGTTTCCGGCTGAGCAGCTGACCAAGATCCCCTTCTCCATTGCACTAAATGCCCCAAGTGCTATGTCATCATCGTAGAAACCAAAATTAAATCCTCCGATAGAGATGGAAAGCACATCTACTCCATCTTCAATAGCCAAGTCCATCCCAGCAAGAATGTCACTGTCCGAACATGAGAAGTAGCAAACCTTGTAAATGGCTAAATGAGCAAGCGGCGCGACGCCAGATGTCGTCCCATTAGCGCTGCCGAACAAGTTTGCGCCTTTCACAAAGCTTCCGGCAGTGGTTCCCGCAACATGCGTGCCATGGCCGTCGTCATCTAGCGGACTCTCGTTGGGAGGCTTCCCAAGGTACCTAGCTCCAATGATCTTGCTGTTGCATGTGGTGTGATTGAACTCACACTTGCCCTTCCATTTTGCCGGCGGAGGTGGCATCCCTTCGTCGCTAAACGAAGGGTGTTCCGGTAGAATTCCTGTGTCAACCACTCCAATGATCACACCTTTGCCATAATTTGAATCTCTCCAAAATCCCATGTTTTGGTTCAACCCCAAGAAGTTAGGCGAATGAGTTGTATCCAAGGACAGTTTTCTTATGGGACGTGCTGATATGAATCCCTCCTTCTTTTCCATTTCTTTCACTTCATCGGCTGACAATCTAGCAGAAAAGCCCTTAAACACGTGGCGATATGTGTAAACCATTCGGTCTCCACCGGTTGTCGAGGACGACGTAGCCGTGGTGGTTGGCAAGAAGGAACGGTACCATGTTTCCCAATGGATGCTGTCCGATTCAGACGAAAGCTGTGGATCAGGTTCCTCGACATGAACTATGTAGGTTTCCAAATTGGTTTCACCTGGTATATGATCTTGAGCAAATGTTGTTGATGAAGTGAAGTTGAGTATGCAAATGAATGTAACAAATAAGACGAAACTCATGATGTTTTGGTTTTGGTATATGTTATTTCTAATGCTTGGTGTTAGTTTTGGATATTGTACTGAAGTGCTTATATAAGTGCTTCGACCTTGCCTTTGATGTTATTATATTATATAACTTAGGACATTAACATGGTTAACGACCAAGACTTGTTAAATTTTGACCTATAATTAGTTGATTACGGAATCGATCGACTTGGTCACATACATTACTTGCAGGAAATTGTAGTTGTTCCGTGAATTTTCAACAGGAGATAGTCCATTTGTCTTTGTATTAATTGGAGCTTGATCTTAAGTTGGTTTTAAACTCAGTTCTCATAAGACAAAAAAATGCAACTTAAATCGACTCGAATTAGAAGTAGGATTCATGCTCTAATCATTTGTATCAACCTTAGGTAGTGTTTGGAAGCTGTATACATTTATAAGATGAAAAAATTAATCAAATTGTAAGTGAGATTCATGATTTATTGAGCAAAGTTATTTAGGTTTTTCGAAACATATAGCCCCTTATACCTGATTATTACAAGTGGGACGAATTATTTATGATTATATATCTTCTTTTTTTTTTTTTTAATTGTCATATGTAAATAATAATAAATTAGTAAAAATAACCATATATAAATGCATAAAATATTAAATATTACATGTGATACCGGAAAGATAGAATGAATAATTAAGAGGAAAAAATAAATTGTTCATTCATTGGTTTTTGAAAGTTTGGTTTTGGTACATGAAATTTTAGTTCTCTGCATTTTTTGTCCAAGTGCTAACGTGACATCGAAAAATAATGACATAACATCGAAATATGCTAACATATCAAATTGTCACGTCAGTAATCCGATCAAAATAACTTAAAATTTAAAATTAGTTTACTAAAATAAATTTTGAAAAATGAGAATATCAAAACCAAAAAAATAACAAGTTAATAAACAAAAATAATCATTTCTATTTCTCCTGATTAACCAACCGAGTGGTGACTATGTCCAATGTTACGAGTACAAACAACGAGTTTTGCCTACAAATTTTGTACTAATTCCCGTCCATTTATAAACTACTTTAATTATTTTATTTTTGGCTTTCAAATTATGAGTCGTCAATTAGTGAGTTAGATAATCAATTAGACTGTTTCCTGCGATATATTTTACTTTGACTTATATATATTTTATATCAAGTCGCTCCAATAAGAGATAAAACAAAGAGACAGAAGTCGAAACTAAATGGAATTTTTCAATTTTCATATAATTCGCGATTTTAATTAATTAATTAATTCACTTAAAAATAATTAATAATCTTGTAGATAAGAGAGTCTTCAAAAATATATTAAGTAGATTAGACCTATATGAAATCAATTTGTATATGTGTTAATTCTCTCGTGCATAGATGTAAGTGATGTAAACGAGTGTTGCGAGCACTAAAATAAAATGATTATTGACTTAAAAATTTCGTTTGTTGTATTTTTTTAAAATCCTAAATGTGTGTTAATTCCTATTTAATTTACTTGAAATTTAAAAACTTATCATATGGTGATTGATTTGACTATCTAAAAATCATAATAGTAAAAAGTTAATATTAGAATCACTTATATATATATCAAACACTATTTATTTTTAATTTTTCACTTTTATTTTCAAACACCATAGACTTCTGATTTTTCTTAATTTTTTCATAATTTATAAATTTAATCACTTCTACAAAATCATATTTTTTTTACAAACAAGCAATAGTTATGAATTCATTTGCCGATAAATTAATTTTTTTTCTTTATTAGGTGCTTGATCAAAGAAGTTTGTATTTCTTTGTCAACTTAAGGCATTCAATCTCATATATATTATGATTATATATTTTTGAGGATTAGTCTTAGGCACTCTTAGCCAACTGATGTAAACTAACTATTTAAACATGAAATAATTAATTTGATTCATTCTCGATCGAATATAAATTTTTTATTCCAATGGTTAAGAAATTCAACTGATGTTAATTTTATTACGAGATAGCTTTGTCTATCAATATCATATTTCATACTCGCTAAATTATTATGTGGAAATTTCCAAACAAACTAATTAAAATAGGCAAAAACTCCTATGAGATGGTCTTAAGGATCATTTTTTTGAGACGAATCTCTTATATGAGTTATCCTTTAAAAATTATTACATTTTATACCAAAAGTATTACATATCATTATAAATATGGGTAGAATTGATCTTTCTCACGAATGAGACCGTCTAACAAGAGTGTTACTTATTAAAATATTGTGTAGGTGTGAGATACAATTCTTCGTTATAATTATAATCTATAACATTAATAACATGAGGATTTTAACATTTTAGCCAATTTCAAAATTCTATATATATATATAAGGTGCATTCAGTAATATTATTTTTAGAGGCTTTTACATTTTTTCTTCCTCTTCGGGCATTATATTCCATCTCTAGCATATGCCCCTTAATTTAAAAGCTGAATTCATGATAGCATATAAATATTTATGAGAAGTCTCCTACAGTGAAGCATAAGATCATTGAAATTTTTTAATTTTATGTACATGATAAGGGCATTTTATGCACTTAATTTATATATGATTTGACTTGGATTTTGTGATGTATCGAGTGAATATTATGCGTATTTCTTGTTGTTTTTGTGAGTTGCAAGGATTTGAAGAAAAGTAGCAAGAAGAAGCGGAAAGCCAAATTACGGGATAGCAAACTTCAGAAAATTACTGGGAATGTTACAAACACCTAAATCCGATCTTCACTGTTCAAATTGAAGTTTAGGATGTTTTAAAGTTTCTGTCAAAATTTCAGCTCGATCCGACGGCTAGAACTTAAGTTATGATTTTTACAAAAATGCTGCGCAGATGGTGAAATGGAAGAACAAGTAGCGCCCCAGCTCTAGTTTTCCCGCGCTCCAGCGCTCGTAAATTCATGTCCAGAGCGCCCCAGCGCCGTCTGTTGAGCGCTCCAGCGCTAGACGTCTGACATTGAAAAATAAAATACGAAACTTGAGTGCCCCAGCGCCGAATTATTAGCGCTCCAGCGCTGCGCAGTCTCCAAAAATATGAAAAGTCTTTAATCGAGTTTTAAAAGATTTTATAACTTATTCTGGAGGATACGAGGGTTTAGAGAGTTTTCAGAGCATAGAGATGGCTATTGAGAGTTTTGAAGTGCACAAGAGCTCGAGAATTTGATACGAAGATAGAAGACGGCGACATCCGGCGACGGAAAAGCTTAATTTTACTTCGTTCTAGTTTTCCTTTAAACTCTATTTTTCTAGTTTGATGGATTATTTGAAGAACAAGTTTTGTTTGATCTTTGAATTTGTTATGAACTAATTTTTAGTCTAGAGGTAGACGGATCTTGACTGGAAACCATGATTGAGATATTTTGATTTATATATTTGAATTCTTCGCACAGTTTATTTGTGTTTTCCTGATTTTAATGCTTTCAATTTACTGACCATAGATTGAATGATATTTTATTTAGAATCTATCACTCGAGAGAGGAGATTTTGAATACGACATAGGAAAATACATCTTTGGTGTTTATATTGTTCGAGAGACATATAACTCCATAGAAGTCATTAGAAGAATTCTTGTGCTATTTACCGGATTTAATAATTGAACTTTGATAGAGATATTGAGTTTGTTATTGAATCCGAATTTCTGCTTGACACTCGAGAGAGGTAGTAGAAAATAATAGAGATTCTTGGCTAATAAACTAGAAGAATTGATAATTGAACAATCATTAGAAATAAATTGTGGTGAACAGTCAAGTGAAGTCGAACCTCTAGCATTCTTCGCTTATTGAATTTTTCTCTCGTGAACTCGTGGTTATTTAGTTTTGTTTCTTGCAAATTTTAGTTTTATAAAAATCAAACCATTTTCGTAGCTCTACATAGGATTAGGATTTTATTAGTTGCAAATATTTGATATAATATCATTTATTCATTCTCTGTGGGATCGACTTGGACTTAATTCCTATATTATAACTTGACATCGTGCGCTTGCGAGCAAAAAAACACGCAACAAATTTTTGGCGCCGTTGCCGGGGAATGAATTTTATTTGATTTATATTAAATTGTGCTAATTAGTCTTAATTTTGATTTAGAGCATTTTATTTTATTGTGTTTGTTCTAATTTTAAATCTTTCCTCTCTATGTAGTTTATGCGAAAAAGCCAAAGTTACGACTTACTGCTCTTTAATCCGGAAATTGAGAAAACTGCTAAAGCTTTGAGAAAAGCTAGAAGAGAAGAGTTGCAACAAATGGCTGAAGAAAGAGAAAGAGAAAGAGTTGTCAATAATGCCCCGGTGCCGATCAGAGATCACTTTCGACCGGTGATCAATACTCATTATTTTGGGATAGCTAGGCAGAATATCACAGCAAATAATTTTGAGTTGAAGCCAGCTCTGATTAATATGGTGCAGCAAAATCAGTTCAGGGGTGCAGCTACTGAAGATCCAAATTTGCATCTGCGTACTTTTCTGGAGATTGCTGACACAGTAAAGATTCATGGTGTTACTGAGGACACCATAAAACTACGATTGTTCCCGTTCTCTCTTAGGAACAATGCTCGTAGTTGGTTGCAATCACTACCTCTTGAAAGTATCACTACATGGGATGATATGGCTTCCAAATTTCTGGCTAAGTATTTTCCGCCTGCCAAGTCTGCCCAGCTAAAAATTGAGATCACTACTTTCAAACAGCAAGATTTTGAGCAGCTTTATGAAGCTTGGGAGCGGTACAAGGAGTTGCTTAGGAATTGTCCAAACAATAATTTTCCGGATTGGGAACAGATTGAGTTATTCTACAATGGTTTGAATGGGCCAACTCGTATTTCTGTGGATGCTGCAGCTGGAGGTTCAATATTTTCTAAATTTCCTGCACAGACTTATGATATGCTTGAGCAAATGACTGTTAACAGTTATCAGTGGCCGAGTGAGAGATCTGCAATAAGGAAGCCTGCTGGAATTCATGAGGTTGATGCATTCACTGCTTTGACTGCTCAGATGGCTACTATTTCTACATAGTTGGCTGCACTGACCAAAGGGAATCAAAGATCTAATGAGACAGCATCACTGGCGACTGCCGTAAATTCTGCTGATGGATTTGAGAGTATGGAGCAAGCTCAATATATGAACAACAGGAATTACAACAATTATCGAGGTAATCCTGTACCCAATCAGTATCATCCTAGTTTGCGTAATCATGAGAATTTTTCATATGCAAATAATAAGAATGTGTTGAATCCTCCACCGAGGTTCAATACTCAGAATGGTGAGGGTAAGGCATCGTTGGAAGATTTGGTGAGTAATTTTATTGCAGAATCATCCACAAGATTTAAGAGTAATGAAAATAGGCTTGATAGTATGGAGACACACTTGACCAATGTGAGCGCTTCTATGAAAAATCTTGAAACACAAATTGGTCAATTGGCGAATGCATTGAATAATCAGTAGAGAGGTGTGTTTCCTAGCAATACTGAGCTTAATCCAAGGGAGCAGTGCAAGGCTATCACCCTTAGAAGTGGTAAAGAACTTGGGGTTGATGACCCAAAGGAAGTAGATGATGAAGAGGCTGAAGAGATTGTGGTGGAGTCTGAAAAATCTGTTAGCAAAAATTCCAGCAATTCTGCAGTTGTGCCTGAGAAACCGCCTGTACCAAAAGCTATTATGCCATATCCTCAGCGGTTCAAGAAGAAAGCGTTGGATGAGAAGTTTTCTAAGTTTCTTGACATCTTCAATAAAATTCATATTAATATTCCATTCGCTGATGCTTTGGAGCAGATGCCGCATTATGCAAAATTCTTGAAGGAGGTGATGTCTAAGAAGAGGAAGCTGGAGGAGTTCGAGACTGTCAACCTGACTGAAGAGTGCAGTGCTATCCTGCAAAAGAAGCTACCACAAAAATTAAAAGATCCAGAGATTTTTACGATTCCTTGCATTATTGGTTCTTCTAATTTTAATAAAACACTTTGTGATTTAGGAGCTAGCATTAACTTAATGCCTTTGTCTGTTTTCAAAAGTTTGGGACTTGGAGAGGTGAAAACCACGACAATCGCATTGCAGCTAGCTGACAGATCTATCAAATATCCGTTTGGAATCATTGAGGATGTACTGGTAAAAGTAGATAAATTTATTTTTCCTGCGGATTTTGTTGTGCTAGATATGGAGGAGGATGCAAATATGCCATTGATTTTGGGGAGACCGTTCTTGGCTACTGCTGAAGCCAAGATGATGTGAAGAAAGGTGAGTTTACGATAGGAGTTGATGGTGAGAAGGTGATCTTTAATGTTTATAAGGAGGTAAAAAATTCATCCACGGAAAAAGTGTTCATGATTGAACAATCAAAGAAGAAGGAATGTTGCTGCAAAGTTGTTAGTGCGGTAGATTCAAAGAAGAATGATCCCAAGGTGCCAAAGAAGAAGAAGAAAACGAAGAAGAAATCAAAGTTTAAAAATGTTGTTGAATATATTTGGAGGGTGAAAGCGAAAGGGAAGACCCTCAACAAAGCGGAACCGGGCTAGAATTGGAATACAGTCGGGCTATGGACTATAAACTAAGCGCTTCTTGGGAGGCAACCCAAGCTAGTTTTTATGCATTTTTTATTTTCTTTTAGTTGTTTTTGTTTTTATTTTTATCATGAAGAAACTAGACATTAATAATGATTTTGAATTGTGTAGGTTAAAAAATATGGAGCTGAAAGAGTTTAGGAGTCACCCCTGATGAAGAGTTTTGAGTGATTAAGATGGTGCTGAGTACTGACGCTTGGTGCCTAAGGTATGTGTCCCTTGAATACTGTACATTGAGGACAATGCACAATTTAAGTTTGGGGGGGTGTTTAAAAATTATGAAAATTTGAAATTTTTTATGAGTTAGTTGGAGTTGAAGGCATGATGTTGTAATTGTGTTGGCCTATGATGAAAATAAATTTTGTGTGCTGAAAAAGTTTATGTTAGCTATATTTAATCTTGAGTTCTCACATTTATGCACGAATTCCATGATTTTCAATACTCCTAGCAATTAGAAAAAAATTATGTGGATTTGTGATGTGGATTACAGGATTTGATTCTTAACTCTTGTGATTTTTATTTGAAACTGAGGTAGATTTTTAAGATCACAGAAGTGATTTAGGCGTTTTTTTCCGAATTTATTGAGTTTTTTTAGCCATTCTATATTCATGAAAAATCCAAAACAAATTGAGTAGCTAAAAAAGTTCAAAGAAAAGTAATGGCGGAAAAAGTAAGGTGAGGGGAGGCCTTGAAAAGAAAAAAAATGGATTGAAATTCTAGTCCAAATACAAGGCATAAAGATGGAGATGTATGGAGTAGAAGAAAGCCAAGACTAATGTCTGACAATGCAAATAAAAAAATTTTAGCTACTCATAATCCTGCACAAATTGAAAATATTCAATTCCCTTTGCTTTGCATCATGAGTCCTTGTTTGCATTGATATATATATGGATGTTTATCTCCTGCTGATTAAGCTTGAGCCTAATGTTAACCGAAAAAGTCCTGTTGATCTGTGTGAGTAAAAGTTGAACTTGGTTGAGAGTATTTTGAAACTTGAGGGCGGAGTTAATGATTTTATAAAGCTTACGGATTGCATGATTTTACCGAAAGTTAGGTGGGTAGATGAGATTGTAAAATCACACACACGAGAAATCTTGAGAAAATTAGCGGGCATGTGTATTGAATCTTGAAATGTAAAAATTCAGAGGTCGGCTATATTGCTCATTACTGTTTTGCTCGGGACTAGCAAAAGTCTAAGTTTGGGGGGATTTGATAAGTGCATTTTATGCACTTAATTTATATATGATTTGACTTGGATTTTGTGATGTATCGAGTGAATATTATGCGTATTTGTTGTTGTTTTTGTGAGTTGCAAGGATTTGAAGAAAAGTAGCAAGAAGAAGCGGAAAGCCGAATTACGGGACAACAAACTTCAGAAAATTACTGGGAATGTTACAGACACCTAAATCCAATCTTCACTGTTCAAATTGAATTTTAGGATGTTTTAAAGTTGCTTTCAAAATTTCAGCTCGATCCAACGGCTAGAACTTAAATTATGATTTTTACAAAAATGCTGCGCAGATGGTGAAATGGAAGAACAAGTAGCGCCCCAGCTCTAGTTTTCCCACGCTCCAGCGCCCGTAAATTCATGTCCAGAGCGCCCCAGCGCCGTCTTTTGAGCGCGCCAGCGCTAGACGTCCGTCATTGAAAAATAAAATACGAAACTTGAGCGCCATAGCGCCGAATTATTAGCGCTCCAGCGCTGCGCAGTCTCCAAAAATATGGAAAGTCTTTAATCGAGTTTTAAAAGGGATTTTATGACTTATTCTGGAGGATACGAGGGTTTAGAGAGTTTTCAGAGCATAGAGATGACTATTGAGAGTTTTGAAGTGCACAAGAGCTCGAGAATTTGATACGAAGACAGAAGACGGCGGCATCCGGCGACGAAAAAGCTTAATTTTACTTCGTTCTAGTTTTCCTTTAAACTCTATTTTTCTACTTTGATGGATTATTTGAAGAACAAGTTTTGTTTGATCTTTGAATTTGTTATGAACTAATTTCTTAGTCTAGAGGTAGATGGATCTTGACTGAAAACCATGATTGAGATATTTTGATTTATATATTTGAATTCTTCGCACAGTTTATTTGTGTTTTCCTGATTTTAATGCTTTCAATTTACTGACCATAGATTGAATGATATTTTATTTAGAATCTATCACTCGAGAGAGAGATTTTGAATACGACATAGGAAAATACATCTTTGGTGTTTATATTGTTCGAGAGACATATAACTCCATAGAAGTCATTAGAAGAATTCTTGTGCTATTTACCGGATTTAATAATTGAACTTTGATAGAGATATTGAGTTTGTTATTGAATCCGAATTTCTGCTTGACACTCGAGAGAGATAGTTGAAAATAATAGAGATTCTTGGCTAATAAACTAGAAGAATTGATAATTGAACAATCATTAGAAATAAATTGTGGTGAACAGTCAAGTGAATTCGAACCTCTAGCATTCTTCGCTTATTGAATTTTTTTCTCGTGAACTCGTGGTTATTTAGTTTTGTTTCTTGCAAATTTTAGTTTTATAAAAATCAAAACATTTTCGTAGCTCTACATAGGATTAGGATTTTATTAGTTGCAAATATTTGATATAATATCATTTATTTATTCTCTGTGGGATCGGCTTGGACTTAATTCCTATATTATAACTTGACATCGTGCGCTTGCGAGCAAAAAAACACGCAACAGTACACTAACTCACTCGTAAAAATTCATTACATATAAGTTGTTATCTGATATGAATATGATATCTTAAATTTATATTGTGTATTGAGATAATAATCCTTTGGAAAATTATACGTGTACGTACAGTGAGTGCTACCTAACTTCAGTTGCTCATCAGACTTGAAAAAAATAATAAATGAATAATGAAGATATTATTTTTATTATTATTATTATTATTATTATTATTATTTGTTATTCAGTTTTACAGTAACTATGTTTGGATAACTGAAATTAGATGGGATTTGATGGGATTTGAAATTAAAAATACCGTTTTATTGTTTGGCAAGTTAGATTTTAATACGAGATTGATATTTGATGGGATTTCATAAGATTACGATTAGTTAAGTAAAATGGAGATAAAACTGGTCGGATTTCATAGGATTTCATGAGATTTGAGTTTATAAAACAAATAAATTATTTTTAATAATATATTTATATACTTTACTTATAAATTTTAAATTTTCTTTATAATTTTTTTACAAAATATAATTTATCCAAAATTTATACTAACAAATTTCAAAATATATTTTAACTTTTTACCATACAACAAAATGAAATTCCACATTTAAAATTCAAATCCAATTTCAAATTTTCACATCCAAACACAATCTTTGTGAAAGAACTCAACATCAAATACAAGAACAAAGAGCTAAACTATATATACAACTTCAATTCATTCAATAATGAAAAGAGGTCTCCTTATTCTCTCACGTATAACAAGTTAATAAACAAAAATAATCATTCTATTTCTCCTGATTAACCAACCGAGTGGCTATGTCCAATGTTACGAGTACAAATAACGCGTTTTGCCTACAAATTTTGTACTAATTCCCGTCCATTTATAAAATACTTTAATTATTTTATTTTTGGCTTTCAAATTATGAGTCGTCAATTATTGAGTTAGATAATCAATTAAAGACTGTTTCCTGCGATATATTTTACTTTGACTTATATATATTTTATATCAAGTCGCTCCAATAAGAGATAAAACAAAGAGACAGAAGTCGAAACTAAATAGAAATTTTCAATTTTCATATATAATTCGCGATTATTTTAATTAATTAATTAATTCACTTAAAAATAATAATCTTGTATTGGAGATAAGAGAGTCTTCAAAAATATATTTAGTAGCTTAGGCCTATATGAAATTAATTTGTATATGTGTTAATTCTCTCGTGCATAGATGTAAGTGATGTAAACGAATGTTGCGAGCACTAAAATAAAATGATTATTGACTTAAAAATTTCGTTTGTTGTATTTTTTTTAAATTTAAATTATGTGTTAATTTCTATTTTATTTACTTGAAATTTAAAAACTTATCATATGGTAATTGATTTTGACTATCTAAAAATCATAATAGTAAAAAGTTAATAATAGAATCACTTATATATTAAACACTATTTATTTTTTATTTTTAACTTTTCACTTTTATTTTCAAACACCGTAGACTTCTGATTTTTCTTAATTTTTTCATAATCTATAGATTAACATCTACAAAATCATATTTTTCTATAAATCCCACATTCTTCTCGTCATATTATTTATCTCATAATATAGGCTTCGTTTGGTAGCCTATATTATTAATATGTGTATAACTTATCCTATCAAATATCACGTTCTTCTCATCATATTATTTATCCTTCTATTAATTATTTATTTTACATCAATCAAATCATCAATTATTTATCCTACATCAATCAAATCATTTAATTTAAATTACTATATTACCCCTTATAAATAATATTATTCATATTTTATTTATTGTTAAAAGGATAAAATGGTAATTTGTCATTTTTAATATAAAATTTTATTAATCAAATCAATAAATTATAATCCAAATCAAATCAAATATTATATTCACTATCATTTTTTATTTATTTTTTATTACATTATATTACTTATCTATGTATTATTTATCCCATCATACCTAGCAACTGATGTAAACTAACTATTTAAACATGAAATAATTATTATATTGTGATTATATATTTTTGAGGATTAGTCTTAGGCACTCTTAGCCAACTGATGTAAACTAACTATTTAAACATGAAATAATTAATTTGATTCATTCTCGATCGAATATAAATTTTTTATTCCAATGGTTAAGAAATTCAACTGATGTTAATTTTATTACGAGATAGCTTTGTCTATCAATATCATATTTCATACTCGCTAAATTATTATGTGGAAATTTCCAAACAAACTAATTAAAATAGGCAAAAACTCCTATGAGATGGTCTCAAGGGTCATTTTTTTGAGACGAGTCTCTTATATGAGTTATTTATTAAAAATTATTACATTTTATACCAAAAATATTACATATCATTATAAATATGGGTAGAATTGATCCTTCTCACGAATGAAAACGTCTCACAGGAGTGTTACTCATTAAAATATTGTGTAGGTGTGAGATACAATTCTTCGTTATAATTATAATCTATAACATTAATAACATGAGGATTTTAACATTTTAGCCAATTTCAAGATTCTATATATATAGGGTGCATTCAGTAATATTATTTTTAGAGGCTTTTACATTTTTTCTTCCTCTTCGGGCATTATATTCCATCTCTAGCAGATGCCCCTAATTTAAAAGCTGAATTCATGATAGCATATAAATTTTTATGAGAAGTCGATCTCCTACAGTGAAGCATAAGATCATTGAAATTCTTTAATTTTATGTACACCAACTCACTCGTAAAAATTCATAACATATAAGTTGTTATCTGATATGAATATGATATCTTAAATTTATATTGTGTATTGAGATAATAATCCTTTGGAAAATTATACGTGTACGTACAGTGAGTGCTACCTAACTTCAGTTGCTCATCAGACTTGAAAAAAATAATAAAAAAATAATGAAGATACATACAGTGAGTACTACCTAACTTCAGTTGCTCATCAGACTTGAAAAAAATAATAAAAGAATAATGAAGATATTATTATTATTATTATTATTATTATTTGTTATTCAGTTTTACAGTAACTATGTTTGGATAACTGAAATTAGATGGGATTTGGTGGGATTTGAAATTAAAAATACCGTTTTATTGTTTGACAAATTAGATTTCAATACGAGATTGATATTTGATGGGATTTCATAGGATTACAATTAGTTAAGTAAAATGGAGATAAAATTGGTCGGTTTTCATAGGATTTCATGAGATTTGAGTTTATAAAACAAATAAATTATTTTTAATAATATATTTATATACTTTACTTATAAATTTTAAATTTCCTTTATAATTTTTTTACAAAATATAATTTATCCAAAATTTATACTAACAAATTTCAAAATATATTTTAACTTTTTACCATACAACAAAATGGAATTTCACATTTAAAATTCAATTCCAATTTCAAATTTTCACATCCAAACACAATCTTTGTGAAAGAACTCAACATCAAATACAAGAACAAAGAGCTAAACTATATATACAACTTCAATTCATTCAATAATGAAAAGAGGTCTCCTTATTCTCTCACGTATATATTATCATATACTGCATGGCACCAATCCACAAGCGACTCGGAACACATAAACAATCTCATGAAATGCAATAGTTATGTTGAAAATATACAATTTAAAGCAATCATCTGATTCATATTATATGCTTCCACGATCATGAGTTAAAACATCATAACTGCGATAGGACTCCTGACCGAATACCTGCTTGAACTCCATTTCAAGTAACCTTGTCGGAAGATTGTAGAGTTTGAGGAGGTTGTCATATTTAATCGTGCGAAAGTCACTTGATATTGCAGTTTCTGGTTCAACTCCGAGAAGTCGAGCTTCGCAGGTTCGACAAGGACTTCGATTCCAGGGGGCGGGACAATCTCGACTGCATAAGATGAGTTTGCTTCACCAACATTTGTCACCATTCTCGAGTATGTCTGAGATGTTGAATTGAATGAACTAAAAGTGAGAGCAAATGAAGGATAGTTCAGCTGCGCCTCTGGTATACTTGATTCCACCAAGCAATCTACCTTGCGTTGAAGGATGACCCCGACTTGTCTGTTTGTATAGTTCAAACCACAGAGGTAAGGGATGTAATCTGTCGGTTGGATGTCGTAAATCAGTCCTGGATCGTTTGCTCTGGAGGGGTTGACATGTCCTGATCCTGTGGCGAAGATGTCTGCAGGAAGAAACGTCGCGTCCTCGATCGGATTCTTGGCGAGGTTCACTACGTCGGCAGTAGACATGATGGCCGATTTTATGGCTGCCGGAGACCAATCGGGGTGCGCGCTTTTGAGCAACGCGGCGACGCCACTGAGGTGCGGGCAGGACATGGAGGTACCAGATATTATGTTGAACGTGGCATTGGTGTTTGTGTTGTTTTCGACAGAGGTAGGCCATGCTGCGAGAATATTGACTCCAGGGCCTAAAATGTCAGGTTTCAGGATGCCTCTGCTAATCCAATTCGGCCCTCTGGAAGAGAAAGCCGCCACCACCGGGGCTCGATCGTCTCCTATCACCGTACCTTTGAATACAATGGTGGCCGTGGATGTGGATGTTGAATTTATGTAAGTCTTGATTTTAAGCCCATCTGCATAACTGACATGTGTTGCTGGAAGGACGTGTGCATCTGAAAACGTTGTATTTGCATACCTTTCAATATTCACCACAATCATTGCAAGCCCACCAGCATTCTTCACTGCTTTTCCCTTGCTAATTCTTGTCACTAATCCTAATTCGCAAACCACTATTTTTCCTTTGAGCATAGATGTTGTATTCAACGATTTCGGGTTGCAATATTTAGCAAATGGATCGCTTTTGTTAACCGTTCCGGCATACACAAGAGGCAGGGGTGTAGGTGGGAAGTCGGTCGGCTGGAAAGCAGTCTGGCCATCAAAT
Source organism: Henckelia pumila (assembly GCF_033568475.1). NCBI lineage: Eukaryota > Viridiplantae > Streptophyta > Magnoliopsida > Lamiales > Gesneriaceae > Henckelia > Henckelia pumila. Next base: position 104,486,662 of record NC_133120.1, on the reverse strand, counting down.
TGTTCCTTATTTCCAAGCAAAGCAGTAGCAATGATCTTTCTGTCAGTAGTGCTTGCCCCTACTGTGAGAATCCAAGGAGCCTCGTTGCTTAGCGAAAAATAACCCGGGCCATCGTTTCCTGCGGCGCAGCTCACCAAGATCCCCTTCTCCATTGCACTATATGCCCCTAGTGCTATGCCATCGTCATAAAAACTGAAAGAGAGTCCTCCCAGAGAGATAGAAAGCACATCCACTCCATCCTCAATAGCAAAGTCCATTCCGGCAAGAACGTCGCTCTCGTAACAAAATTCGTCACAAACCTTGTAAATCGCTAGATGAGCAAGCGGTGCGATCCCAGATGCTGTCCCATTAGCATTGCCGAACAAGTTCGCACCGTTCACGAAGTTTCCGGCAGCAGTTCCTGCCACATGTGTGCCATGGCCGTCGTCATCTAGTGGACTCTGGTTGGGAGACTCCCCCAGGTACCTAGCTCCAATGATCTTGTTGTTGCATGTGGTGTGATTGAACTCGCACTTGCCCTTCCATTTCTCCGGCGGAGGTGGCATCCCTTCGACGCTAAACGAAGGGTGTTCCGGTAGAATTCCGGTGTCAATTACTCCAATGATCACACCTTTGCCATAATTGGAATCCATCCAGAAGCCAATGTTCTGGTTCAACCCCAAGAAGTTAGGCGTGTGAGTTGTTTCCAAGGACAGTTTTCTTTGGGGTTTTGCCGATATGAATCCCGCCTTCTTTTCCATTTCTTTCACTTCATCTGCAGATAATCTGGCCGAAAAGCCCTTAAACACATGGCGATATGAGTAAACTATTCTGCCTCCTCCGGAAGAGGCCGTTGCCGTGGTGGTTGGCAAGAACGAATTGTACCATTTGTCCCAGTCGAGGGTGTCTGATTCGGAGGAAGGTTGTGTATCAGGTCCCTCGACACGAACTATGTAAGTCTCCAAATTGGTTTGATCAGTACCTGGAGGTATATCTTGATCAAATATTGTTGATGAAGTGAAGTTGAGTATGCAAATGATCAATGTAACAAATAAGAGGAAACTCATGTTTTGGTTTTGGTATATGTTATTTGCTAATGCTTGGTGTTGGTTTTGGATATTGTACGTACATGAAGTGCTTATATAAGTGCTTCGTCCCAATTGCCTTTGATGATGTTATTATATAACTTAATTAGGACATCAACTTGATTAACGACCAAGACAATTGTTAAAAAAAAAAACAAAAACCTGTAATTGTACGTGTTGCTGATCAAGGAATATAATCGACTTGGTCACATAAACTTGCAGGAAATTATATGGAAATTTTCATAAGGTCAAAGACCAGAGATTAGAGGCGAGGCGAGGCGTGGCGTGGCGAAACGACCAAAACGAAACACATGCATTTATCTTTGTATTCGAAATTGATCTTTGAGTTGGTTAGTACACTTTAAAGTTGGAATAGCATAATGTGATTGTTTCAATCATCATGTCTCATGCTGTAATGCATATATGTTACAAGTAGTTAATTTCGGCCTGAAAAAACGCAAGCTTCTTTGATAGAATATTGATCATTAATTTCATTAGTTTTGCAAATGTAATTTATTAGGTTATAATCTGAGGCATGTGTATTTCTTGAAATTCTACCTGATAATTAAGAGAGGAGTCGAGTTGAGGTAGTATACTATATATAAGCAATTATTATTTCTTTGGGTTATATATATATTGTCTTCGGACTTTGTTCGCCGTCACAAATTTAATTAACTTCAAGTTCTTTTTTATTAAATAATTATATTTTAATTTATCTCATATTTTAATTGAGAAAATTACAATTTTGATCTTGTATTTTGTCATTTTTCAATTTTTGTTTTTCCATTTTGACATGTTTGAATTTTAATATTTTATTTTGTTTTCTTTAAAATTTTAATATTTTTCGATTGAAAAAAAAAGCTAAGATGATGTTGTTGCATGATTCTGACATGACGCTGGCATATGCACTATCACATCAACATGATTCTCGCATAAAATGATTAAAACTGTCAAAACGAAAAACAAAAAAAAAAAACAAAAAATTGAAAAGATACAAAATTATGAATTAAATTTGATAAGATATATAAAAAGCAATAATTGTAAAATCTAAAAAGCTATGAAAACAAAATTTAATTTTTTTTTAAAAAAACCTCTAATTTTAACTTGGTCGAATACATGCGTTTTAGTACATATCTTGTACTTGTTGTCTCTATCGATCAACTTCTTTTTCCCAAAAATAATAATTACTTTTCCCAGTTAAAAAATATGACATCATTTTTATTAAGTTGACAATTAATAATTAGTTAATATGATAATCAATTAGACTGTTTCATGCTATACATATGACATGTTGTTATGTCAAATTTATTATTATTTTTAATTATGAAATCTGCTACAATTTTTGTTATGTGCATTGAATAAATCGCGAACTAACATGATAATGTGCAAATGACGCAAATCAAATAAGTTGTAGTAGACAAATCATATACGACAAACTCGTTTGTTAAAATATTATTGTGATTTGTGAAAAAATGATTTTTTTTTTTTTTTTTTTTTTTTGACTAAAGGGAGGGGGTCAGTGGGCATAGAACCCAAGACCTCTCCCAATTTTTCCACAAATTGAAAAATTGAACTTAAGACCATTATATAAACACTCATTTGCTTTCATCAAGCGGGACACCCTTACATGTTACATCAGCTTGCCGCATTAAGAAATGGAACAAAGAGAAGGAAATTTCCCTGTATAATTGGGGGCTTTTTTGTGGAAATTAAAAATAATAATAATTGGCGGCTTTTAAAGGCGAGAGAGGGGGCGTCATTCATATTATAATTTTATTTAAATATAAATTGAGATAAGACAGGTTTTAGAAAAATAATATTGCTGGGGGGAAGACTTATAAAGAGCACATTTGACTTGGCCCACTGGATCTAGCGGCATGAAGAAGCCAATATTCCATAAATAAAAATTTTGAAGAAATTATAAGTTTATATTAAGAAATTTGGTGACATAACTAAAATAACTAAAGATAATAAATTAGCTAGCTTCTCTCAATTAAATGGTTTTGTCATGTGTTCGTGAATTAATAACTAACATAGTCGCCAAAATACTATATACTTTTCTCGTCATAAATATATAGATTTGTTAGTTTTATATATATATATATAGAAAATTATGGGGAACACAAATTTTACATACTAACTTTTCATTTTATCCCTATTTAATTCATAAAAAAAGATTTTATATTTCTAAGACCTACTTAATAAATGTAATTAGTAAAACCAAGAAAATTCAACTAAATATAGAAAGTAGATTGTATTTGAGATAACCGAAAAAAGCAAAAGAAGTGAGACGGATATAGTCCTTGATGATAATCATAAATTCATAATTTCTCAAATATATATTTCAGTAAAAAATAATTTATTATACACGCGTGAGAAAAAATTTCTTACAATATGTTTGATTTCCACCATCTAAAATTTAAAAAAAATAAAAAAAAATATTCTGATAAATATTTTCAGCAATTTGTTAATTATGTGCTTAATTTATCAAAGAAGGGATGTACGAATTTGTGCCTCTTTCAAGTTAATAAAAAATGCGAGCAGGCCTGTCCTTTTTAATGAATTTTGCGGTATCCAATCCGATCTTGTAAGCTAATGATGTAACTCGATTGACATCAAGATCTCTGTATGAGACAAAGTCTCGAGTTCAAGATCCAATTGTAATGATCTCTCTTCCTCAACTAAAAAAAAATCCGATATTATAAGATCGTACATTTTTTAATATTAGTCTTAGCAAACTGATGTAGACTACTTAAATTTTAGGATTTTTTTTTTCAAAGAACTTAAATTGATTAATTCTCGACTATCTCTATTTTTAATTACAATGATGATTAATACATTCAGCTCATGTTAATTTTATTACGAGGAAGCTTGTCTATTAAGTATTAATATCATACTTGCCTATGTGGAAATTTTCCAGTAGATGGAAGTAAAAATTATAATTTTGGTGTTTAAGCGTGCATTAACGAGGGTGTGACCTTAAAAAATTCTAGTGTCAAGCTATTGACGTTGTACTGTTTCAACTAGTTGGTTAGGTGAAATGTAAAAGAGGGACGCCGGATGTTAACGGGTAATAGTATTTCTACCGAGGACGTGGCCAGTGGCAGAGAAATGATAAAACTGATCTCGGATATGAGAAATCACAAACAGTAAGACATGCCCCTCCCTAGACTCTCAACAACTCGACACATCGATGCTGCCACAAGTATATAAAAAAAAAAATTAAAGTTGTGTCTTGGCTAACATCTATGACTTTTGGCCTAGTAGTATGCGTTTGATCCTAACAATATTTGGTCCTCATGTGTATTTGCATTTTTATGATTTTATATTATCAAATTCAATCGTAGATATGTATCTTTTAAATTTTGACAAGTTTTGTTCGTTTTAATGGAAATACAAAATTAAGATCCATAATCACTTTTTTTTTTAAACATTTAATAATATTTTTAAAAACTAATAATCACGCATTTTTTAAAAATATTTTTATATTAACTTTAAAAAAATAATATCATGAGCTAGTTCAACTAAGTCTAATTTCAGAATATCCATAAATATTGCAAGCACGTTTTTTTTTTTTTTCTCCATGGTATGTATACACCAACTGTTCATATCACAATAAATGCACGGAAACAACATGTGATAGACCGATTACATCTCAAATAAGAAATACACACTATCATGCATGCATGAATTGCTTTATTTTCTCAAACTTAAGGACAACATTCACAAGAATATGACAAAAGATTCTTCTTCCAACATATATCTCACTACAATATCACCGCTATAGGGCTCCTTACTGAATGCTCAACCGAAGTCCATTTCAAGAAACCTTGAGCAACTGTGTTGTTCTTGGCAGAATCTGACCGTCTAAACGTAACCTCATACTGTATTTTCTGATTTAGTTCCGAAAATTCCAGCGTATTGGGCTCAACTCGGACATCAACACCTGGTGGTGGCACAATCTCGGCACGATACGACGAGATTGGTTGGCCAACGTTAGTCACGGTTCTAGAATATGTGTGAGAAGTTGATTCAGATGTGAAGGTTAGAGTAAATGAAGGATAGTTCAGCTGGGAATCAGGTATACTTGATACTGCAGAGCAATTCACTCTTCCTTGTACAAAGAAACCGACTTGTCGATTAGTGTAGTTTAAACCACACAGATAAGGGATGTAATCTTTAGGCTGGATGTCATATACGAGTCCTGGATCATTAGCTTTGGAAGGGTTCACATGGCCTGCACCAGTGGAGAAAATGTCGGCCGGGAGGAACCTTTCGTCCAGGATCGGATCGTGGGCGAGATTCACCGTATCAGCGGTGGTCATGATCGCAGATTTTATGGCAGCCGGCGACCAATCGGGATGAGAACTTTTTAGCAGCGCTGCTACCCCGGCAAGGTGCGGGCAGGACATTGATGTACCAGAAAGTATGTTGAATGTGGATTTAGTATCGGTCCTGTTTTCGATAGAAGTAGGCCATGCTGCAAGAATGTTGAGACCAGGGCCTAAAATGTCAGGTTTAAGGATTCCAGGGCTTACAGAGTTGGGTCCCCTGGAGGAAAATGCTGCAACCACCGGTGCTAGATCATCACCGATTATAGTACCCTGGAAAAGAATTGTGGCCACGGGTTTCGACGTTGAGTTTATGTAACTCTTTACTTTTAGTCCATCTGCATAACTAAGTCGAGTCGCTGGAAGCACGTGCGCTTGTGCTTGAATTGTGTTTGCGTATCCCTCTGAATTCAGGAGAATCATGGCCACACCACCGGAATTTTTCACAGCTTCCCCCTTCTCGGTTGCTAGAAGCCCACCTGCTTCACACAAAACTACTTTTCCCTTGATATCAGTTCCGTTCAACGAGTCCTGGTAGCAATATGGGGCAAATGGATCGCTTTCGTTCAGCGATCCAGCGTAAACAAGAGGCAAGACTGTTTCGGCCTTATAGTGATGCACCGATTCTCCGTGATACTGTTGTTTGTTTCCGAGCAATGCCGTCGCCCTGATCTTTCTGTCAGTGGTACTTGCACCAACTGTGAGAATCCAGGGCGACTGGTTTAAAACAGAGTAGTTAGAAGGGCCAATATTGCCTGCCGAGGCGCTGACCAAGATTCCCTTCTCCATGGCGCTAAAGGCTCCTAGTGCTTTGAAGTCTTGGTAAAAGTTATCCTCAAAAGTGCCAAGGGAAATGGAAAGCACATCTACTCCGTCCTCAATTGCAGCATCCATTCCAGCAATCACGTCACTTTCCGAACACGACGACAAAGAACATACTTTGTAGATAGCCAGGTGAGCCAGTGGTGCAATTCCAGCAGCCGTGCCATTCGCATTGCCGAAAATGTTGGCACCTTTTCACGGAAATATATATAATTTGAAATCAGTAACTGATCAGAAGTTCGATCGAGAGTCAAGATTCTAGGGTGATCATTTTGTTAAATTTTATGTTCACCATAGAAAGTATAATACAATGTAGAGATTAAATGTTGAAAGAAGATGTTTATTGTACTTGAAAATATAAAACAGGGGTAATTAATTGCCTACACTACTCCGTTAAATACTGAGACTGTTTAATTCCCTATTTTTTGGATCTTGGGCACATACATGTACTTTCAGGGTATGTTAACTCAAAATTTGAAAATGCAAGGGCAGTGTATACAATTATATTTTCCTATGAAATACAGATGCAGCAGCATGAATGTGCCAATATAAAAAACATATAACACACACCTTTCACAAAATTTCCAGCAGCAGTGCTGGCGGTATGAGTTCCGTGTCCAAAGTCATCATACGGGTTTTCTCCAGTGATCAAAGACCTGGCTCCAATAATCTTGTTATTACATGTCGTGTGATTGAATTCACACTTGCCCTTCCATTTCGCAGGCGGAGGCGGCATTTGTTCGTCACTGAACGAGGGGTGTTCGGGTGAGATTCCAGTGTCCAACACTCCGATGATCACACCTTTACCATAATTTGAATCTTTCCAGAAACCCATGTTCTGGTTTAGACCCAAGAAGTTGGGGGAATGTGTTGTGTGCAAGGATAACATTTTTTCGGGACGTGCCGACACGAATCCATCCTTGGTTTCCATGGAACTCACCTCATCTGCAGATAATCTAGCAGCGAAACCTTTGAACACATTCCTATACGAGTGGATGATGCGGGACGAATATCGTCCCTCGTTTTCGCTTGCTAAGGTTTGGGGGAGAAAGGAATGGTACCAGGTCTCTAAATGGTTGTCTGATTGTGTGAGAAGCTGTGCATCAATCCCATCAAGTTGCACAATGTATGTTTCATCTCCAAACGCTGGATTCACTAATGGATTGATCAAAAGCATGCAAATGAGAGTGATGAGAAAGGATATCAAACCCATTCGCAATGGAGGAAAAAGTTCTTTTTTGGAGAGTTATTTTATTTTAATTTTTACTAATTTTTTTTTTTTTTGGAGAATTGGGAAATGTTTGTTTTGCTTGGTGTGGGTTTTGTGTTAACAATTGTTCCACTATATATATTAATATACCTCGGCTCACGTACGTTTGTCTGATGTTGATGACTTCATAGAATGACATAATTTCCTAGCAATTGCCACCTTCATGTTATTTTCTGAAATTTGGACTCTTTTTCATTTTTTTTTAAAGAGAAATAGAAACTTGCTAACAGCTAGGTACGAAGACTGCTGACTCTACTTAAGAAGACTAAATTAATTATATTATTTTTGGTTTGATAATTATTTTAAAAACACTTTAGTGTGTTATGAATGAAAAAATTAAAATATGTGTTGGAACGATATTTTTGTAAAATGTTTTGAAAGATATTTTTAAAAACTGTTCTACAAATATAATTTTTAAAGTACAATTGAAATTTATTTTTTTATGTTTTTAACAATATTAAAATCAATGACTAAAATCAAAATATTACTTTTTAATTCTAAATATTCTATTATAGAATAGTCGTTCAAAGTCCAAACACGTATTTGTTATTGAAATAACTTTTAAAATATTTCATAACAATGTTTTTTAAAAACTTATCCAAACATAGCCTTATTTTCTTATATAGGTGTGTGATCATTTATGGTCTCTGTTTTCTTATTAATATATCGTAGGGAAAAATTAAATTTTTGGCAATATTATTGACACATTTTCCACTTTTGATTATGCAAAAAATAAATATTTTCAATCCTGTAATCTATATTTTTTTTCATCTTTCATCTGGATAAACTATTTCCAAATATTCACAGAATCGGGAAAAAAACCCCTATATTTTATATTTTTTTTCATCTTTCATCTGGATAAACTATTTCCAAATATTCACAGAATCGGGAAAAAAACCCCTATATTTTATATTGTACTGTTAGGAATCAATTCAGAAATTTAATATTCCGAGAATTACCAGATAAGTAAGAACACAACCCAACGCACACAGATCAAACTCAACACTCACGCGAAAACAAATAAACGACACAAATATTTACGTGGTTCGACAAGGAATTTGCCTACGTCGACCACGGGAGAGCAACACAATCACTTTATTAATCACCAACAGAACAAATCCAAACTCAAGAACATAGCTTATTATAGAGATACACTAAGATAACTCTCAAGCTAGATACAGACTCGATTCAAGATTTTATACTTGAATTCTTTCCGTCACAATCTTCACTGAGTTTTTCTCCTCCGAAATCTCTCCTTCTTCTCCCTCAATATATTCTGAAGAATTTGATTTTATGTTATGTTCGTTGCGGCCAGCTTACATCTGCTTATATAGAGAATTAAACCGACTTTCATCTTGGGCTTTAGGTCAACAGTAACTTATGACCCAATTATAAAGTCAACATGGTCCAACCCGATAAGTCTTTGATCGGCTAAATCGGTGTGATATAAATCTACTGTCAAGCGTACCAGGTCAAATAATAGTAAAGTGGATAAAATTTCAGATGTCGAACCCACAAGGACTATATAAATATGACTACCAGAATATGATTATTCCTACTTAATCTAGACTAATTAATAAGAGTGAATTCAGATTTTAAACTAATAATAAAAAATGCAAATAAAATAAATTCACTAAAACGCAGCAGATATTAAAGGTTGAATTCAATTTGGAACGAATTCGATCAAGGACACACGTAGGTACCAGACAATTCATGTAACAAGCAGTCAATTTAAGACTCAGACTTAATCTTAATGCACGGGAATTTTTTTAATTTGTTCAACGGACTATTTCTAGAACAATCAAACCTATTCAAATATTGACGGATTAATCTTTCGTAATTCTAATCAAATTTGAATGCCTGAAGAACTCTGAAAATTCAGTTTACACCCAAACCGCATAATGAAACCAAATTCTATTTCTAGTTGGTTTTACAATATGTTGAATATCGAAGTGATCAAAATCAAAACCTCCTATGTCGAATTAAAATCAATTAACATGCAATCAAATAAATGGCCAGGAAATTCACAAAACAAATATAAATTCAATAATCAATAAATTAAAATGAACTCTGAAAATCTCAAATAAACAATCAAGTTTTCTACATAAAATGTCTGGCCCAATCACGTGGCCTTGATCGAAAAAGAAAACTACTCAATAAATAAATTCATGATTTAAACAAAGTTTTTAATCATGAATAATCAAAAGAAAAAAAGAAAAGAAGAAGAAATCTTTTCCCAAGCAATAGCAGTAGCCGCCCTCTCCCGTTCTCTGCGTTTGAAATTCTGGGAACCCTTGAAAAATATTAAAATCTCCTATTTATAGTGTTTGGATCCCATAATAATTATTTTCCTTAGGCCACAAGGAATTTCCGAATTTTCTGACTCCCGAACTCGCGCACGAGCGTGAAAGAGTCCTCGCTCGCGCGCAAGCCTTCAACACAATGTCTGAACTCTTCTCACGCGCGCACGCCTGGCATAAGCTCGCTCGCACGTGTACAGCCCTCAAATATCTGGAATTCTCTTCCGCGCTCGCGCGAGGTATAAAGCTCGCTCGCGCGCGTTCTAATTTTCTTCATATGCGATAGCGCAACACATAGCGCGGTTCCCCTTTTTTTTTGCGCGTTAGCACTGCCTTCCTGCTCGTTTGCACTACCTTCATGCGTTATTGCGCTTGATTTCTCCCGTTTGCACTACATTTTGTGCAAACAACTTCTTTAGCGCTTCAATCTTTTTTTTATTTTATTTTATTTTCTTTTCTTTTCTTTTCTCTTGCCTTCAAAACTCTTTTAATTTTCATTTCTCTTACAAATAGAACCCGGAGGATAAAATGCACACAAATGCAATAAAACACATAATAACACACAAAATAATATGAATGCACACAAAATAAACATAAAAATATCACGAACTAATGCATACAAAATTCATTTATCAATCTTTTTGTAGTGACCCTTACCCGGATCACCAACTAAACAGAACTTAGGCATGCAATTAACTTAATTAAACAGATATCAGAATAAAACTGCGGAAACCATAAACATTATACAATCCCAAGTAAAGGAATCTGTAATTTATCCAAATAATATACAACCAAATCGAATAGCTGTATAAACCCAAACAACAGTAATAAAACATAGACGAAGCTCCAGATGGCCAACCACTGACTAGCCTCTCCTGGATCCACCCTCCTCGTCCAATCGCAAACCTGCCCCATGGAATAGGGTGTCCAGAAACACAGAGTACGAGACGTGAGCATAAAACGCTCAGTACGAGAGTATGAGTATACATGCATGCACAGTGAACTCCCTATAGACTCGAGGTCAAGGATCAGATAACAGAGACAGACCGGGCCCTGGTATGTAGCACGCTGTGCCGTCTCTTCAGGAGGTGGCTCCCATACCGAGATAACCGTGGATACGTCGGACCCAAATCGATGGAAGTCCATCCACTAACAGGATAGGGTACAACCCTACTAACAGACATCTCGAAAGAGATACAGCAAGATGCAAATGAATGCAGCATAAATCAATGACATATATACCATGCAGTCACATAATACATGCATACTCAGTCAGGATATCACGAACAGTACTTCCGTACCTCAAAAACAGTGCAAGCTCTACCAACTCTAGGTCCACGCCTATAGTATGCTCTACACTGCCAAATGATACTACTATCATTAAAGTGCTCTAAAAGCCTTAACTAAGCTATTGCATACTCCTAATTATTTATAGGAAGCAAAAGCTATACCTTCGTCCGTCGTTAGCCCTTTGATGTCGATGCCTACAGAACTTGGGCACAACTCCGCTACGACTACCGAATGCCTCGCCGACCACCGGGTCAAGCTTAGGAAGGCTAGAACAACTCGAATAGACTAGAAAGGAGAGAGAAACACTCGGAATTGGCAATTGGAAATGAAGCCTCGGCCCTCTATTTATAGACAACGATCGGAACTTCCGATCCTTGATCGGAACGTCCGATCCTGCCATCGGAGCTTCCGAAGATCCTGAGCTGCCACGTGTCAAAATATCACTTGTTGACTTTGGATAGGGGTGATCGGAGCTTTCAATCCTGATCGGAGTTTCCGATCCAACCACACTTCATGCCTGACGTAATATCATCGGTGCCTCCGATCGCTCATCGGAGCTTCCGATCCTGTTCGGAGCTTCCGATCGTGCCTTCGGAGCTTCCAATCCGTCCGATATCCAATTTATTTAATTAGCATTAATCCTTTAATTATCCAATTAGGGTACGGGCTACTACACTTCTCACATCAGTCTAATCTGCTCTTGTACTTCGATCTGCTTTTATCTGCCCTCAAGCTTATAGCTTCTCGGACACTTCATCTGACTTCTAACCAAGTCAAAATACTCGAGCAATCGACCTGCATGAACTCATCCGAAGACTCATCTGACCATCACTTCGATCTGATCCCAGTATTTGATCTGGACCATGAATTCATCTTATCACTGAACTCATCTGATCTGCACTATTTGATCTGATTTCTTTTTTATTCTTATTCAATCTGATAGAAGAATACTCAAAAATCTCCACCTTGATTCTTTCATATTGAATGTTGCTATCCATCCTAGCCTCCTTGGCTAATTTCCAATCAACACATTAACTAAGTCCAAACATTTCTTAAACTTAGCATACGACAGTGATTTCGTCATAACATTTGCAGGGTTTTCTCCTGATGCTATCTTCACAAGGATCACATCTCCTTTTTCAATCTCATATCTGACGAAATGCATCTTCACATCTATGTATTTTGATTGTTCATGATAGAATTGGTGTTTCGTCAAGTGTATTGCACTTTGGTTATCACAGTGTAATACAACTTGATCTTGTTTTACACCCAAATCCGCTATCATCCCTTTTAACCACAATCCTTCTTTTATGGCTTCAGTAACAGAAATGAATTATGCCTCAGTGGTAGAAAGGGAAACCACTGATTGTAGATTAAACTTTCAGGTGATTGCTGTGCCATACAAGGTGAACACATAACCAGTCAATGAATTTCTCGTGTCTAAGTTTCCAGTTAAATCTGAATCCACATATCCAACTACCGGATCAATCCCATCTTGTTGTTTCTCAAACTTCAACCCCAACCCAGTTGTGTTTATGAGATATCGGAGAATCCATTTCAGAACTTTCCAATGATATGTTCCCGGATTAGCCATAAATCTTGACACTACACTAATTGCATATGCCAGATCAGGCCTACTACACATCATTCCGTATATGAGACTTTCCAATCTACTAGCATATGGAAGACCAGCCATCTTCATCTTGTCTTCCTCACTTTCAGGTGACTGATTCACAGATAGCTTCAAATGCTATCCCACAGAGGTCAAGATAGATTTTGTTTGATTCATGTTATACCTCATAACAACCTTCTTCAAGTAGTTCTTCTGACTCAGATGAATCTCCCGTCTTTTCCTGTTTCTCATTATGTCAATGCCCAAAATCCTCTTTGCTTCTCCCAGATCTTTCATCTCAAACTCTGAGTTGAGCTTTTGTTTCAAGAATGATATATCTATCCTACTTTTACTTGCAATCAAAATATCATCAACGTAAATCAGTAGATACAAGTTAACATGCCCTTCATCCTTCTTCATATAGACACATCTATCATATTGGCTTCTCACAAAATCAATACTGATCATGAACTCTTCAAACCTCCTGTTCCACTGCCTCGGACTTTGATTTAGCCCATACAATGATTCTCTCAGTAAGCAGACCTTATCTTGTGTTTTCTGACGTATGAAGCCCTTGGGTTGTTCCATATAAATGGTTTATTCCAAGTCACCATGTAGAAACTCAGTTTTCACATCCATCTGCTCAAGCACCAAGTCGAGTTGGTTCACCAGTGCTAACATAATCAGATGGAACAATGTTTGACCACTGGAGAATAGACTTCATTAAAATCTATTCCTTCTACCTGACCAAAACCTTTTGCAACCAATATGGCTTTATACTTGATCTGTTCTTTGCCAGGAGTTCCTTCCTTCTGTTTATAGATCCACTTGCATCCCAATGTCTTCTGATGCTTCGGTCTGTCTACTATCATCCAGGTTTGATTCTTCTCAAGTGAATTCATATCTTCATTCATAGCTTCAGTCCACTTGTTTTTATGTTTACTTGTCATAGCTTCATCATAATTATTCGGCTCTGAATACTCCACCTCCTTAGCTACTGTAAGTGCATACCAAGCCAGATCAGCTTCACCAAACCTCTTAGGAGCTCTGATCTCCCTTCTGTTCTGTCCCTTGCAAGATTTTAAGTACTCAAATCCTCTTTTGAGTCACTCGCTGTCACATTCTCATCTTGCATCACTTCTGACTCTTTATGTGGCACAGACGACTCCACCTCAAACGGTAGTTTATCATTCACACTGATCTAACTGTCCTTTCCATCTGTATTCATTTTATATCCCAATTTGAATTCATCAAACTTTACATACCTGGTGTTGAAGCACTTTGGACCTCTTGATTCCAGGTTCAAAACCTTATAACCCATCACATCATCCAGATACCTAATGAATATACATCTGACTGCCCTTGCTTATAACTTGTCCTGTTTCAGATGAGCATATGCAAGACATCCAAATATCCTCAAGTTTGAATAGTCTGCTAGTGTTCCACTCTACTTTTCCATTGGTGTCTTGAATCCAATCGCACTGGATGGACACCTATTGACCAAATATCACGCAGTAGATAATGCTTCTTCCCAGAAGGACTTAGGAAGAGAAGCATTGATCAACATACATCTGACCCTTTCCAGAAGAGTTCTGTTCATTCTCTCTGCTAGGACATTCTACTGTGGTGTTCCTACCACTGTTCTGTGTAGGGGTGGCAAAAATTCCCGAAATCCTGACCCTTCCAGAATCTCATTCCATTCCCGTCTCGAAAAAATCCCAACCCGAACTTTCGGGATTTTTCCCATCCCGATTAATATCGGGAGCGGGATCGGGAATAAAACCTTATCCTGACGGGTTTTCCGACCCGTCCCGAAATAATATAATAATATATTTTATTAATAAATTCATTAATATAATAAGCTAAATATTATTAGATTTCAACTCATATAGCACTTAATTATTGGACTTAATTCTCATAATTTTTATTGTTGGGATGAACAAATTTTAAAATCACGAAATGCCATTTTATTTTTGTGTATTTTTTTTAAAAAATTAATTAATAATTTAATTAATTCATATTTATAATTATCTCATCAGAACAAATATGTAGAACAAGACTCAAGAGATTAATTTGACAATCTATTTAACAAAATTTATTTAGTAATTGTATCCGAAAAATTTATTAATAATTATCCGATACATTTTTTCTCTTAACAAAACTTTGAAACATTATCCGAAATATTTTAATATTATATGTTTTAAGTTTAATATTTATTTTTATTTATAAATATAAGTTTCTAAATAGTATATTTAATAAAATTATCACATTTTTTTTTAATTTTTTGAACGAAATATTGAACATGAAAAAAAAATCGGGATTTTCTCTCCCTATCCGACGGGATCCCGAACATTCGGGATCCCGAATAGTCGGGTCCCGAAATGTTTCGGGTACGGGATCGGGAGAAAAAAAATTTTCCCGATTCTTTTCGGGACGAAAGTTGGGTAGGGGGTTTACGGGACGGGTCCCAACCCTATTCTACCCCTAGTTCTGTGCCTGGTAATGTCTTTCTCCTTACATAGCTTCACAAACTTATCTGATAAGTATTCCAGCTCATTATCTGTTCTCAGGTGTTTAACTCTTCGATCACTCTTATTCTCAACTGCCAACATCCATTCTCTGAACTTGTCATATGCTTCATCCTTAGTATTTAAGATGAATATTCATACTCTCCTTGAGTAATCATCTATCAAAGACATAAAGTATTTGCCTCCTCCATGAGTTTCTGTCCGAGAAGGACCCCATAGATCTGAATGAATATAGACAAATGGTTGCTCAGTTGTGTGACTTCATTGACCAAACGATACTCTTTTTGATTTTCAAAGAGAACATCTATCACACAACTCCAGTGGTTCGGTCTTATCTCTACCTAACAGACCCTGTTTAGACAGCTCGTGTAATCCCTTCTCACTTACATGTCCAAGCCTCAAATGTCATATCTTGGTTTTGTCCTGCTGTTCCTGAATACTTGTTGTACTTACAATAATTGTATCACCTTGTAGTACATACAGGAGGTTTCTTTTGATAGCCTTCATAACAACCAGAGATCCTTTTGACACTGAGATACTTCCCGCTCCTTATTTGAATGAATATCCCTGAGCATCAAGTGTTCCCAATGATATCAAGTTTCTCTTCAACTCGAGCACATACCTCACCTTAGTGAGTACTCGGTAAATCTCATCATGCATCCTTATTCTGATGTTTCCAAAGCCCTTTATCCTGCATGACTGATTATTCCCCAACAGTACCATGCCCTGATCAGCTTCTTCCAGCTTTTCAAACCAAGATCTTATTGGACACATGTGAAAGGAGCATCCTGAATCCAATATCCATTCGTGGTTTTGATCACCTTTAAAAACCACCAATACTTCTGTAGAGTCATATCCATCTGAAGCTATGGACAGAGTACCATCTTCCTTGGGTTTTTCTTGTTGCTTCCCTTTTCTTTCTGGACAATATCTTCTTAGATGCCCAACCTTCTGACATGAATAGCACTTCATATTACCCAAATTTCTGTTTGGGTATCTTTCTTGACTCTTCGATCTGGATTTTGGCCTGTATTTCCCATTGAGTGTCCTCCTATCACTTCTGCTCCTCGCCGTAAAACCTTCTCCATGTGATTCAGTGTTTGTGTTTGACTTTCTCTGAAGTTCCTTGGATTGAATAGCAGACATAACTTCTTCCAAGGTTATTTTCTGTTCTCTTCCATATAGCAAAACATCCCTAAAATTTTCATATGCTTTTGGAAGAGCATTCAGAATTATCAAAGCCCGATTTTCATCCTCAAGCTTTACTTCAATATTCTCCAAGTCATCCAATATCTTGGTGAATTCTTCGATATGGTATTCAAGGTTCTTATCATCCTTGATCACAAAGGAATACAACCTCTGTTTCATGTATAGACGGTTAGCCAGAGATTTCATCATGTATAAATTCTCAAGTTTAAGCCACATAGCCGCTGCAGATTCTTCTCTGGCCACCTCCCGAAGAGCTCTATCTCCCAGACAGAGAATAATTGCACTGTGTGCTTTCTCGAGCAGTTCATCCTTGTTCTTTATATCATCAGACATCTCCTCCTTCTTCTTAAGAGCTTCCACGAATCCTTGTTGTATCAGGATTGCCCGCATCTTAATTCTCCATAGCGAGAAATTGTTCTTACCCGTAAACTTCTCAATATCAAATTTCATTGATCCTACCATCTTTGATTAGTTTTCCACAGACGGCGCCACTTGTTAGGAATCAATCCAGAAATTTAATATTCCAATAATTACCAGATAAGTAAGAACACAATCCCAAAAAGCAGATAAATCCTACGCACACAGATCAAACTCAACACTCACGCGAAAGCAAATAAACGACACGTATTTACGTGGTTCGGCAAGAAATTTGCCTACATCCACGGAAAAGCAACACAACCACTTTATTAATCACCAACAAAACAAATCCAAGCTCAAGAACAGAGCTTATTACAGAGATAGACTAAGATAAACTCTCAAGCTAGATTCAGACTCAATTCAAGATTTTATACTTGAATTCTTCATGTCACAATCTTCACTGAGTTTTTCTCCTCCCGAAATCTCTCCTTCTTCTCTCTCAATATAATCTGAAGAATTTGATTTTCTGTTATGTTCGTTGTGGCCAGCTTCCATCTGCTTATATAGAGAATTAAACCGACTTTCATCTTGGGCTTTAGGTCAACGGTAATTTACGGCCCAATTATAAAGTCAACATGGTCCAACCCGATAAGTCTTCTCACATCAGTCTGATCTGCTCTTATACTTCGATCTGCTTTAATCTGCCCTCAATCTTATAGCTTCTCGGACACTTCATCTGACTTCTAACCAAGTCACAATACTCGAGAAATTGATCTACATGAACTCATCCGAAGACTCATCTGACCATCACTTCGATCTGATCCCAGTATTCGATCTAGACCATGAATTCATCTGATCACTGAACTCATCTGATCTCCATTATTTGATCTGATCTCTTCTCTATTCTTATTCAATCTGATAGAAGCATACTTCAAAATGTACGCATCCTAATTATTTGATCAGTATTCTCACATATTTATTGGCTTGGTGGAACTGAATGTTACGATCTGGGACTAGTCTCGAATTTGTGAAATAGGTCAAACTCTCAGACCTATATAATATAATTTTGCGCTTAAATGAAATGATTTATGGATTTTAAGTGTTTTTTTTGTAGAAGTAAAACCATGAACTTCAAGATAAATAATGAATTAATCATAAACAATAATTTTTTTATTTTTAATTTATGATCAATAAAATATTATAATTTTTTTCGTGTATTATAATAATTTTTTATTTAAAAATTTAATAAATATGATCTTAAGTTCGTGAGGTTTTGTAATTATCGAAAAACTATGAATGATAAATTTTTTTATTTTATTTTAGAAATAGAAAAATATGTTTGTAGATATATTATTATTTTTAATATAACTAGTTTGTATGAGGCTAGTGTTAGTATAGAGACTATTAATAGAAATGAAAAAAAGTGTGTGAGTTTGAATTAAATGTCAATCCAAATCTTTAGGTTGAACCAAAGACAATTATTGACATTTTTTGTTGTACCTTAGGCTTTAATTATTGTACTTAATAGAATTTCATGAAGTCTTTAAAAGTCTATTGACATTTTGAATACCTCTAGACTTTTATAGAGTTTTTAAAAGTCAAGTTTGAATACCAAATGACTTTTTTAAAATTTATCTTGAATATTACTAAACTTTTATGGAGTATATAAAAGTCTAGATTGAATACCTCTAGACTTTTAAACTCCACACAAGTCGTTAAAAGTCTAGAACCAACACATCCCCCTAAATTTACTTCTTGCAAGTTTATATAGTATTTTATGTTAATCAACATGGATTTCAGGTTAACCCAATAATGATATAATTTGAAATTTATCTTAATCGTGTTACTAATGTGTAAATAAGCTATATGCATTTAATTAAAATTTGATTTTTTGTTTTAGTATAACTTATAAACTATAATCAGAGTTCATGAATTTCAAATCCATCTCTCCAAATGTATCCTAAAAAATCATAGATTTCAAATACCTAGATTTTGAATTCATTTGATTGTTTGTTTGGCTGATTTATGTTACGTACGTGGATCTCAAATCAATCCACCTAGATGCTAATATAAAATAATATAATATAATTAGTATTCAAATTAAAAGATTTTTACTATTATCCTCTGGATATAATGCTCTTGCCCGACAAGGGCAAGAATCAATTTGTTAAGCTTTCACGATCGAAGCGAATTTTCCACATCAAAAAATTAAATGCAGATGTTTCCAGCAAGAAAATTCATCTTATCTTTGAATACTTTGGAAGCCAATAATAGAATTTAGAATCAACAGAGGCAGAGGCAGCTAGTTTTGAATGTACTACTTCCATGTGTCACAAGTTATTTCTAGACTGATTAAAGTTGAAACATCCTGCCATTGAATTCATAAAACTAATTTGAAGAGATTATTAATGGGATAATTCTCAATTTATTTTCTCGTTTTTTTGACGTGGTCTCGATTTCGTCTTTCATTTTTCAATTGACCCAATTTAATCTTTCAATTTACGAACAATACTCACCGAGATCGGTCTTCCGTTCAAGTAGTTGTTAAAATAGACGAGATTACTTGTTTAGTAGGTGAAAGTGGCCTATCATGAATAGGTTTCTTTTATTGAAATTACTCTCACTTTTTAAAAATATTTTTATGTTTTATTTTTATATTTTAATTAAAAAATATATTTTAAATCTAAAATTAAAAATAGAATTTCAAGATTAATTTTTGTAAAATATTTATTTTCTTATTCTTTGTACTTTATTATTGATGGGTTATGACTCAATTTGACTTTCTCACGGGCCCAAGCCCAGTGATTCAATCCATTTGGGTCTCATATTATTTAGTTTTTTATTTGGACACTTTATCCAGACCCATAAATTCATAAAAGCCCATAAGAGACTCAAGCCCATGAAACTCTCCGACTATCTATAAATAGCTCAAGTTATCTCATTATTAAGGTACGCACTCTTTAGTCACGTGCTCTAGTTTTCTAAAACCTTTATTGGACAAATACTGACTTGAGCGTCGGAGTGTCTTCGCCGGGCAACCCCTGACGCCACTCACTTTGCTTTGTGATGCAGGTAACAACCCACGAAGTTTGGTCTTTGGAACAGTTCGCGTATTAATTTGGCTATCCAGATCTCCACACGTTACCCATATTTTCTCCAATCGAGTAATATAAATTTTTTGCTACATCAGCTTGGCACCATCCGTGGGAACTTGTTCACTGCATCATTGAGAATGCATACTCCACCACAAACATCTCAAGGAAATAATCGCAATGGAGAGTCACCTCCCATCTCCGAACCACCACCTAGGTTTAATTTCACCCAAGAAACATTGACATCCTTAATGGAAGGAACTGCTGCATGCGCAGCAACTTAAGCAGTCGCTCAGTTTGCGGCATCCCTTCAACGCCGAAGCACTGACAAGAGAGCTCATAGAATAGAGTCATCGTCTCGTGACCCCCCTGATAAACAAGACCCAAAGAAAACTAAGTCTAAAGTTAATGACAAAGATCCTGAGGAGAACAAAAAAAATACTACTCATAAAGAGGGTGAAACAAGTGCTCAGACAGTTCACGAAGTCTTTGACGAAAACAAAATCACTTATCCAACCCGTAGAGATGGATCTCACACATATGTAACTAGAGAGAATTTGTCAACAATATTGCCTGTGCGTCGGAACCCGTTCACTAATGACATTCTATCTGAAGCATTTCCTAAGGGGGTCAAAATCCCCAACCTACTTGAGTTCGATGGAACTGGTGATCCTCAAGATCATATCGACAAATTCTACGGGAAAGCAGATTTATATGACATTACAGAGGTGGATTACTGCAAGATATTCCGAACAACGTTATCAGGGCAAGCTCTCACATGGTTCAATAAGCTGCCGTCCGAATCCATTGCCAACTTGGAGCAACTCATCCAACGCTTCATCCAACAATTCTCAATTAATAAGAAATATCCGAAAACAGCAGCATACTTATTCACAATTGTTCAGAAAGAAGAGGAAAAATTTGAGAGACTATGTTAAGAGATTTACTCACGCAGTTCATGAAGTTTCACATGTGAACCATGATATGTTATCTGGAATAATGCAGCAGAACTTGCGTCCTGAAAGGTTCAAGGAATCTATAGCAGTAAAATCCTCAAACGCCTTGGAGGAGCTATTGTCTAGAGCCGAAAAATACATCCGCATCGAGGAAATTGATGAGTTGCACTCCTCGGAAAAAATAAAATGAAAAGAAGAATACAATGAAATATAACGCAGGACAGAGAGTCATGTCAATCTAAAGAAATTCTATACTCATAGAGCAAATACCTGCAAGCTAAAATAAATTGCTTGTCGATACTTTATTTGCTCTACAAATCAAAACTTTTATTTGATTCTTTTTTATTTTAAGTTTAATAATAGACTTACGTTTATTTGTTTACTTTTCTATTTAATAGGAAGAAACACATCTTCGTCAACGAATTCTTAACTCATACGTCACGACCCATGCAATCAATAAGGCT
The DNA here is from genome assembly GCF_033568475.1 of Henckelia pumila. NCBI lineage: Eukaryota > Viridiplantae > Streptophyta > Magnoliopsida > Lamiales > Gesneriaceae > Henckelia > Henckelia pumila. The sequence goes on along the minus strand of NC_133120.1, from coordinate 104,465,367 downwards.
ACTCATTTATCAGAGGCTTGACCAGCCTGGTAGGACTACCAAAGCCAAGATGTTGTAAGAGGTCAAGACGACAAAAATACAGTCCCGGGATACCTCACCACCTAACAAATAGAGTGGGTTCAGGACTTCCCCATGAGCCAAAACCTTAGAAACTTGATCCACTCCTAAGTACTCTATGTTAAGCACTACGTTATTTCTCCTGGAGCACAATAAAAAGTCATAATGACTATAAATAATTCATAAAGTCATAGCAATTATAAAAATTTTTTTAGAAGAAGTCATTGCGACTATAAAAATTCACAAAGTCATAGTGACTATAAATAATAATAAAAGTCATAATGACTAAAATAATACAAAAATTCATAGGGACTATAAATAATAATGAAGTCATAGAGACTATTAATAATTCATGAAGTTATAGCGACTATAAATAATTGACAAAGTCATAGTGACTATAAATAATACAAAAATTCATAATGACTATAAATAATACAAAAAGTCATAATGACTATAAATAATTCATGAAGTCATAGCGACTATAAATAATTCACAAAGTCATAGCGACTATAAATAATACAAAAATTCATAGTGACTATAAATAATTCATGAAGTTGTAGCAACTATAAATAATTTATCAAGTCATGATTACTATAAAAATTCATGAAGTCATAGCGGCTATAAAAAAATTTCAGAAAAGTCGTAGCGACTATAAAAAAAATTCAGAAGAAGTCATATTGACTATAAAAAATTTATCAATTCATAATGAATGTCACAAAATTCATCACGTCATGATAACCATAAAAAATTCACTAAGTCCTAAAGACTACGTAGAATCATAGCCCTAAGGGGTTACATCCAATGCACCAACCTAAGAGGTTACGTGAAGTACACTAACTCAAGGGTTTTCATCGAAAATACTACTCCAAGGGATTGCAAAAAATGCATTCCCTCAAGAGATTGCTTAGAAGACAAAAATCTCCCAGGCATTCGAAAAACTATCCGTCAAAAATATTATAAGTGGCGGTCCTAATGATTCCATCGGAATAGCAGTTGCGGTCCAACCCCCATATGTGGGCAAAAACAATAACCGCTGTTATACCCCACGGTCCAATTTTCAAAAATAATGAAAATTCACTCACTATTGTCGCTAGGTTCCTCTAGATCAACAAAAACATTAGTATTTCGGTTCGCCTTCAGCAAAGACAATACCTTATCCTAGAACAGACACCCCACCATATATATATGTTTAAAATAAATATATATATATATATCTAGTACAACATTTCCACTACTACTCAATGCAACTAACCAAGTCATAATATTTTTAAAATATTAAACAAAATTAGTAAAAGTAGAAAAATCAAAATTCTCACGATTTTTTGATTAAGCAACCATACTTTAAACACGAATAAAATAATAATAATTATCAAACACATACAACAACAAACAACATGTGTGTATATGCGTCTTAATTTCTTAAGTGGTGCCAGCTCAGATTAGTTAATGGTTAGGTAATCCTTTATCTCGACCATATACTCGTGGGGCCTATTTTTTTTTGTTTTTTTGTGCGTATTCCCCTGCTGTGCAAACGCAGCTCCTTTTCTACCGGGACCCCCCTTTCTCCGACCAAAATATTCTCAGAAACTTCCTTCTAACTGGACCAATCTGCTTTAAAGTCCCACACCTGTACCAAACAAACTCTTTCCCTTGTTTTATCCCTCGTATTTTCCAAGAGGGAACAAAAAGTAAGCAATATCATTAATGCTCCAAATCTGCCCTCTTTCTTTTATTTTTGTTATGTTAAATGACATTTATCTTTTATTTTTCAGTGTAGTTTTACAATGATGTCTTTAATGCTAACTGTTTAATAAATATTTGTATCGACTCTAGTAGTAACTATATTGTTGTTGGATCGGGGAAGAAATTTGAGTGGTTTACATTTGGTCGACCGACATAGGCTATTACTCGACTGTCTCTTTGTAACGTCGACCGAGGAAGAATGAATTTTGTAAAGTCATACCGACCGTAATCTCGACTGCTATTTCATGAATCTCTACCGACTTATTGTAATGATCGACCAACTTGTTGTAGTGCCGGCTGGTGTAGAATGCAATGGTTTAGTCAACCTGACCGTTTGCATATAATTAGTACGATTTATACTGTAGTGACCCTTACCTGGATCACCTACTAAACAAAACTTAGGCATGCAATTAACTTAATTAAATAGATATCAGAATAAACTGCGGAAACATTACTAAAATTACAATCCCAAGGCAAGGAATCTGTAAATATCCAAATATTATACAACCAGATCGAACAGCTAAATCAATCTAATAACAACAAAATAAAACCTAGGCGAAGCCCCAGCTGGCCAACAAATGCCTAGCCCCTCTTGGATCCACCCGCCTCATCCAATCGCAAACCTGCCCCATGGAATAGAGTGTCCAAAAACACAGAGTACGAGACGTGAGCATAAAACGCTCAGTACAAGAGTATGAGTATACATGCATGCAAAGTGAATTCCCTATAACTCGAGGTCAAGGATCAGATAACAGAGACAGACCGGGCCCTGGTATGTAGCACGATGTGCCGTCGCTTCAGGAGGTGGCTCCCATACCATAATACCAGTGGATATGCCGGACCCAAATCGATGGAAGTCCAACCACTAACAGTGTAGTGACCCTTACCTGGATCACCTACTAAACAGAAATTAGGCATGCAATTACTTAATTAAACAGATATCAGATTAATCTTGCGGAAACCATAAACATAAACAATCCCAAGTAAAGGAATCTATAATTTATCCAAATATTATACAACCAAATCGAATAGCTGTATCAACCCAAAACAACAGAAATAAAACCTAGACGAAGCTCCAGCTGGCCAACCACTGCCTAGCCCCTCTTGGATCCACCAGCCTCGTCCAATCGCAAACCTGCCCCATGGAATAGGGTGTCCAGAAACACAGAGTACGAAACGTGAGCATAAAACGCTCAGTACGAGAGTATGAGTATACATGCATGCAAAGTGAACTCCCTATAAACTCGAGGTCAAAGATCAGATAACAGAGACAGACCGGGCCTTGGTATGTAGCACGCTGTGCCATCGCTTCAGGAGGTGGCTCCCATACCATAATACCAGTGGATATGCTGGACCCAAATCGATGGAAGTCCAACCACTAACAGGATAGGGAAAAACCTTACTAACAGACATCTCGAAGGAGATGGCTCAGTATGCAAATGAATGCAGCATAAATCAATGACATATAAATCATGCAGTCACAAAATACATGCATACTCAGTCAGGATATCTCGAACAGTACTTTCATACCTCAAATCAGTGCAAGCTCTACCAACTCTAGGTCCACGCCTATAGTCTGCTCTACACTGCCAAATGATACTACTATCATTAAAGTGCTCTAAAAGCCTTAACTAAGCTATTGCATACTCCTAAATATTTATAAGAAGCAAAAGCTATACCTTCATCCGTCGTTAGCCCTTTCCTGTCGAGTGCCTCAAAACTAGGCTACAGCTCCGCTACGACGCCTGGATCGCTATGCCACTTCCGGATTCCCAATGGAACGCCTAGAATTCCCTAGATCTGCGTTAGAAGGCTAAGGAATCGAGAGAGAAGAGGTGATTGGTGCGTCTAAATCTGAATCTCGGCCCTCCTATTTATAGACGGAGTTCGGATCGTCCGAATTGGACTTTGGGTCGTTCGAACACGTTCGGGTCGTCCGAACCCGATATTACGTCATTGCTTACGTCAGCATGATGACATCATCCATGACGACTGTCGGCAGCACGTTCGGAGAGTCCGAACCACTCTTCGGATCGTCCGAACCCTGACTTCGGACCGTCCGAACCTTGACTTCGGAGCCTCCGAACTCGATGACCCTCAAACCATTTCCAAGTATTCTGAATACAATTCCGGACTCCATTAACCCATTAAGAGTTCCCTTAATCACGTTTACTCTTAATTAGTAGGATTAATGAATTGATTAACACTTAATCACTGATTTTGGGTACGGGCCACTACAAACAGGATAGGGAAAAACCCTACTAACAGACACCTCGAAGGAGATAGCTCAGTATGCAAATGAATGCAGCATAAATCAATGACATATAAACCATGCAGTCACATAATACATGCATACTCAGTCAGGATATCTCGAACAGTACTTTCGTACCTCAAATCAGTGCAAGCTCTACCAACTCTAGGTCCACGCCTATAGTCTGCTCTACACTGCCAAATGATACTACTATCATTATAGTGCTCTAAAAGCCTTAACTAAGCTATTGCATACTCCTAAATATTTATAGGAAGCAAAAGCTATACCTTCGTCCGTCGTTATCCCTTTGATGTCGAGTGCCTCAAAACTAGACCACAGCTCCGCTACGACGCCTGGATCGCTATGCCACTTCCGGATTCCCCACGGGACACCTAGAATTCCCTAGATATGAGTTAGAAGGCTAAGGAATCGAGAGAGAAGAGGTGATTGGTGCACTTCAAAAATGAGCTCGGCACCCCTATTTATAGACGGAGTTCGGATCGTCCGAACTGGACTTCGGGTCGTCCGAAAACGTTCGGGTCATCCGAACTGGGCTTCGGGTGGTCCGAACCCGATATTACGTCATTGCTTACGTCAGCATGATGACGTCATCCATGACGACTTTCGGTAGCACGATCGGAGCGTCCGAACCACTCTTCGGACCGTCCGAACTCGGACTTTGGACCGTCCGAACTCACCAACGGAGCCTCCGAACCCGACTCAAGTAAATACGATTAGTTTCTTAATCTCTTCGTTTGGTTACGGGCCACTAAATTCTCCCCCACTTTAGATATTTTGTCCTCGAAATCCGATCTTAAGTACCGAATGTAAAACAACAATCCAAAAAATTCTTTATTCAAATCAAATGTTTACAGAGTTTACAACTGAATACAACTCAAACCGAAATTAAAACAACTCAGTATGGTCTTCACGCATCCTGTTCTCAAGTTCCCAAGTAGCTTCTTCAATGCCTCGGCGCTGCCACTGAACTAAAACCAGAGGAATGACTTTGTTCCGCAAAACCTTATCCTTATAATCCAGGATACGAATAGGTTTCTCAACATAAGTCAAATCCTTGCTCACCTGAACCTCAAACCGCTGCAGAATATGAGACTCATCCGCCACATACCGTCACAACTGAGATACGTGGAACACGTCGTGAATACTGGAAAGATGCGGTGGCAAAGCTAGTCGATAAGCCAAATTTCCAATGCTCTCTAAGATCTCAAACGGACCGATAAACCTAGGAGACAACTTGCCCTTAAGGCCAAATCTGAGAATTTTGCGAAAAGGTGACACTCTCAGAAACACTTTCTCCCCGACATCGAACTGCAAAGGCCTACGCTTAGTGTTAGCATAGCTGGCCTGACGATCTTGTGCAGTCTTAATCCGTTTCTTGATCTGATAAACAATGTCTATCGCCTGCTGGATAAACTCTGGTCCCTCAGCCTGTCTCTCCCCCAATTCTTCCCAAAAGAGTGGAGTACGACAACGTCGTCCGTACAACGCCTCAAAAGGTGCCATCCCAATACTAGTATGATAGCTGTTATTGTACGCGAACTCGATCAATGGCAAATGATCCTGCCAGGCTAAACCAAAATCCATGACGCACGCTCTAAGCATATCCTCCAAAGTACGGATAGTGCGCTCTGGCTGATCATCAGACTCCGGATGATAGGCAGTACTCAAACTGAGAGTAGTACCCATCGCACGCTGAACACTCCCCCAGCATCTAGAAGTAAACCTGGGGTGCCGATCGCTGACAATGCTCACAGGCACTCCATGAAGTCGAACGATCTCCTGAATGTACAACCGAGCCATACGATCCACATTGTACTCCCGGCTATAGGCAATGAAATGCGCTGACTTGGTGAGTCGGTCCACCACAACCCAGATAACATCACAGTTCCTCGGGGATACCGGCAAATGGGTCACAAAGTCCATTGTGATAAACTCCCATTTCCATTTAGGAATAGTTAGACTGTGAAGCAATCCTCCAGGTCGTCGGTGCTCTGCCTTGACCTGTTGACACACCAAACATCTCGAAACAAACTGATAAACACTGCGTTTCATTCCCTTCCACCAGAAACGAGTACATAGATCCTTGTACATCTTGTTGCTCCCAGGATGAATACTCAACTTAGTGAGATGCGCCTGAGACAAGATCTCCTCTCGAAACTCTACATCCTGCGGAATCACAAGCCTCTAGACAAACACAGAAAGCCATCTGATTGATAATGAAATCCAGACGAGCTACCCTCGTTAGCTAGACGAGCTAAACGCTGGGTCTTCGAATCAGACATCTGAGCATCTCGAATCCGCGAATACAAAGCTGGCTCAGATAATATCGCAAACATCTGGATACTCTGCATACCTTTCTTATGCTTGAAAGTATATCCTGAAGTACAACAGTCACTGATCGCACTAGACATCGAACAAGTCTGAAGTGGGGATAGTCGCACCTTGCGACTCAATGCATCAGCGGTGAGATTAGCAGCTTCCGGATGGTACTTAATCTCGCAATTATAGTCCTTAAGCAAGTCCATCCAATGTCTCTGCCTCATGTTCAACTCCGCCTGAGTTAACAAATACTTGAGACTCTTATGGTCGGTGAAGATCTCAAATTTCTCGCCATACAGATAATGACGCCAGATCTTCAAAGCGAACACAATGGCTGCTAATTCCAAATCATGGACTGGGTAGTTGTCCTCATGAAGCTTCAGCTGTCTAGAAGCGTATGCGATCACATGCCCATTCTGAGTCAGGACACAACCTAACCCCTGAAGAGAGGCATCCGTGTATACCACATACCCTCCAGATCCTGACGGTAATGCCAACACTGGCGCAGAAGTCAACCGCCGTCGAAGCTCATAGAAGTTCTCCTCACACTCGGAGGACCACTCGAAATCCACACCCTTGCGGGTAAGTTGCGTCAAAGTTCGAGCTAGCTGAGAGAAATTCAGAATGAAGCGACGATAATAACCTGCTAGACCCAGAAAACTACGGATCTCAGCAACCGTCGTCGGACGCGACCAATTAAGCACCGCCTCAATCTTGCTTGGATCAACAAAAATCCCCTCCCTGGATATGATATGGCCAAGAAAGACCACTCGATCCATCCAGAACTCACACTTGCTCAGCTTGGCGTAAAACTGCTCATCTCAAAGAGTCTGCAGTACCAACCGCAAGTGAGAAACATGCTCTTCCATATTACGCAAATACACCAAGATGTCGTCAATAAAGACCACGACTAACTTGTCCAAATACTCCCTGAAGACACGGTTCATCAGATACATGAATATAGCCGGCGCATTAGTCAAACCAAATGGCATCACTAAAAACTCGTAATGCCCATAGCGAGTATGGAATGCAGTCTTGGCTATATCCTGATCTCGGACTCTTAACTGATGATACCCAGATCTCAAGTCAATCTTGGAGTAAACTGAAGTGCCCTGCAGCTAATCAAACAAGTCATCAATACGAGGCAATGGATACTTGTTCTTCACAGTGACTCGATTCAGCTGCCGATAGTCAATGCACAACCGCATAGACCCATCCTTCTTCTTTACAAAAAGATCAGGGGGTCCCCAAGGAGATACACTAGGACGAATGTACCCCTTGTCCAAAAGCTCCTGTAGCTGATTCTTCAACTCACGCATCTCTGACGGAGCCAGATGATACGGTGCTCGAGAAATAGGTGAAGTACCCGACATCAACTCTATGCCAAACTCGACTTCCCTAACAGGAGGAAAACCCGGAATCTCATCAGAAGAAACATCTGGAAATTCATCTACAACAGGAATACTCTCTATCCCAATGCTCTTAGCGGACAAATCAACTGCATAGATAAGGTAGCCTTCCCCACCAGACTCTAGAGCTCGACAGGCTCTCAAAGCTGATACCAAAGGCATCGGGGGTCGCGCTCCCTCTTCATAGAAAAACCAGCTATCACTCCCCTCTGGATGAAAACGTACTAATCTTTGATAGCAGTCCACTGAAGCTCGATAGGTAGTCAACATATCTATTCCTAGAATGCAATCAAAGTCGTCCATTGCAAGAACCATGAGATTTTCTAACAGAATGTTCCCTTCGAACTCTAAAGGGCAACCCATCACTAGACGCTTAGCCAAAGCAGACTGACCCATCGGGATAGAAACAGACATCACTACGTCTAGTGCAATGCATGGTAACTTATGCCTCTTAACAAAACATGCAGAAATGAAGGAATGAGATGCACCAGTGTCAATAAGTACAAGAGCAGATATACCATAAAGCAGAAATGTACCTGCGATGACTTTCTCATTCTCCTCCACTGCCTGATCATGTCTCAGGGCAAACACTTGGCCAGAAGCTCGTGGCCTCAAATGAGAACTCCCAGCTGGCTGTCCCTGCGACCTCTGCTGAACGGTGGCCTGAGAACCAGATCCTGAACCAGAACCAGAACCGCCTCCCCTAGATAGTGGGCAATCCCTCCGGATATGACCAGTCTCTCCACAATGGAAACAAGCTCCAAAAGCTCTACGACACTTGTCGGATGGATGATTCTTCCCACAATGATCACACTTGTCCTTCTTACCGAAATGAACAACACCAGCAGAGCCAGAGGAAGAAGAAGTAGATCCAGACTTCTTGAAAGATTGGGCATGGGGACCCAAAGAACTAGCAGTTCTCGACTGAGAGAAAGACCTGTTTCGCTGAATGCTATCCTCCGCCTGGTGACAACGGCTCACCAAACCCTCGTAGGACATGTCGTAGCCAACCGCCACACGGTCATGGATCTTAGGGTTAAGGCCCTGAAGGAACATATTATACTTCATCTCGAAGCTGTCGGCAATCTCGGGGCAATAGGATAGTAGATCAAAGAACTTCTGCTGATACTCATCAATAGACATGGCTCCTTGTTGCAGACTCAGTAGCTTGCCCACCTTCGACTGACGGAGTGCAGGAGGAAAATACAGCTTTTAAAAAGCTGTGCGGAACTCGCCCCAGGTGGCCACTCCTCTCGCCGCAACAAAAAGGTGCAGAAGTAAACCTCCACCACCTGCGCACACGTCCATCCAAAAGATAACCTAGGGTCTCAATCTTCTGCTCCTCGGTGCATTAGAAAGTCTGAAAAGTCATCTCCATGTGGTCTAACCAGTTCTCCGCATCCTCCGGAGACTCACCTCCAACCAAGGGCTTAGGCCCCATCTGCAAGAATCGACGTACACTGAAATGTTCCTCATCTCGATGACGATGGCGGCGTTCCCGACGAGGCTCCCGGTCGGCATCACCCCAACGCCCACCAATACTGCCATGAGAAATCTGGTCGTCACGATCTACCATCTACAAAATTAACCTAACGGTTATTTTTATGTAGAATCTAAATCCCAAGAATACTTTGCATGCTTTGATACCATAAATGTAGTTACCCTTACCTGGATCACCTACTAAACATAACTTAGGCATGCAATTAACTTAATTAAATAGATATCAGAATAAACTGCGAAAACATTACTAAAATTACAATCCCAAGGCAAGGAATCTGTAAATATCCAAATATTATACAACCAGATCGAACAACTGAATCAATCTAATAACAACAAAATAAAATCTAGGCGAAGCTCCAGCTGGCCAACAAATGCCTAGCCCCTCTTGGATCCACCCGCCTCATCCAATCGCAAACCTGCCCCATGGAATAGGGTGTCCAAAAATATAGAGTACGAGACGTGAGCATAAAATGCTCATTACATGAGTATGAGTATACATGCATGCAAAGTGAACTCCCTATAACTCGAGGTCAAGGATCAGATAACAAAGACAGACCGGGCCCTACTATGTAGCACGCTGTGCCGTCGCTTCAGGAGGTGGCTCCCATACCATAATACCAGTGGATATGCCGGACCCAAATCGATGGAAGTCCAACCACTAACAGGATAGGGAAAAACCCTACTAACAGACATCTCGAAGGAGATAGCTCAGTATGCAAATGAATGCAGCATAAATCAATGACATATAAACCATGCAGTCACATAATACATGCATACTCAGTCAGGATATCTCGAACAGTATTTTCGTACCTCAAATCAGTGCAAGCTGTACCAACTCTAGGTCCACGCCTATAGTCTGCTCTACACTGCCAAATGATACTACTATCATTATAGTGCTCTAAAAGCCTTAACTAAGCTATTGCATACTCCTAGATATTTATAGGAAGCAAAAGCTATACCTTCGTCCGTCGTTAGCCCTTTGATGTCGAGTGCCTCAAAACTAGGCCACAGCTTCGCTAAGACGCCTGGATCGCTATGCCACTTCCGGATTCCCCACGGGACGCCTAGAATTCCCTAGATATGAGTTAGAAGGATAAGGAATCGAGAGAGAAGAGGTGATTGGTCCACTTCAAAAATGAGCTCGGCACCCCCTATTTATAGACGGTGTTCGGATCGTCCGAACTGGACTTCGGTATGTCATCCATGACGATTGTCGGCAGCATGATTGGAGCGTCCGAACCACTCTTCGGACCGTCCGAACTCGGACTTCGGACCGTCCAAACTCACCAACGCAGCCTCCGAACCCGACTCAAGTAAATACGATTAGTTCCTTAATCTCTTCGTTTGGTTACGGGCCACTACATATACCCTCCAATATCGACTGATTTTTGAATCATTTCGACTGCTCTTTCTAGCATATAGACTGCAATACAAGACTTTAAGTAGTTTCCATCGTTGGCATAATATTATTTCGACCATTATTATGAAATCTCGGTTGATATGTAAAGCACGGCGGCCTTTTGGACATGAAAATGTCGTCTTCGTAATTCAAATAAAATTTGTTAAAACGCATGTGTATTTATTTTTTCTTTTTGAAAGTTGCTTATGCTTAATCTAATTATTTTTATAGGTTATGACAATCAGTAATGTTGTCCTTCAATGTAATGGAAAGTGGATACGAGATGAGCACGATGTTTTCAAATGGTCTTAACATGAAAGTTGTAAATGGGATTTAATCACAGTGGACGATGAGACATGCAATTTCGAATCTTTTAAGAATGAGGTTGTTAACATTCTGGATTTGGCATGTGATATTAACAGAACCAAATTCAGCTATTTGCCAATTGTTCCTAATTTCCATCCTCATCCCTTTTATATTAAGGATGATAGAACTCTGCGTGCGTACCTTTAATTTGGTGCCCCAGACAAGAGACCTGTGCTGAATGTTATGGTGGAAGAAGAGGAAGTGAACGTTGGACTGGACAATGAGGTGCATGCATTTGAAAGCACTCAACACCTCAGTAATGATAGCATGACATTTAATAACATCGCTAATTTTGAACAATCATTTGATGTTTGTGACAGATCGATGGATGAAAATATTGGGGGGATCAATCGTACTGGGAGGAATTTGTTGTTAGATGGATATGATACATGTGGCAATTGTAAAGTCGCTGATTGTGGTAGATCATGCAATGAAATGCGGGGTCTTGATGGTGAAGACGAGGATCGTGACAGATCGATGGATGTAAATATTGGGGGGTTGAATCGTAATGATGAATATTTTGATGGAGATTTTGTCATTCCTAACGAGAATGATAAGGAAAAAACTGAGAATGTAAACATGTCTTGTCCTGTGGGGGGGTTGAATCATAATGATGAATACTTTGGTGGAGATTTTGTCATTTCTAACGAGAATGATAAGGAAACAACTGAGAATGTCAACGTGTCTTGTCCTGTGGGGGGGTTGAATCATAATGACGAATACTTTGATGGATTTTTTGTCATTCCTAATGAGAATGATAAGGAAACAACTGAGAATTTAAACGTGTCTTGTCCATTCGAACAACTTGAAGATACTTTAATTTTAGGAGAACCTTCATTACACCAGCAGCAATTAAGACGGTCTGAGTCCGAGCCGGAAGGGTATCTAAATGGATATCGGATCCGAAAGAGAATTCCGTTGGTAGATAGAGCTGAGTCATGTGGCAATGGTACCTACTCATTCCGTGATGGATCCAACATTTCTATTGGGAAGGTATTTTCCAATAAGGCAGAATTTCAGATTGAATTGTCCCGACTTGCAATAAAGTCATCTTTTGAGTTCAAAATAGTGAAATCTAAAAAGTCCGTGTATGATGTTCGATGTGCTGCTGATAGTTGTACTTGGAGAATTCGAGGTGCAAAGAAAGATCCACACTCAACATGTTTTAACGTTCGAACATATTGTAACATTCACACATGTGACTTGATGCGCATGAGTATAAAAAATCGACAGACTACTTCTGGGTTAGTGTCAGCTGTGTTGCTAGAAAATTTCGGTGGTCAAAGGACTACACCTGTGCCAAAATCAATAATCACAATGATGCGTAATCAGGGAGTTCAAGTATCATACTTCAAGGCACGTAGAGGTAACGAACTGGCCCTTAACACCATGATGGGCGATTCTGTTGAGAATTTTAGGAAGTTGCCATCATTTTTGAAAATGGTTGAGAAAGTCAATTTTGGCAGTTTCACGGATTTAGAAGTCGATGAAGAAAAAAGATTTAAATACATGTTCTTGGCATATGGTGCATGTATTACGGGATACAAATTCATGAGAAAAGTTGTCTGCATTGATGGTACATTCTTGAAAGGAAAGTATGACGGTGTGCTACTTGTAGCAACCACACAGGACGGAAATCACCACCAATTTCCCATTGCATGGGGTGTTGTCGACAAGGAAAGCTCTGAGTCATGGTCTTGGTTTCTAAGCAGATTGAAAATCATAGTAGAGGACGACGACAAATTGGTGATAATATCAGATAGACACCAGGGCATCATAAATGCAGTTGCATCTTTATACAATCGTGCACATCATGTGTTTTGTATGTGGCACATGTCACAAAACATCAAAGGCAAGAGCAACAAAAAAAAGGGAGCTGCCGAGCTATTCATTCGGGTGGCAAAACCATACAAGGAAAGTGATTTTGATTCCTTGTATACAGAATTGAGAGAGAGATTTCCAGAGGTTGCTAAATATTTGGAGGATAACACTTCTCCCGAAAGGTGGTCTAGAGCGAAACAAACCGGGAACCGTTACTCCATCATGACCATGAATGGAGTGGAATCAATAAATGGTAAGTTGCGTGAGGAGAGGGAGCTTCCAATAATTGCATTATTGGAAGCACTGCAAAGAATCACATCAACCTGGAGAAGTAAATATCGTCAAGAAGGGGTTGCATCAACTACACATCTCACACCAGCGATAGAGTCGATCGTTCGTGAGAATTTCATCGTTTCTAGAAAATATGAAGTTATTGAAGCAACTGAGGGGAAGTATTGCATGTACGGTAGCACAAGCAACGAGTTAGTTGATTTACAGAGTAAATCTTGCACATGCCGTAAATTCGACATTGACAGGATTCCATGTTCACATGCCATTGCTGCTGCCTACAACGCAAATATTTCTGTTTATGAATTTTGTACATATTATTACACCACACGTTATTGGTTAGAAGCATATATGGACCCTGTCTATCCAGTACCAGGTGAATGGACAGTGCAGGAGGAAATATTGGTGCTGCCGCCTCTAGTCATTCCCCGACGTGGACGGAAAAAAGTAAAAAGAATACCTTCAGTCAGGGAGTATGCCAGAAGACGTTGATTTTTAGTTTTATCACTCATTCAGCATGCAACGACCGATTAATGTATGGTGTCGACTGTTAATATTACCAACTCGACCGGTTTGTGTAGAGTTTTATTTCTCTTTTTCAATCGATCGTTATTCGTTACTAACGAAGCCTAATTCATCCAGGAGAGTCGGTTGGTATATAAAAAATATAAAATGGTACAAGTTTGTTAATAAAAAATATTTCTAGCTAAAATTCCACATAAACATAAATGAAAATTATTACGGAAATCTGTTTTGTTGTTTTCAAACGTTAGGGTTTTTAATTCATCCAGGAGAGTCGGTTGGTATAAAAAAAATATAAAATGGTACAAGTTTGTTAATATAAAATATTGCTAGCTAAAATTCCACATAAACATAAATAAAAATTATTACGGAAATCTGTTTTGTTGTTTTCAAACGTTATGGTTTAGGGTTAAGGTGTAAAAAAACTGATTGCCTAAATAAAAGATATTACCAAGGAGCAACAACAATTCTTCTTAACTCGAATCCCAGTACTTCTTCTTCACCACCTATCTCGGCCTTCAAACGGTTTATTCGACGATCGAAAATAAAACATTGATGCCCAAGTCTTTGAAAGCCTTACATTGATTCATGAAATCATGAAATCATGCAAGATGAGATAGGCAATTTGGAATAAAAACCTAACGCAGCTGCCATCTTGAAGTGAACATGGCGGTAGCAGGCAGCGTTAGGACTCCTCTTGTATTATTAGGTAATACAGAGGATACGTAGGACTGCAATTAGGACTCCACTCATATTATTGTAGTCGGATGGAACTTGTAACCCAGGTTCGGTATCATCGGCAGAAATCCATACGGGGTGTGGAATGTCCAACATAATAAGTTGATCAACAACAATCATAGTGATAAAATATTAATTATTGTAATTTTGTATTCGAGAGAGGAGAAGAGTAGAAGAGTAGGTAGAAGACGAAGAAGGAGATGAAGAGATGGAAATTTTTTTAATAATGGTGAATATGAATATGAAAAATTAAACGCCTTTTATCTTTATTTATAAAAGAAGAAGATTGGGTGGGTGAGTGAATAATCATAATCCATACGGTTGAGCACTTTAGCTTTTGTTTCAAAATTGTCCCTACACATTAAAATTATAAATAATTAAATTTGAAATAGTCTACATATGTTATTATCATATATTTCTCAAATAATAATAATAATAATAATAATAATAATAATAATAATAATAATAATATTATTATTATTATTATTATATTATTTTATATACATGCGTTATGCTAGTAATAAATAATAATTATACTGCCAACTCTACCAACTCTAGGTCCACGCCTATAGTCTGCTCTACACTGCCAAATGATACTACTATCATTATAGTGCTCTAAAAGCCTTAACTAAGCTATTGCATACTCCTAGATATTTATAGGAAGCAAAAGCTATACCTTCGTCCGTCGTTATCCCTTTGATGTCGAGTGCCTCAAAACTAGACCACAGCTCCGCTACGACGCCTGGATCGCTATGCCACTTCCGGATTCCCCACGGGACACCTAGAATTCCCTAGATATGAGTTAGAAGGCTAAGGAATCGAGAGAGAAGAGGTGATTGGTGCACTTCAAAAATGAGCTCGGCACCCCTATTTATAGACGGAGTTCGGATCGTCCGAACTGGACTTTGGGTCGTCCAAAAACGTTCGGGTCATCCGAACTGGGCTTCGGGTGGTCCGAACCCGATATTACGTCATTGCTTACGTCAGCATGATGACGTCATCCATGACGACTTTCGGTAGCACGATCGGAGCGTCCGAACCACTCTTCGGACCGTCCGAACTCGGACTTTGGACCGTCCGAACTCACCAACGGAGCCTCCGAACCCGACTCAAGTAAATACGATTAGTTTCTTAATCTCTTCGTTTGGTTACGGGCCACTAAATTCTCCCCCACTTTAGATATTTTGTCCTCGAAATCCGATCTTAAGTACCGAATGTAAAACAACAATCCAAAAAATTCTTTATTCAAATCAAATGTTTACAGAGTTTACAACTGAATACAACTCAAACCGAAATTAAAACAACTCAGTATGGTCTTCACGCATCCTGTTCTCAAGTTCCCAAGTAGCTTCTTCAATGCCTCGGCGCTGCCACTGAACTAAAACCAGAGGAATGACTTTGTTCCGCAAAACCTTATCCTTATAATCCAGGATACGAATAGGTTTCTCAACATAGGTCAAATCCTTGCTCACCTGAACCTCAAACCGCTGCAGAATATGAGACTCATCCGCCACATACCGTCACAACTGAGATACGTGGAACACGTCGTGAATACTGGAAAGATGCGGTGGCAAAGCTAGTCGATAAGCCAAATTTCCAATGCTCTCTAAGATCTCAAACGGACCGATAAACCTAGGAGACAACTTGCCCTTAAGGCCAAATCTGAGAATTTTGCGAAAAGGTGACACTCTCAGAAACACTTTCTCCCCGACATCGAACTGCAAAGGCCTACGCTTAGTGTTAGCATAGCTGG